>NC_139027.1:32422393-32762806 GCF_964662115.1 Mustela nivalis | reverse complement strand
GGAAAGTCATAAATCATGGTATATTTGTTTTCTATATGAGGCTGTCTTCTCTGCATTGAAGATGATATAATGATCATCTTTATGGTACTTTGACTTATGAAAGAAGAAGAATAAACTGACCTGCCATGTGGATTCCTATTCGAATATCTACTTCAGAACCTAGGCAGCAATATAAGCACAGATAAAGATATATGCTCACATTGGAATCTCTAAAGCCTTTTTTATTTTTAAGATTTTATTTATTCATTTTAGATAGAAAGAGAGTGCAAGTGGGGATGGGCAGAGGGAAAGGGAGGAAGAATCTGAAGGAGACTCCACACTGAGTGCAGAGCCCCACGCAGGGCTTGATCCTGACACCCTGACACCATGACCTGACCTGAAATCAAGAGTCAGATGCACGACTGACTGAGCCACCCAGGCACCCTGGAATCACTAAGGGCTTTCATTGGGCAAGACATTTTGTGAAGTTGGATACATGGGGCAGAAGGAGAGAAATCAGTGCATCTTCACTTTAATTACTAGGAGTTGTAATGACTTATTTAGATTGCCCTCCACAGAATTTTATTAGTTGTTTTTTTACATAGTCAAGAGAAAACAAGAGAGTTAGCCAGTTCTCCCCACTAGTTTAATAGTTCCTTTGAGCATGAGAATCATAAGTAATAATCCGTAAACAATGATTCCACTAAGTCAATAAGATTTGCAAAGTTAATGATAATGACTGCTAAATTTCAGTCAGAAGTTACTCTGTGAAGCTATCACATCTCAGTCCACTTACCGGAAAACACAGGGAAGGAGATAAATCATATTATGTATATTATACATCTATAATATGATATATAATATGATACATCACTCTAAGGACTTCAGACTAACAATTTGATAATTTATATGCTTTTAAAAAGATTTACATATTTATTTGAGAGAGAGAGAGTGTGTGGGGTGGGAGGGAGAGGGAGAAAATCTCAAGCAGAATCTGTGCTAGCACGGAGCCAAAGGGGGCTCCAGCTCATGACCCTGATCACAACCTGAGCTGAAATCAAAAGTCAGGTGCTTAACCCTCTGCACCACTCAGGTGTCCCAACAAATTATATTCTAATGGAAAGCTCCAGTTTCCTCTCTGACTTCATCTTTTATTGTTGTGACTTGCCCATTCCACTCTGACCAGGTTGCTTCCTTACTGTCTTTTAAACATGACAGCCATACGGGGTTAAGCCTCAGTGGGTTAAGCCTCTGCCCTCGGCTCAGGTCATGATCTCAGGGTCCTGGGATGGAGTCCCACATTGGGCTCTCTGCTCAGCAGGGAGCCTGCTTCCCTCTCTCTCTGCCTACCTCTCTGCCTATGTGTGATCTCTTTCTCTCTCTGTGTCAAATAAATAAATAAAATCTTTTAAAAAATAAAAATAAAGATGACAGCCATGCTCCCATCTCAGAGCCTTTCCACTTCTCTTATTTTCCTAGAATGCTTTGTTCCAAGGTATTCACCTGAGTTACTCCTTCATCTTCTTCAGGATATTACTTTGAGGAAACCTTCTCTCACAGCACTTCCTGGGCACCTTTCATAAAATTGCAAACTCCCAACTTAAATTCTGTATGCTTTTCCTGATTTATTATTTTTCTTCATAATACTATTTTTTATCTTTCTTGTCTGTCTTGCACAGAATTCACAGGACAGAGGCTATTGAGTGCACCCCTAGCAGGTAGAACTTTTCTAGGAACTCAGTAAATATTTGTTTGAAGAGTAGATTTAAATGACACCTAACCTAATCCCAGAACTCCAATGGGTAGCTTTAGTACCTACTAAGCATTGAATTCTTTAAAGTAGGACCTCTTTTACTCTGTGTCCCTCTCATTGTTTATTTGTTTTGTTTTTACTTTTGTAGCTCCACAGTTCCTGGCAAAAAGTAGTCACTTAAACACTGATAATTTTAAATTTGGTGATATTTTATAACACCCCCAAAAATAGTGGGAAAATTATAGCTAACTTTGAAGAAATTTGTTGCCATAAAACAGCTTTTGGATCTCAGGTATCTTTGATTTTATGCAATAATTCATGAAACAGGATGCATTTAATACAGTGGGTAATTTTGCAAGGAAATGGTAATTGGGAAGAGAGTTAAGTCCTTTCCTGATAAGAGAGAATTAACTATACTTACTTTTCCTTCAAATAGTTTTACCATTTTCAGAATAGGATGATTTATGCTAGAGAAGAACCTTATATAAATACCACAAAAATACTATTTCTGAGAAGAAGCATGGTATGTGGGAGGAAATTCTGGCAAAATGGTCACTAACTAAATTCAGCCAAATTTTTGATGGCTTAAGCAGAAAACATGGGTATTTTAAAAAGTCATGATCAGAATAGAATACCTGAAGGTTGCTTCCGTTTAATTATAAATAGTTCACTGACCTTTCTGATTTTTTAAGCCAGTGTGTTGCCCATTGGTGGCCCTTCACATAGCAGTAATATAGCAATGCTTTGCATTATTACCAATGATTCTCCACTGCTGAACTGTCTTGCTCTAGCCAGCTGAGGTGAGGGTATCTTCTTTGCACTGAAGATGATACAGTGAACCTGCCTATGGCACGCACGAAAGAAGAGGGAGAAACCAAGGACCCTGTGGTCAACCTGCCATATGGATCCCTATTCTAATACGTCAGAACCTAGGCAGCAGTGAAAGCACAGATATAAGTATATTACTTACATTGGTATGAATTCAGATTATATACTGTATTATATATATATATATATAATATATATATATATATATATAACTATATAGTTATATATATATATTAAGAGAGAGAGAGAGAGTTACATTTCCTGCATACTAATAACAACCTACAATATGAAAACCTGGGAGGTGGGGATAGGATAAATCTGAAAATATTATCTCATATATGCTGAGATAATATTAGGGGACAATTGGTGAATGGATTTTTTTTTTTCAGTTTTATTCTAGGTCTATCTCTTTTTATCCCCTAAACTCTAAGTATATACATAAACCATAATTTCTGTATTGTCCTCCTTTAACGAGAAGAAGAAGGGTTTTTGGAACTTCTTAAATCCAGGATTCAATGTGGAAAAAATATTTCTTAGGTGTTTTTACCAGACACCAAAATATAATATGGTGTTTTTCTGAGATCCTCTCTGAGGTAACATTGTACCTATTTTCTCTTTGTGGGCTCTCTTTGTTCAATTCCAGTATTATCTCCTTTGACCTTTTTGAGGATTAAGTACTTAACTAGAAAATTTGTGAATATAAAACAGACAAGATTTTGAAAATTTACATGGTATGAGGTTTGCTAAGTTCTCTTTCCCTCTAGAAAACAATAATCTCACACAAAATAGTAATTAAGCATTGTCTAAGGAGAGTGCTTTGAAAGAAGCAGTGTTAAGCTTTCCTATTTCATCTGATTACTAAAAAATATTTTTTTGATGTTTCATGAGCTAACTATATTTACTATAATCAACTTGTTCTTTGGCTGAGATAATTTTCGAACTAGGAAGTTTTCCTAACATTCAAATTGCTATCTTTTACCTTTCACCGATATATATATATATATTTATGCCACTTAAAATGGGAAAGCGCTGGCAGTCAAAAGTTCAAGATTAAATCACAAGATTGTTTTAAAGAACAGCTGTAATTTTCAGACTTAATGATCAACCTATTGCCTGCATTTCCCCCTGAGAATCTGTCATATGATTAAGCAAATCAGTTAAAATGGATTCAGTATAATTCAGCTACAAATAATAGCTCATCCCAATGTAGATGGGAGCACCTCAATTCTCATTGACAAAGCAATTGTCTGTGAATCTAGAAAGGCTGTGTAGTTTTTTGTTCATTAAAAATAGGCTACTGTAATGTTACAGTGGAGAAATCAGATAAATGGTATTTTAACCAGATGGTCAAGATTAACATCAATAGTGATAAGTATTGTTGTTTGAATATACCCTTAATACTATGTGATGAGAATTGTATTTTATTTTAGGACTTCCTCCCCCAAATCCATAACCCTTGTCTAACCATTAGAAACACATCAAACAACTCCATATTGTAGAATATTACATAAAATGTCTGAACAGTACTCCTCAAAAGTGTCAAAGTCATCGAAAACAAGGAAAGTCTGAGAAATGGTGACAATCAAGAAGAAGCCAGGGAAATATGATTAAATGTAATGGGGTATCCTGAATGGTATCCTAGAACAGAAAAAGGACATTAAGTAAAAACTAAGGGATCTAGGAGCTCCTGGGTGGTGCAGTCAGTTAAGTGTACAACTCTTGGTTTCAGCTCAGGTCATGATCTCAGTGTTGTGGGATCCAGCCCTATGTTGGGGCTACAAACTCAGTACAGAGTCTGCTTGAGCTTCTCTCTCCCTGTTCGTCTGCCCCTCCCTCCTGCTCACTCACATGCTCTGTCCCTCTCTCTAAAATAAATGCATCTTAAAACAACAACAACAACAACAACAACTAAGGAACCTAAGTAAGGTATGTAAATAATAATATAATTCTTTATCAATATATAGTCAATAATTGTGTGTGTTATATATTAATATTAGTTAATAGTTGTGACAGATGTAGCATACAAACATGAGATGTTAATAATAGAGGAAGCTCAATGCAGGGTATATGAGAACGTTCTACTATTTTTGTAACTTTTCAGTAAATTAAAAGTATCCTAAAAAAAAAAACCAACTTGTTTACATAAGTCTATTTATGTAAAATAATTAAATCTGTACTTGTGTTTATAAACAGAATGTGGCAGGACATGGAGCAGTAAATGCAGAACAGCAGACCATGAGCCATTAAACCTTAGTATTAACCCTAAGATTCACCTAGTGATGAATATCTGACTCAACCTAGGGGTTTCCTAAAATACACATGTCAGATGACTATTAATACATCAACTAACCGAAAGCACAGTACCTTTCAAGGCAATACATGTCAGTATCTGACAGTTCTGATGATTAGAAATGTAATTCTTATGCTGAGTAAAATTAATTCATTCTCTCTTTAGGTCATCTTAACCTATTAATTAGTATGTAAAAAATTCCCATATCTAAATCATTAGGCTTGTTCTCCTTAGAAATTCTAGGCTTGAATTCCAAATTGTATTTTATTAACATGAGCTGTACAGAGAGTAAATCCCCCTAAATTAAGATGAGCAAAATTATATCTGAGTGTCTTTATCCTTTTCACATCTGTATTACTGATCTCACACTCCTATTTACACTGCTATAAACTGCTGGTGCTCATCACAATAGGGTCATTCCTTAATCCCCTCACGTATTTCCCCATCCCCCCACCCACCTCCCCTTTTGTAGCCATTAGTTTTTTTCTCTATATTTAGGAGTCTGTTTCCTTTTTTGCCCCTCACTCTCTCTCTTTTCCCCCTTTGCTTGTTTGTTTTGTTTCTTAAATTCCACATATGAGAATTTATAAAATTCAACACAAAAAATTAATAATCCAATTAAAAAATGGGTGAGAGACACGAAGAGACATTTTTCCAAAGAAGACATACAGCTAGTCAAAAGACATATGAAAAGATGCTCAATATCACTCATCGTCAGGGAAATGAGAATCAGGGAACTGCAAACCAAAACTACAATGTCACTTCACTAAAATTAATAATACAAGAAACAACAAGTGTTGACAAGAATGTGAAGAACAGGGAACCCTCCTGCCCTGTTGGTGAGAATGTAAACTGGTGCATCCACTGTGGAAAACAGTATGGATTTTCCTCTAAAAGTTAAAAATAGAGCTACCCTACAATCTAGCAATTGTTCTTCTAGGTATTTACCTAAGAATACAAAAATACTAATTCAAAGGAATACATGCACCCTCTTGTTTATAGCAGTGTTACCTATGATAGCCCAATTACAGAAACAGTCCAAGTGTCCATTGACTGATGAATGGATAAAGAAAATATAGGGTGTGTGTGTGTGTGTGTGTGTGAAACATCATCTGTGTACATAAATCATCATGTATATCCATAGATATGATGGAATATTATGCAGCCATAAAAAGAATGAGATCTTGCCATTTGTAATGATATGGATGGAGATAGAGAGTATTACACTAAGTAAAATAAGTCAGAGAAAGACAAATACCATATAGTTACTTTGAATTTAGCAAACAATAATCATTTTAGATACTCTTTTGAAACATGATTTATTCATTCAAAATTAGTACTAATGTACCGATAATCACTTTCACTTGTGCATAATATTCCATTTTGCGAACTGACCAAAAATTACTCATTTTTCTGTTGATCGGCATTTCTTTTTTCTTTTCTTTTCTTTTTTTTTTTTTTCAGGTTAGGTCTTTTAGAAAGAATTGTTAAGAAATTTTGTGTCTCCTGTACATATGTGAGGTTTTGGGGGGCATATGCCAGAATGGAATTTTTGTTTCTATGTAAATATTTAACTTTAAAATATATAAACATATTGTTTTCAAAATGATCAGAGAAATTTACATGCTCATCAAATATGCTATTATTTGATAGCAAACCACATGCTCTCCAAATTTGGTTTGGGTAGACATTAAAATTAGCCAGTTAAATGGGGGCAATAATGCATCACTTCTGATTTACATTTCACATGTAGTAATGATACTGATATTTATTTTCATGTATTTATTTGACAATGCATTTTCCCTTTCAAGAAATGCTGGCCTGTGTTTTTTGCCCATTTATTCTAATACTTTATTTTTCCTTTTTCACTCCTTTTTACAAGTTCTTTATACATTTCACGTATCAATGTCATGTCCATTTTATGTATTTGAGATGACTTTTCCCAGTTTTTAGCTTGTCCTTTTACTTTATTTAAGATGAAATATGATGAATAAGATTTTTTAATTTTAAGGTGGTTAACTTTATAATTGCTGACATTTAATTATTTGTTTCTTGCTTAATAAATTCTTGTGCACATAGAAGAAGGATTTATGTTATTGAAGTACAGTTGACATACATATTATATATTAGTTTTAGGTGTATAACATAGTGATTTAACATGTGTGTGCATTATGAAGTGATCACCACAGCAAGTCTAGTTATTGTTTGTCACTATACAAAGTTATTATAATATTACTATCTTCCCTGTGCTGCACTTAGCATCCCCATGATTTATTTATTTTATAACTGGAAGTTTGTACCTCTTAATCCTTTTCACCTGTGTCACCCATTCCCTCATGCAAACTCTGGCAACCACTAGTTTTTTCTTTGTATCTATGAATCTGTTTTTGTTTGTTTCGAGATTTTCCATTTGTCTCTTTTTTTGAGATTTTATGGTATTCGTCTTTCTCTGTCTGACTTATTTTACTTAGCATATTACTGTAAAATCTCATCCAGCTTCTCATAAATGGTAAGGTCTCATTCTTTTTTATGGCAGAGTAATATCCCATTTACATACATACCACATCATCTTTATTCATCCACCCATTAGGTTGCATCCATATCTTGGCTATTGTAAATAATGCTGCAATAAACATAGGGGTGTATATATCTTTTTGAATTAGAGTTTTTGTTTTCTTCAGATATATTCAGAAGTGGAATTGCTAGATTGTATGGTATTTCTGTTTTTAATTTTTTGAGGAAACTCCATACTGTTTTCCGCTGTGGCTGCAACAATAACATTCCCACCAACAGTATATGAGCATTGCCTTTTCTCCACATCTTCTCTAATGCTTGTCATTTCTTGCTTTTTTTTTTTTTTTAAAGATTTTATTTATTTATTTGACAGACAGAGATCACAAGTAGGCAGAGAGGCAGGCAGAGAGAGAGAGAGAGAGAGAGGGAAAAAGGCTTCCTGCGGAGCAGAGAGCCCGATGCGGGGCTCCATCCCAGGACCCTGAGATCATGACCCGAGCCGAATGCAGCAGCCCAAACCACTGAGCCACCCAGGCGCCCCACATTTCTTGCTTTTTGATAATAGCCTTTCTACTAGGTATGACACCACCCTTATTGTGCTTTTCATTTGTGTTTTCCTGATGGTTAGTGATGTTGAGCATCTTTTCATGTGTCTATTGGCCATTTATTTGTCTTGGAAAAATGTCTATCCGGGGTCTTCCGTTGATTTTTTTTAAGCAGATTGTTTAGAGATTCTGGTGTTCATTTGTATGAATTCTTTGTATTTTTTAGATGTTATCTCCTTATCAGATATATCATCTGCAAATATCTTCTCTCATTCGGTAGATTGTTTTGTTTTGTTGATGCTTTCTTTTGCTATGTAACAGCTTTTTGTTTGAGGTAGTTTCCAGTTTTGTTTTTGCTTTTGTTGTCCTTGCCTAAGGAGACAAATCCAAAGAAATATTGCTAAGATGAATGTTTAAGAGATTACTGCTTACTTTTTTTTAGGAGTTTTATGGTTTTTGGTCTTTCAATTAGGTCTTTAATCTGTTTTGAATTTATGTTTGTATATGGTGTAAGAAAGTGGTCCAGTTTCATTCTTTGGCTGTCAATTTTCCCAAAACCATTTATTTTAAGAGACTGTGTTTTCTCCATCATATATTGTTGCCATCTTTGTCATAGGTTAATTGACCATATAAGCATGGGTTTATTTCTGGGTTCTCTATCCTCTTCTATTCTGTATGTCTCTTTTTGTGTCAGTATCATACTGTATTGCTTACTATAGCTTTGTAGTTGTGATTGGAATCTGAGATTATGATACCTCCAGCTTCATTCTTCTTTCTCAAGATAGCTTTGGCTATTTGGGGTCTTTTGTGATTCCATAGAAATTTTGGATTGCTTGTTCTAGTTATAAGAAAAATTCCTTTGATATTTTGATAGGCTTTACATTGAGTCTGTATGTTGCTTTGCATAGTATGGGCATTTTAACAAAATTTTTTCAATTCATGAGCATGGTGTATCTTTCCATTTATTTGTGTCATTCTAGGTTTCTTTTATGAATGTCATAGTTTTCATAGTACAAGTCTCTGACCTCCTGGTTAAATTTATTTCCAGGTAACTTATTCTTTTTTATGCAAAAAAAGAAAAAATGGGATTATTTTCTTAATTTCTGTTTCTGATAATTTGTTAGTGTATAGGAATGCAACAAATTTCTGTGTATTAATTTTGCCAAATTCATTTATTACATCTGACAGTTCGTGTGTGTGTGTGTGTGTGTGTGTGTGTTAATGTCTTTGGGGTTTTTTAATGTTTGGTGTTTGGTATTATGTCATCTGCAAATAGTGACAGTTTTTATTTCTTCTTCCCCAATTTGGATGCCTTTCCTTTCTTTTACTTATCTGGTTGCTGTGACTAGGACTTATAGGACTGTGTTGAATAAAAGTGGTAGGAGTGAGCATCCTTGCCTCCTTTCTGATCTTAGAGGAAAAGCTTTAACCTCTTCAGCATTGAGTATTTGGATCTGCTATATGTGGTCTTTATTATGTTGAGGTATACTCCCTCTATACCCACTCTGCTGAGGGGCTTTATTATAAATGGATGTTGAATTTTGTCACATGCTTTTTCTGCATCTATTGAGATTTTCATATGATTTTTATCATTCATTTTGTAAATGTGGTACACCACATTGAATGATTTGTAAATATTGAATCATCTTTGCATCCCCGGAATAAATCCCACCTGATCATGGTGTGTGATCCTTTTAATGTACTGTTGAATTCAGTTTGTTAATATTTTGTTGACAATTTTTGTAGCTACGTTCATCAGGGATGTGAAGGATATTTATTTACATTTCCTTCTAAAACTTTTGCTTTATATTTGCAAGTTCTTAGTCCATCTGAGGTTAATTTTATGTATGCTAAAAAGTTGGGATCCAGCTTCCTTTTCCTTCTATAGAAAAACCTACCTTTCTTTATGATCTATAGTGATACATTTGTCATTTATCAAATTTCCATAAATTTATAGATATATTTCTCAGTTATCTATTTATTTCGAGGGTCAGTCTTCACCAAATAATTGTACCAAAATGGCTTTTACTTCTAGGGCTTTAAAATAAGTGCTAATTTTTGGTATGGCAATTTCCTTCCCCTTCTTCATTCTTCCTTTCAGATTTATCTTGAAATTTTATGGTCATTCCCCCTTTCATATATGTTTAAAATGAAAATTTCCCATTTCTTCAGATAACTGTCCTTTGTTGCCTAATTTACAATGCTTGAAAACCAGTGTCTACATATTTTTGTTTTTCCTGATTGTTTCAAGTGGAATGGTAAATCTGGTTTGTGGAATTCTCTTTCCTGCTTTCATTTTAACTCTCTTTTTATGTCTGATAAAACAAAGAACACTGAAGCCAGAAGATAGAGCATTGTGCAGAATTTAAGTGTAGAAGTATCTGTTAAAAAGAAAGTGGAGCTATCTAGAATAAACATTGAAATATGAGAATTGCTTTTTGAAAAAAAAAAAAAAGTTTTGCTCTAAATTTGACCTGCTGGCTATGCCTTTGAGGAGAGGATCATTAATAGTCATCATAATTCTCTAAATATAATATAAAAGTTCATCAAATGGATCCTCAACTCTCTGGTCAACTAATCAACAAAGCAGGAAAGAATATCCAATGGAAAAAAGACAGTCTTTTCAATCAGTGGTGCTGGTAAATTGGACAGTCACATGCAGAAGAATGAGACTAGACCACTCTCTTATACCATACATAAAGGTAAACTAAAAATGGATGAAAGACCTAAATATGAGACAGGAATCCATCCAAATCCTATAGGAGAACACAGGCAGTAACCTCTTCAACCTCAGCCACAGCAACTTCTTATAAGACATGTCTCTAAGTCAAGGGAAACAAAAGCAAAAATGAACTGTCAACCAAACTGAAAGAAACCTATGGAATGGGAGAAAACATTTGCAAATGACGTTACAGATAAAGGGTTGGTATCTAAGATCTATGAAGAACTTCTCAAACTCAATACCCAAAAAACAAATAATCCAGTCAAGAAATGTGCGAAAGACATGAACAGACACTTCTCCAAAGAAGACATACAAATGGCTAACAGACACATGAAAAAATGCTCCACATCACTAACAATTAGAGAAATACAAATCAAAACTACAATGAGATACCACCTCACACCAGCTGGAATGGCAAAAATTAACAAGACAGGGAACAACAAATGTTGATGAGGATGTGGAGATAGGGGAACCCTCTTACATTAATGGTGGATGTGCAAGCTGGTACAGCCACTTTGGAAAACAGTATGGAAGTTCCTCAAGACATTAAAAATAGAGCTACTCTAGAGCAACAATTTCACTACTGAGTACTGTAAAGATACAGATGTAGTGAAAAGAAGGGGTTCATGCACCTCAATTTTCATAGCAGCAATGTTGACAATAGTCAAACTGTGGAAGGAACCAAGATATCCTTCAATAAGTGAATGGATAAAGAAGATATGGTTATATACACAACGGAATATTATTTAGCCATCAGAAAGGATGAATACCTACCCTTTGCATCAATATGGATGGAACTGGAGGGGATTACACCAAGTGAAATAAGTCAAGCAGAGAAAGACGTATGGTTTTACTCATATGTGGAAACTGAGGAATACCATAGAGCATCACAGGGGAAGGGAGGAAAAACCGAATGGGAAGAAATCAGAGAGGGAGCCAAACCATGAGAGATTCTTGACTCTGAGAAAAAAACTGAGGGTTGTAGAAAGGGAAATGAAGGGGTGGATGGGGTAACTGGGTGCTGGGTATTAAGGAGGGCACATGATGTGATGAGCACTGGTGTTATACACCCCTAATGAATCATTGTACACTACACCAAAAATGAATGATGTACTGTTTGTTGGCTAATTGAATTTAAATTTTAAAAAATTCCAAAAAAGTTCATCAAGGTAACATATAAAAGTGATAATTATAAATTATTAGAAATATTAGATTTAGTAGTTATAGTTTTAAATTTATAAAACTATGAACTATTTATAGTTTTCGGTTTAGATTTAGTATTTATAGTTGACATGAAGTTATCATAAATAAACTCAAATCCCAAAGGGCATTACTTGTGCTGTTTTCTTAGTTTTGTTATCCTAAATGTCACATCTTCAAATCCCACTCAATCTTGGAAGATCAGTTTTAGTCCTACCTTTACCACAAAGCCTTCCAAGCAGCTCTAGGCTTTTTAAAATTGTACTTTATGACATTTAAAAAACCCAAATTCCAGTGTTTTATGTTATTCTATGTACATAATCAATTTCTTTTTATCTTAAAATCATGTAACAACAGAATACTTTATCCACATTGTTAGAAGCCTATGCACTTTACTGTTCTTTTCTCTTTTTTTTAAATTTTTAATTTTTTATTAACATAGAATGTATTACTGGTCCCAGGAGTACAGGTCTGTGAATCATCAGCCTTACACACTTCACAGCACTCTCCATAGCACATACCCACCTCCCCCCCGGCCAATGTCCATAACCCTACCATCCTCTCCCTAACCCCTCCCCCTGGCAACCCTCAGTTTGTTTTGTGAGATTATGAATCTCTTATGGTTTGCCTCCCTCCCAATCCCATCTTGTTTCATTTTTTTACTTCCCTACCCCTCAAACCCCCCACATTGCTTCTCAAATTCCTCATATGAGGGAGATCATATTAATTGCATTTCTCTGATTGGCTTATTTTGCACAGCACAATACTCTCTAGTTCCATCCATGTCGAAGCAAATGGCAAGATTTCATTTCTTTTGATGGCTGCATAGTATTCCATTTTGTATATATACCACTTGTTCTTTATGCATTCATCTGTTGATGGACATCTAGGTTCTTTCCATAGTTTGGCTATTGTGGCCATTGTTGCTAGCCATTGTTGCTATAAACATTCGGGTGCATGTGCCCCTTCGGATTACTACATTTGTATCTTTGGGGTAAATACCCAGTAGTGCGATTCCTGGGTCATAGGGTAGCTCTATTTTCAACTTTTTGAGGAACCTCCATATTGTTTTGTTTTCCAGAGTGGCTGCACCAGCTTTCATTCCTACCAACAGTGTGGGAGGGTTCACCTTTCTCCCCATCGTTGCCAGCATCTGTCATTTCCTGATTTGTTAATTCTAGCCATTCTGACTGGTGTGAGGTGGTATCTCATTGCGGTTTTGATTTGTATTTCCCTGATGCCGAGTGATGTGGAACATTTTTCATGTGCCTGTTAGCCATCTGGATGTCTTCTTTGCAGAAATGTCTGTTCATGACTTCTGCCCATTTCTTGATTGGATTATTGTTCTTTGGGTCTTGAGTTTGATAAGTTCTTTATGGATTTTGGATACTATCCCTTTATCTGATACATCATTTGTGAATATCTTCTCCCATTCTGTCAATCATCTTTTGGTTTTATTGACTGTTTCCTTTGCTGTGCAAAAGCTTTTGATCTTGATGAAGTCCCAGTAGTTTGTTTTTGCCCTTGCTTCTCTTGCCTTTGGCGATGTTTCTAGGAAGAAGTTGCTGTGGCTGAGGTTGACGAGGTTTCTGCCTGTGTTCTCCTCAAGGATTTTGATGGATTCCTTTCTCACATTGAGGTTCTTCATCCATTTTGAGTCTATTTTTTTGTGTGGAGTAAGGAAATGGTCCAGTTTCATTTTTCTGCATGTGGCTGTCCAATTTTCCCAGCACCATTTTCTGAAGAGGCTGTCTTTTTTCCATTGGGCAATCTTTCCTGCTTTGTCAAAGATTAGTGGACCATGGAGTTGCGGGTCTATTTCTGGGCTTTCTCTTCTCCATTTATCAATGTGTCTGTTTTTGTGCCAGTACCATACTGTCTTGATGATTACAGCTTCGTAATAGAGCTTAAAGTCTGGAATTGTGATGCCACCAACTCTGGCTTTCTTTTTCAACATTCCTGTGGCTATTCGAGGTCTTTTCTGATTCCATATAAATTTGAGGATTATTTGTTCCATTTCTATGAAAAAAAAAGGATGTATTTTGATAAGGATTAAATTAAATTAAATTAAATGATAATAATCATTACATGTGTAGATTGCTTTAGGTATCATATATATTTTCACAATATTTGTTCTTCCAATCCATGAGCATGGGACATTTTTCCATTTCTTTGTGTCTTCCTCAATTTCTTTCATGAGTACTTTATAGTTTTCTGAGTACAGATTCTTTGCCTCTTTGGTTAGGTTTATTCCTGGGTATCTTACGGTTTTGGGTGCAATTGTAAATGGGATTGACTCCTTAACTTCTTTTTCTTCTGTCTTGTTGTTGTTGGTGTATAGAAATGCAAATGATTTCTGAGCATTGGTTTTATATCCTGACACTTTACTGAATTCCTGTACAAGTTCTAGCAGATTTGGAGTGGAGTCTTTTGGGTTTTCCACATACAGTATCATATCACCTGCAAAGAGTCATAGTTTGACTTCTTTGCCTATTTCAATGCCTTTAATTTCTTTTTGTTTCTGATTGCTGAGGCTAGGACTTCTAGTACTATGTTGAATAGCAGTGGTGATAATGGACATCATGCTGTGTTCCTGACCTTAGTGGAAAAGCTCTCAGTTTTTCTCCATTGAGAATGATATTTGGGGTGGGTTTTTCATAGATGGCTTTGATGATATTGAGGTATGTGCTCTCTATCCCTACACTTTGAAGAGTTTTGATCAAGAAAGGATGCTATACTTTGTCAAATGTTTTTTGGAATCTATTGAGAGTATCAGATGGTTCTTATTCTTTCTTTTATTAAGGTATTGTATCACACTGATTGATTTGCGGATGTTGAACCAACCTTGAAACCCTGGAATAAATCCCACTTGGTCGTGTTGAATAATCCTTTTAATGTACTTTGGATCCTATTAACTAGTATTTTGGTGAGAATTTTTGCATCTGTGTTCATCAAGGATATTGGTATGTAATTCTCTTTTTTAATGGGGTCTTTGTCTGGTTTGGGAATCAAGGTAATGCTGATCTCATAAAATGAGTTTGGAAGTTTTCCTTCCATTTCTATTTTTTGGAATAGTTTCTGGAGAGTAGGAATTAATTCTTCTTTATTTTTTATTTTATTTTAATATTTTTTTTATTTTACAGAAATCACAAGTAGGCAGAGAGAGCGAGAAGCAGGCTCCCTGCTGAGCAGAGAACCTGATGCAGGGAGATTTTTGATGACTGCTTCAATCTCCTTACTTTTCAGGTTCTCTATTTCTTCCTGGTTCAGTTTTGGTAGTTTATACATCTCTAGGAATGCATTCATTTCTTCCAGATTGTCAAATTTGCTGGCATATAGCTAGCTGCTTATAATATAGTCTTATAATTGTTTGTATTTCTTTGGTGTTGGTTGTGATCTCTTCTCTTTCATGATTCATGATTTTCATGATTTTACTAACTTGGGTCCTTTTCTTTTCTTTTTGATAAGTCTGGCCAGGGGTTTATCAATCTTATTAATTCTTTCAAAGAACCAGCTCCTAGTTTCATTGATTTGTTCAACTGCTTGTTTGGTTTCTATTTCATTGATTATTGCTATGATCTTTATGATTTCTCTTCTCCTGTTGGGTTTAGGCTTTCTTTGCTGTTCTTTCTCCAGCTCCTTTATGTGTAGGGTTGGGTTGTGTTGAGACCTTCCTTGTTTCTTAAGAAAGACTTGTATTGCTATATATTTTCCTCTAAGGACTGCCTTACTGTGTCCCACAGATTTTGAACTGATGTGTTTTCATTATTATTTATGTCCATGAATTTTTTCCAGTACTTCTTTTATTTCCTGGTTGACTCATTCATTCTTTAGTGGGGTGCTCTTTAGCCTCCATGTATTTGGGTTCTTTCCAAATTTGCTCTTGTGATTGAGCTCTAGCTTTAGAGCTTTGTAGTCTGAAAATATGCAGGGAGTGATCCCAAACTTTTGGTACTGGTTGAGACCTGATTTGTGACCCATGATGTGATCCATTCTGGAGAAGGTTCCATGTTCACTGGAGAGGAATGTGTATTCTATTGCTTTGGGATGGAATGTTCTGAATATATCTGTGATGTACATCTTGTCCAGTGTATCATTTAAAGCCTTTATTTCCTTGGTGATCCATTGCTTGGGTGATCTGTCCATTTCAGTGAAGGGGTGTTAAAGTCCCCTACTATTAAGGTATTATTGTCGATGTGTTTCTTTGATTTTGTTAAGTGGTTTATATAGTTGGCTGCTCCCATTTTCGGGGCAGAAATATTTAAAATTATTAGATCCTCTTGTTGGACAGACCCTTTGAGTATGATATAGTGTCCTTCCTCATCTTTTATTATAGTCTTTGGCTTAAAATCTAATTGATCTGATATAAGGATTGCCATCCCAGCTTTCTTTTGATGTCCATTAGCATGGTAAATTGTTTTCCACCCCCTTACTTTAAATCTGGAGGTGTCTTTGGGTCTAGAATGAGTTTCTTGTAGACAGCATATTGATTTTTTTCTTCATTCTGATACCCTATGTCTTTTGATTGGGACATTTAGCCCATTTACATTCAGGGTAACTATTGAGAGGTATGAATTTAGTGCCATTGTACTGCTAATGCCTGTAAGGTGACTACTGCTGTACATTGTCTCTGTTCCTTTCTGGTCTACTACTTTCAGCCTCTCTCTTTGCTTAGAGGACCACTTTCAATATTTCCTATAGGGCTGGTTTGGGGTTTACAAATTCTTTTAGTTTTTGTTTGTCCTGGAAGATTTTTATCTCTCCTTCTATTTTCAGTGACAGTCTAGCTACATATAGTATTCTTGGCTGCATGTTTTTCTCATTTAGTGCTCTGAATATATCATGCCAGTTCTTTCTGGCCTGCCAGGTCTCTGTGGATAAGTGTGCTGCCAATCTAATATTTTTACCATTGTATGTTACAGACTTCTTGTCCTGGCTGCTTTCAGGATTTTCTCTTTGTTGCGAAGACTTGTTAGTTTTACTATTAGATGATGGGGTGTGGACCTATTCTTACTGATTTTGAGGGGGGGTTCTTGATGCCTCTTGAATTTAGATGCTTGTTCCCTTTGCCATATTAGGGAAATTCTCTACAATAATTCGCTCCAATATACCTTCTGCTCCCCCCCTTCTTCTTCTTCTTCTTCTTCTGGAATCCCAATTATTGTTTTATTATATGATATATTGTTTCATCTTATGGTATCACTTATCTCTTGAATTTTCCCCTCATGGTCCAGTATTTGTTTGTCTCTCTTTTGCTCAGCTTCTTTATTCTCCATCATTTAGTCTTCTATATCACTAATTCTCTATTCTACCTCATTTATCCTAGCAGTAAGAGCCTCCATTTTTGTTTGCACATCATTAATAGCTTTTTTGATCTCAGCTTGGTTAGATTTTAGTTCTTTCTCCAGAAAGGACTTTTGTTTCTCCAGACAGGGTTTCTCTAATATTTTCCATGTTTTTTTCGAGCCCAGCTAGCCCCTTGAGAATCGTCATTCTGAACTCTAGATCTGACATATTACCAATGTCCATATTGAGTAGGTCCCTAGCCTTTGGTACTGCCTCTTGTTCTTTTTCTTGTGGTGAGTTTTTCCACCTTGTCATTTTATCCAGATAAGAACATACGAACAAGAGAATAAAATACTAAGTGGGTGGCAAAGACCCCAGAAGAATGTATGCTAACCAAATCAAAAGAGACCACAATCAGGAGGAGAAGAAAGGGGTGAAAAGAAGTTTAAAAAAAAATTTATGGGAGCACCTGGGTGGCTCAGTGGGTTAAAGCCTCTGCCTTCAGCTCAGGTCATAATCCTGGGTTCCTGGGATCGAGCCCCACATCGGGCTCTCTGCTCCGTGGAGAGCCTGCTTCTTCCTCTCTCTCTCTGCCTGCCTCTCCGCCTACTTGTGATATCTCTCTCTGTCAAATAAATAAATAAAATCTAAAAAAAAAATTTATGTATATATATATATGTATATATACATATATTAGACTGGTGAATAGAACAGAGCCACCCACTTGAAGTGTATTTTGGTCTCTTAGAAGAAACTACCTCCCAAAATTTTAAAGTGTATACACACACACACACACACACACACACACACACACACACAAATAAGGGTAAACATGATGATGGGATGGAATATGACTATAAAGACAATAATTTAAGAAAAATTCTAAAAAAGAAGTTGATAAGATAAGTTGGTTGGGAAAAGAAAGTAAAAGAAAGTGGAGAGAATTTGCCCAGGCTGGAGACTAGGACAAAGCCCTGTGCTAGATTTAGGGCATATTTTGATCTATTAGAAGTTGTATCCCAAAATTTTTTAGATAGAAAAACCCTATATGTATACAAAAAATAAAGTTAGATACAATGAAGGGTAAAATATGACTATAATAATGAAGGTTTAAAAGATTTTTTTTAGAAATATATTGTTAAGATACAATAGTTAAAAAACATTAGAAGTGGAAAGAGTAATAGTTAAAAAATTTGAATTAGAAAAAAAATTTTTTTAATTTAATTAGCTTTGCAAGACTGGAGAATCATGGGGAGAAAGCCATGAATTCCATGCTTTGCTTTCCCCTCCTCTGGAATTCCGCAGTTCTCTTTGATCAGTGAGCTTGGTCTTGGCTGAATGTTCTTGCTGGTCTTCTGGGAGAGGGGCCTGTTACAGTGATTCTCGTGTCTTTGCCTGAGGCAGAATAGTATAGCCCTTTCCAGGGGCTGGGCTAAGTAATCTGCTCAGGTTCACTCTGGGGAGCATTTGTTCCCTGAATGCTTTCTGTAGAGCTCTGGAGGACGGGAATGAAAATGGTGGCCTCCCAATCTCCATTCCAGAGGAATCGAGAATTTGGGGCCCCACTCCTCAGTGTACCCTCAGAGAAAAGCACTCAATCACTCCCATCTCCCTGGTCTCTGGCCACGCTCCAAGCTCACCCGTCCTGTAAACGAGTGTTTCTGTCTCTGGCACACAGCCCCATTTGGAGTCTCCAAACCAGCAGACCCTGCCACTCTGCTCTTCTGGTGGATGAAGTTTGGTCTCCCCAGATCTGCAACTTGTGGGGTCCCTGCTCAAAGAGCAGTGGTCTGATAGTGCCATGGATCACAGTTCAAGGTAACCCCAAGCTGAGAGCTCACTCCTCGGCTCTGTCTCTGTAGCTGGCTTCTCTGCTCTAATACCTGCGAGCTCTCCTACACTCAGACACCCCCGATTCTTCGGTGACCCCTTAGGACCCGAGACCACTCTGTCCCCACGAAGGCTCCACCCCCATGTGGCCTCTGGAATGATGGTCCTCAGTGGAGCAGACTTTTAAAAGTTCTGATTTTGTGCTCTATTTCTCTGCTGCTTGCCAGGAGCTGGCCCCTCCCCCTGCAGTCTATCTTCCTGTCGCTTCGGATTCACTTCTCTGCATGTCCTACCTTTCAGAAAGTGGTTAATTTTCTGTTTCTAGAATGGCTGCTCTTCTTCTCTTCAATCTCCTGTTGGGTTTGTAGGTGTTTGGAATGGTTTGATAACTCTCTAACTGAACTCCTGTGAGCTGATGTCATCTCGTCTGCTATTCCTCCACCATCTTGCCTCATCCCCCATACTTTACTTTTCCTATGGCTCTTACACTAATTTACTAGATATCATCTTGATCATAATATTATATTTATTACATGTTATATATAATAACTGTTTAGTTCGGGTTTTAAATTTCATTCTGCCTTCATAGGTTAGGTGTAACCAAAGGAAATAGAGTTTAATCATTCTATCTTTTTTAATGTATCTATTACTAATAAAGGTATGAAAGACCAGTAATAAGTAAAGAACACTAGTAACAGAAGTCTAAGCTCACGTCCTTTAGATGGAGCCAATAACCAGCAAAAAGACAGAGAAATTGAAAGAAAATGTCAAGTGTTATGGACAGGAATAGAATTATAGCTGAGATGTAGAACCAAGAATCAGGAGCAAAATGAAATCTGGATGGAAAAAGGATTGGGAAAATATGAAGAAAGGGTAAATAATCCCTGATCCTAGCAGTAATATGAATATTCTGAATATTCTGAATATTCAACGAAGTTAGCATTTTTTATTAAAAACAAAAACAAAAACAAAAAAACCCTTCCTCCATCACTGTATTGTATCATAACACTATTGCCATTAATCAGGTGATCATTTACGCGTAGGTCTATTTCTGGTTTCTATTTCATTTGCTTATGTGTGAAATTTAATATTTGCATATCCTTAGAATTAGATTGCTAACTTCTACAAAAGAAACCTTAGTATTCTGATTGGGCTTTTAATTGCATATATCAATCAATTTAAGGAAATTGATATTATTACCTTAGTGAATTCTCCAAGTC
Source organism: Mustela nivalis (assembly GCF_964662115.1). NCBI lineage: Eukaryota > Metazoa > Chordata > Mammalia > Carnivora > Mustelidae > Mustela > Mustela nivalis. The sequence continues at coordinate 32,742,639 of NC_139027.1, read as the reverse complement.
ATGAACATGAACATGGTTTATAATTCCATTTATTTAGATTTTGTTTTGTTTTGTTTTTGGCTTCACAATGATTTGTAATTTCCTGAGCAGGATTTTTTCATGTAACTACCAGAACAATTTCAGTCTTTTGTAATTATCCCTTTAATGTCTCTACTGATAGCTGGTTCAAGTTTTTTTTTTTTTAAAGATTTTATCTATCTATTTATTTATTTATCAGAGAGAGAGAGAGAGAGAGCATGGACACAAGTCGCAGAGTGGCAGGCAGAGGCAGAGAGACAAGGAGGCTGTCTGCCAATCAAGGAGCCCAATGCGGGACTCTCTTCCAGGACCCTGGGATCGTGACCTGAGCCAAAGGCAGCGGCTTAACCAACTGAGCCACCCAGGTGTCCCCAGGTTTTTTTCTTTTAACTATATTGCTTAATGCTGAAGTTAAAAAAAAAATTTTTAATAACCCCAGAAAGTTCCTTTATGACTCTTCCTAGTTAACCCTAAACTCCCATCCAAACCAGATGCGATACTTTTTTTAAAACTTCTATCATCATATATTAGTTTTTCTATTCTTAAACTTTATATAAATGAAATCATACAATATGTACTCTGTTGCTTATGGCTTCTTCATTTAGCAGTATTTTTGAGACTCGGTTGTGTTGTTACATATATAGGTAGTTCACTTTTACTACTGCATAGTAATATATAAAAAATATATTACATATATTTTTTTAACCCAGTTTTTTCACAGTGGTACCAACCTGCATAGCTATAGGACAATATCAACACCTAGAAAATGACTTTGACACAGTCCACAGAGCTTATTCAGATTCTACCAGTTTTACATGCACTTGAGTATATTTCCATGCAGTTTTGTAATGTGTGGATTCATATAACCACCATCACAATGAAGATATAGAACTGTTCTGTACTTTGAGATATAATATCCAACACATATACATTTTTGACAAACATTTAATTTCTTTAGCTACAGGTAATGCAATAATTATAATACCACTTACTTATCTCTCATTTTTTTCTTAATTAGATTAAGATTGATTTTAAATGTTTAGTCATTTTCATGCATCAAATTAAAAGGTCCACTTATAGAACACTTGTGTGGCTTAGTCAAGTGTCACACTCTTTTTTAAAAAAATATTTTATTTATTTATTTGACAGAGAGAGATCACAAGTAGGCAGAGAGACAGGCAGAGGGGGGCGGGGTGGGGAAGCAGGCTCCCTGCTGAGCAGAGAGCTAGATGCGGGCCTCACTCCCAGGACACTGAGATCATGACCTAAGCTGAAGAGACAGAGACTTAACCCACTGAACACTCAGGTGCCCAAGCATCACACTCTTGGTCTCACCTCAGATTGTGATCGTGGGATTATGGGATTTAGCCCTCTTTGGTCTCCATGTTCAATGCAGATTCTGCTTAGGATTCTCTCTCATTCTTCCTCTCCTTCCTCCTCTGCTCCTGCTCATGATTTCTCTCTAAAATAAATAAATGAAATCTTAAAAATAGAAATCCAGTTCTGAAAATCATACTTTTATTATTCTGTTTGTGCTAATAAAAATAAATACTCAATGCAATTGGTGTCAAGCACGATTTAATTATTTAACATCTTTGACACTAATATTCACAAACATAGCTATTTATTTTTTATTTTTTTTAAAGATTTTATTTATTTATTTGGCAAAGGGAAACACAGCAAGAGAGGGAACACAAGCAGGGGAAGTGAGATAGGGAGAAGCAGATTTACTGTCGAGCAGTGAGAGAGCCCTTATTATTATTTTTTTTAAAGATTTTATTTTAGGCAATCTCTATACCCAACATGCAGCTTAAACTCACAGCCCTAAGATCAAGAGTTGCATGCTGTTCTGACTGACCCAGCCAGATGCCCCAAAACATAGCTATTTAAACATATAACTAATAATTGAGGCATTATTAAGCACCCCTCTGTATTTTTCAGTGTCAAACGATATGCCTTTAAGAGTGAATTCAAGGGATACCTGTGTGGCTTAGTCGGGGAAGCTAAGAATCTGCCTTCTGCTCAAGTCATGATCCCAGAGTCCCAGGATCAAGCCTGCATTGGGTTCCTTGCTCAGCAGGGAGCCTGCTTCTCCCTCTGCCTGCCACTCCACTCCCCCTGCTCATGGTCTTTCTTTCTCTTTCTCAATCTCTCTGACAAATAAAATCTTGAAAAAAAAAAAAAAAAGAAAAGAAAAAGAGTGCATTTGATTTAAAATCATGCAAAAGAGTGACCATAATACAGATGGTAAAAGACACATGAGTTGAGAAAATAGCCAAAAGAATAAAATACTATGATGTTTTTCTGTCATCTTTATTGGCCAGACAATGCAGTATTTAAATATGAAGTTCTCACCAATTACATGTCTAAGGGATCTACAGGATCCCATTTATTACCTACTAGTGGAAGGCAGGATAGAGGATATTAGGTAAATGAAGAGACTCTTGAGCCCTGAGGAATTAGCTTTCAACAAATCCAGAATTAAATAACCTTTGCCAAGATGAGCCATAATTCACCCAGATGATACAGTATCACCTGACAGAAGTACTGATGATGGCTGGATTTCTTTGTTGACTAGTTTCAAACATCATTCACTGTAAATCAAGATTTGTGGGAGGGATGGAGTGGCTGGGTGATGGACATTGGGAGGGTATGTGCTATGGTGAGTGCTGTGAATTGTGTAAGACTGATGAATCACAGACCTGTACCCCTGAAACAAACAATACCTTATATGTTATTTTTAAAAAAAGATTTCTCTTATAAGGTCAGAGCACTATAACATAGTTTCAGAAATGTTGAGTCTAAATCAAGATCAAACTTTTGGTACCAACCTATGGGTTTCTATAAAACTCCACAAGTCCAGGATTAAATTATCTCCCTCTGTTACCTGTGAGGCAGTGTTGACCTGGGGTGGGTGGGGGGATGCAGAGATGACTACGATTTATTAGTCTCTGCCTATGGAGTTAGCCAAAGGAACTGTCATGCCTGGTGATGTGAGTTTCTTTCTCAGTCTTGCTACTTGCTTTTTGGTCTGATAGAACCAGTGATTTTTCCCTTCTGCCTTTTGGACAGTGTATGTTTCACAGGCCCAAGTTTACTTTTCTTTCTTTCTTTTTTTTTTTTTTAAAGATTTTATTTATTTATTTATTTGAGAAAGAGAGAGTGTACACACACCTATACATACATGATTGGGGGAGGGGAGAGGACCTCAAGCAGACACCACCATGAGCACAGAGCCCAACACTGGGCTCCATCTCAGGACCCTGAGATCATGACCTGAGCCAAAATCAAGAGTCAGTTGCTTGACCAACTGAGCCACCCAGGTGCTGCCACAGACCCAAGTTTTCAAGAAAGTATCCACATCTTTTATCCTACGGTAAAAACTAGACTCTTGAGTGAAGGGGAATATAATTCCTTTATTTTATTTTGCTAATGTATATGAAAACAAAAAAAGGCTAATCATCAAACTTTTTCAGATACCTTCCTTTCTGTTTCTATACATATAGTATATTTTAAATGCATCATATGAAGATATTGATCGGTGTAAGTAGAATGATATTTTTCCCTTTTTTATAGAATATGCAATATATCAAAAGCTTAACTTATTAAAGCAAAAAAATCTTTTTGGGGGGCGCCTGGGTGGCTCAGTGGGTTGAGCCTCTGCCTTCGGCTCAGGTCATGATCTCAGGGTTCTGGGATCGAGTCCCGCGTCGGGCTCTCTGCTCGGCAGGGAGCCTGCTTCCTCCTTCCTCTCTCTCTGCTTGCCTCTCTGCCTACTTGTGATATCTCTCTGTCAAATAAATAAAATCTTTAAATAAAAAAAAAATCTTTTTGGACTTGTGGCAGGCTTTGAATTTTTGTGATTTTAATTTATATCAATAAGAAGTCTGAACTGTTGGAACAGAAACTCCATTAACAATGCATATACCTTGAAGACAGAATGAGATTTTAGTTTCCTGAGACTTTTGGAGAAATTCTCAGATCTGATCTATTTCACTCTGAAGAATTTCTTGACCCTAAGAAGATTTATAAGAAAGGCTACTGGAAGTGGGTCCAATAAAAAGCAGTGTATAGTGATGACAGATCACATTCAACAGGTAGCTCAGAGTAATGCCAATGGAAGGGTAAGGGACAGAGAATTGTTGTCAGATATTCCTCTATTCATTCACTGAAACCCTTGAAAAATAATCACTACAAACTAATCATTGTCATCCATTTCTAGTGATTATTAGTTAAGGAGAACTTTGAAAAACCTAATGGAAAAATTTCTGAACAGTTAAGCCCTAGGAAAATTATTATTAGATATTTATTTTTTAGAAGTAGTTCACATTCTTTTTTTCAACCTAAACATTTTTTTAAAAATTTAAAAAAATCTTTAAAAATTAACATACAGTGTAATATTAATTTCAGATGTATAATATAGTGATTCCATGCTTCTGTACATTACTCAGTGATCATCATGATAAGTGTACTTTTAATCTCATTCACCTATTTCACCCATTCCCCTACCCATCCCACCTCCCCTCTTATAACCATCAGTTTGTTCTATATAGTTGAGTCTATATTTTGCTTGTCTCATTTTTCTTTATCTGTTTTGTTTCTTAAATTTCACATATGAGTGAAATCATATGGTATTTGTCTTTCTCTGACTTATTTCACTTAGTATTATATCCTTTAGATCCATCCATAGCACTGAAAATGGCAAGATTTCATTCTTTTTTATGGCTTTATCCATTCATTTATTGATGGACACTGGGCTACTTTCATAATTTGGCTATTGCAAATACTGCTGCAATAAACATAGCAGTGCATATATCTTTTCAAATTAGTGTATTGTATTCTTTGGTAAATACCCAGTAGTAAAATTATTGGAACATGTGATAATTCTATTTTTAATTTTTTGAGGAAACTCTACTGTTTTCCACAGTGGCTACACTAGTTTGCTTTACCACCAATAGTGTGAGAGGGTTCCCCTTTCCCCACAACCTCACCAACATTTGTTGTTCCCTGTCTTGTTAATTTTAGCCATTCTGACAGGTGTAAAGTGGTATCTTTTTGTGGTTTTGATTTGTATTTCCCTGATGGTCAGTGATGTAGAGCAATTTTTCAAATCTGTTAGTCATTTGTATATCTTTTTTGGAGAAGTGTCTGTTCATGTCTTCTGCACATTTCTTGACTGTATTATTTGTATTTGGGTGTTGAGTTTGAGAAGTTCTTTATAGATCTTGGATACCAGCCCTTTGTCTGTTGTGTCATTTGCAAATGTCTTCTCCCATTCCATAGGTTTCTTTCAGTTTTGTTGACTATTCCCTTGCTGTGCAGAAGCTTTTAATCTTGATGAAGTCCTAATAGTTCCTTTTTGCTTTTGTTTCCCTTGCCTTAGAGACATGTCTTGCAAGAAGTTGCCATGGCCGAAGTTGCAAAGGTTACTGCCTGTGTTCTCTGGGATTTTGATGGATTCCTGTCTCATATTTAGGTCTTTCATCCATTTTGGGTTTATCTTTATGTATGGTATAGGAGAGTGGTCTAGTCTCATTCTTTTGCATGTGACTGTCCAATTTCCCCAGCACCACTGATTGAAGAGACTGTCTTTTTTCCATTGGATATTCTTTCCTGCTTTGTTGGAAATTAGTTAACCATTGTGTTGAGGGTCCATTTCTGGGCTCTCTATTCTGTTCCATTGATCTATGTGTCTGTTTTTATGTAGTTGAATACTAACCTTTTATTAGATAAAAATGACCTTTTATGTCATTTACAAATATCTTCCACTATTTGATAGGTTGTCTTTTAGTTTTGTTAATTGTTTCCCTTGCTGTGAGAAACTTTTTATTTTGATGTAGTCTCAATAGTTTGTCTTTACATTTGTTTTTCTTGCCTCAGGAGACATATTTGGAAAAATATTGCTGTAGCCAATGTCAGAGAAATTACCACATGTGCTCTCTCCTAGTATTTATATGATTTCAGGTCTCACATTGGGGTTTTTAAACCATTTTGAGTTTATTTTTGTGTATGGTGTAAGTTGATCCAATTTCATTCTTTTGCATGTAGTTGTCCAGTTTTCCCACCATTTGTTGAAGAGACTTTTTCTCATTGCATATTCTTGCCTTCTTTGTGGAAGATTAGTTGACCTATAATTGATAATTGTGGATTTATTTCTGGATTTTCTATCCTATTCCACTGGTCCATGTCTGTCTTCATGCCAGTACCATACTGTTCTGATTACTAGAGCTTTGTAATATGTCTTGAAATCTGGGAATGTGATACCTCCAGTTTTGTTCTTCTTTTTCAAGATTGCTTTGGCTCTTTGGGCTCTTTTATAGTTTCATATAAATTTTAGCATCATTTGTCTTACTTCTATGAAAAATGTTGTTTGTATTTTAATAGGGATTGCATTAAATCTGTAAATTGCATTGGATAGCTTAGACATGGTAACAATATTTATTCTCCCAGTCCATCAACCTGAGCCCTATATAAAATTCCAATTTAGAAAAGTAACAAAAATAGATCCGTTTTTGCAATGGGAAGGATGATCATAGCTAGTAACATCAGCTTCTTGGATTCTTGTCAGAGTTTGAGAGTAAGCACATAAAAAAATAAATATAAACATAACTTTTCTGGAGAGTATTACCTATTATAGGTCCAGTTACATCCATGTATTCATCATTACTCAGTATGTTTTTTTTATACTGAGCTACATCTTCTATGACTTTTCTTTGTGAAATTTTATTGATAATTAACCATTCCTGATGGGTATTCAGGAATGCTGGAAACTCAGGAGGCAACCTCTGAAGTAGTGCATTTTGTGAGTACCTTTTGCAACAGAGTAGTCTACACCCACCCTTTGTCAGATTTATCACCATTGGTGTACAATCTTAGAAACATGCGTTCCTAAGAGTTCTTACAAGGACTCTTTCTGTTTCCTTTCTGTCTCAAAGTCACATGATCATTCACTTTTGAATAGTATAAAATTCTTCCTGGAACATAGTTGTCTGTTCTCTTCTTGTTATTTTTCCTACCTTGTAAATATTTGAGGGTATATTTGATTCCTTACCAAGACCTAGAAACATCTTGCAAATGGCAGGTGCTTAATGAATCTTTGTAGTGGTAAGGGGATGGGATTTGGAGCCAGAAACCTTGTGTTGAGAGTAGCAGCTACGTAAGTTGGTAAAGCCAATCCACTTTTGTTTTTCAGTCCAAACATAGCTAAATGAGGATGATTATTTTAAACTGGAAGGAAGGGGATTGTGAAAATTAGAAGAAATTTTTACATAACTTCTGGTATCTTATCTGTATCTGACACAGAGTGAGCCTCTGAAATGCTTGTTGCTTTACCTTTTAAATGAATATTGTTGAAGTCATTGCTGAATTATTTCATTACGCCCAATTTAATTTAATAAATGTCTAGTTAGTCTACTAGAGGTATGTTTATATTTAGTTACACTTGAGAGGTTTGAGAAAAAATAATTTCTTTATGATTTGGCTAACTTCATTTGTGCAAGAGAAAAATATTAGCATGTGCTGGAGTACTAGAAAAATTCGATTTCATGAACTCTAAGGACTATTTCTAGGGGATGAACCAATACACAGCCATAGATAGTGTCACTAACACTCAAGATTATTTGCTCCCTTATACTAAATAATATATAGGTAAAATACAATACCTAATAAGTTCTCAAAAATAAGTCATTCTCTATTTTATAGTTGAAATCATCCTGAAATATTAGATATACAATGTAAATTCTAACCTTTTATTTTCTAGTTTTTCAGTTTTCCTGAAATGGTAACCAAAGTTACCAGAATATATTAAAGCCTGAGTTTGTGATTTTTGTGGTTATTGTTTCTATATTCATTGTTAGGAATTTCAGCCTGCTGAACGGGTTGCTCAGTGAACAGCTCAGAGTAGGTCACATTTAAAGAATATTCGGCTACACTTTGCAACCTAATGGGATGGAGTCTTCTTACCTTACTTCCTGGGCTTTGCTAGAGAATGATGTTGTGTATTTTGTTCTGATTAAAAAAAAATTCCCACATATCTTGTTGCTAACAGCTGTTCTGTGAATGGAGCAGTGAGTGAGTAGGAGGAAATGGCAATTCTTATAAAATCAAGCCCCTTTCCCAATCCAAGAACAGACTGCATACTCATTAATGTCTTTTGTCAGGGCACAATTGAAAACTTGCCTTAAAGTTATTCTGAAAAGAGTGTCTGGGGCAATCAGGGTTAATACACTTCAATGCATTATATCATCAAGCATAAACTTTGGATACCATTTCAGGGAAACTGATAAACATGCTAACATTTTTCTCTTGCACCATTAAAGTTAGCCAAATCATAAAGAAATTATTTTCAGCCAAAACAAAATAACATTTTTTAAAATCAAAGATGTTAAATATATATCTGGAATGAACTTGGACTCAGAAAAATTTGGGCTAATTTCCTTACTTCTAAGAACTGCATGAGCTAGCCTAGGTCATTTTTCTCTCTAAGCTCTTGCTCTGATTTCTTAACTATAAAACAGGAATAGTATCATTTTGGGTCTGTTGTTTACTAAGTTAATAGACTTAAAACATTTAACACTATGCCTGGCACCTAATAAACATTAAATAAATTACACTGTTATTTTATTTACTAGTTGGTTGATAATATTAAAAATGGAATAAGACTGATAATATACCCATCTTATAAAGTATTACAGCTTTTCATTCTTTTATCTTACTTGATCCAATGGATACAGACTGTAAAAAAGTCATACTAAGCAAGGCAGAGTAAAGTAAGTTTGCCTGCCATATATCCATATAAAAAAATCCATTTTTTAAAATATTTTATTTATTTATTTTATGAAGGGAGAGAGAGCACAAGTTGGAGGAAGAGCACAGGCTGAAAGCGACAAGCAGACTCCTCACTGAGTGCAGAGCCCAACGTGGGGCTCAATTTCATGACCCCGAGATCATGACTTAAGCTGAAATCAAGAGTCTGTGCTTAACTGACTGAGCCACCCAGATGCCCCTAAAATCCATGATATTTAATTAACGACTATGTATGTTATGGGTGGTATATGTTATATGAAAATTTACTGTCCAAAGCCACACTGAAGTCAACTTTTCGGTTTCATCTTATTTTAATGAAATGATTGTGCACAAGGGAAAATCCTACCTTTATAAACATTTCAGTTTCATGGATTTTCAGCCATCCTACACTTCTTTCTAAGTAGCTATAAAATCAACACAGGAATATTATAAGGTTCTATGGATTATTTGATGCCATTTTGATACTCTATCTATTTACTTATCCCTACTTTCCTGGTTTTCTACCTATTCAGCCTATCTTCTCTTTTTCTTTATTTTTGTTTTGAGGACAATTAACTTTTCATTTCTTCAAGTGGCATGATCAGTTAGAGGAAGGGAATTCAATTACTAAAACTTAACAAAAATCACTATGGGAAAGATCAGTCCTTATGCATCTGTTGATTTATTGAATAAGCAAGAAGTCCTCCCAGACAGCCATCCCTCCACACTAAAAATGCCAGGAGATTTAGGAAAGGCTTACAGGAACACTTTTGCCAACACTGAAAATTGGGCACTTAGTAGTTACTTAGATCAATACAGTTCGTCACAGCATTTTGGTTTTTTTGTAAGGATGTAGTACCTCTATATCCACAGAAAGTCTGGATCTAATTTCATAGGTAACTATCCTCTTTTATTTTCATCACTTCTTTTATATTTCTTTAGAAATCCCCACTCAGTTGAAAAGGATGTTTCTCTCTCTTCTTTTTTAGCTTTATTGAAGTTTAGTTGACAGATGAAATTGTAAGATATTTGAAGTGTGTGTGATGATTTGATGTAGACATACATTGGGAAAGGATTCCCCACAAGTTTAACACATCCATTACCTCACAACTTACCTATGTGAGTGTGTGTCTGTGTGTGTGTGTGAGAGAGAGAGAGAGAGAGGAACTCTTAAGTTATACTCTTTTAGCAAATTGTAATTATACAGTACAGTACAGTTCTCAAGTAGTCGCCATAGTATACATTAGATCCTCAGACCAATTCATCTTTCAAGTGAAAGTTTGTGTCCTTACCAGCTTCTCTATTTCTCCTACCTCATGACAACCACCATTCTACTTTGTTTCTATGAGTTCAACTTTCTCTTGTTTGTTTAAAATTCTACATATAAGTGATACCCTGAAGTACTTGTCTTTCTTTGTCTGGCTTATTTTACTTAACATAATGACCTCCAGATTCATCCACATTGTCACAAGTGACAGTTTCCTTCTTTTATTTTTTAAGACTGAATAGTATACCACTGTGTGTGTGTGTGAGTTTGTGGTGTGTGACATTTCCATAGATGTCTAGTGGACACTTAGGTTGGTTAGTTTTTTCTTTGCTCTTGTAGATAGTGCTACAATAAGTGTGGGAGTTATGTCTTCAAGATGATGGTTTTGTTTCCTTAGGATATATACACCTAGCCCAGTGAGATAACACCTAACACCTGTTAGGATGTCTATTATGAAAAATACAAGAGACACTAAATGCTGGCTAGGATGTGGAGAAAAGAGAACCCTTGTTAGTGTGGATATAAACTGGCATAGCCACTTTGGAAATCAGAATGGAGATTCCTCAAGAAATTAAAAAAAGGAATACCATATGATCCAACCATACTTCTGGGTATCCAGAAAATGTCTTTTGTAGAATTAAAAGATGCTACTACATTGTTATTTATCTGTCCAAACTTGACTCCTTTTGTAGGGGATCATTCAATAAATCTTGTTCTCCACAATTGTTATTCTTTACATACCAGCTATCAATATAGCATAGAGATTAAGAGCGCAAATTTAGAAATATACAGAACTGATTTAGATTCCTGATTATACTACTTACTAGCTAAAAATAGTTTTTTAAAAATACCCAAATCACAGTTATTGTAAATATCAGATTTTATAATGTGTATATAAAGCCCTTAGCACAATGCTTAGTAACCTATGATACAGTCAGTGTAAATGGTGTAGTTGTGTATGTGTGTGTGTGTGTGTGTATATGATATTCTACTAAATAAAACAATGAAAATGCTATATCAGTTCATGGTTTCAAATATTCAAATACTACAATAGTCAGCAAATATTATCTTAAAAGGTCAGATATTAAATCTTTCTTTTTACTTTGCTGACCACACAGTCTGTGTCACCAACTACTCAAATTTGCCATTTAATTATGAAAGCAGGCATAGAGAATACCTACATGAATGGATGAGGCTGTTCATTAAGTTCCAATAAAACTTTCTTTATAAAAACAGGCAGCCGACCACATGTTTGCTGATTCCAAAGACAGGCTATCACAAGTTTATTTGGTACTTTTCAAAGTAATGTAAATGTTACAAATTTGACCTCAAGTGTCGAGATATGGTAACATCTTTTATTATACACTATCATTATTTAACTATAATTAAGTACTATTTATGTGCATGCATATCTTCTTTTGTTTACATATTTATTTATTCATCAGATATCCATAAAGTAACAGTCAAGTCCCAAACATTGCATGGACCTTGTACCAAGATAACAAAGATGAATAAGGCACAATCCCTTTCCAAAATGGAAACAAACAAACAAAACAAATGTTATTCTCATGATATGTCTGTATTCAGATGCAAAGAGAGTAGGATTAACATTATAGATCTATTTAAAAAAAATGAATAGGCTCTCAAAGTTCCCAGATGTGGTAGATTTCAAAATTGTCAGAGTATTGGGCAACTCCTCCACATTCAAGAGATGGAATCCATTTCCCCACCTCTTGAATCAAGCTTTGGCCATGTGATTTGCTCTGATAATAGCACACTGACAAAGGTGATATAAGCAGAGGCTCACCTGTTCTTCAGAATTGGGCTTATCTTTTCTTGCTGCTATTTTGGATCCAGAGACCAGGATCAGGACACCCTACTGGAGGATAAGAGATCATGTGGTGCAGAAATGAACCATCACAGCTGAGACTCCCCAGATTAACCAGTCTGCCAACAACAGATGTGCCAGTGAGGCCATCCTAAGTCATCCAACCCTAGCTGAGACTCCTGTTAACCATAAATATAAGACACAGGCACAAATCAAATATCAGGGACAGATCAGATAAACCACCCAAATAACCCATAGAATTATAGGAGATAGTAACTTTTTTTTGTTTTATATCATTAAGTTTTGTCATGGCTTTTATGCGTCCAAAGATAACTGAAATAATTGTCATTGTTCTATTCCTACGAACATACATACAATACATTGAAATGTTTTTGTATATGTGTGTATATGCATATTTATATAACAAAATACTCACAGCCTTTTACTATTTTATAACTTTTTAATGTCTACTCTAGCTCTGTTAACTAAATTGAGATTTTTCTAAAGGATGCCAATTAATATAACTTTGTATTGACATCTTACAATTGGCATTCTTCAGCTACTGAGAGAGAGTGTGTTTTCAAGGGGGAAAAAAAAAGGAATGAAGAAACAGGCACTGCAGTGAACTTTTGCCCAAAATTAAAATGTGTAACATTTAAAAATATGCCATGTGCCATATGCCACATTGGCTTCTATTACTACAGTAATTCATAACATTTCTAGATGCCAGAAAAACTTAGTAGTCTGTACAATATGGTCTTCACTTCACTGGCATTTGCCATTGCTTTATGTTATATTACCAACTGTTAGTAAAGGGATGAAATTTTCGACTGTTGGAGGGCCATTAATTCCTATAGCTCATTTAGTAACAACTCCTGTGGTAGGAACTAATGAAATTCCAGGGCTTGGAATAGATAATACCCCCCAACTCTCTACATAGGTGAATAAATTCTTCCTTTTTCTGCAAGTAAAAAAAGGATTAAACAAGCATAGAGCATACTTGGATCAAGATGCTCACCTGTGTGAAAACCCACAGCATCTAAGAGCTTTGTGGACTTCCCCATTGGGGCATGTTCTTTCTTCCACTGCCCAATCCAGTTCCCAACATGGGGCTTTCCTTTTTGGCTACTTCCACAAATGAGCCTGGGTTATCCTTAGGAGTACACCCTAAGAAAAGTATTCTTTCTGGTGGCTTTCCATTTTCTTCTTATTCTTGGAAAGGTGGTATATTTGTGCAAATGGGGTGGAGGATTTGTGAATAGTTTATTGCAATGAAGATTCCTCACCTGCAGAGCGGGTCTCTTTTTAAGGGGAAAAAGGAATAAAGAAAGAGACACTGCAATGAAGTTTTACTAAAAAAATTAAAATGCATAACGTTTAAAAATATGATGCTTCTCCTTGATGTCCTGTCATTTCTGTAAAAACATAGAGAATGTCCAAATAAACCTGACAGTACCACAACTTTCTACCTCCAAACTTGTAGAATTTCTCAATGCCAAGGACCACAGTTTTAGGAATGTTATTCTAGTATGACCACTCTGTCAGTTCTCTCCAGAAAAAAGACTTCCTAAAACATAGTGGCTTTTAACATTAGTTGTTGTATTTCTTATGATTTGGTCAGTTGACTGAATAGTTCCTTGCTAAATTCACCTGGGTTCATACAGCTATATTCAGCTGGAGTATTAATTGGTTTAGAAGATCCAAGATGGCTTCACTTACATATTTGGGACATGTAAGTTCTCCCTTGGCCTCTTATCCTGTATTAAGCCATGTTGGCTTTCTTGTACATTAATTTGACCATTTTTCAAGCAGGTGAGGGAGGAAGAGACAGAATATCTAGGGATCTCAGGATATAAGGAATGGCATGTGCTAGGTTCCCTTGGCTTTTTTTTTTTTTTTTTGCCTCATCAATCTTGGGCTGAGTGTTGGAGAAGTCAGCAACTTAGAAATACCAATGGGCACAGACAAAACAAAGCCCAAACAAAAGTCTGTTCTCTCTAACTAGAAGACTGGGAAAGGGACAGTCTACTTAGAAAGAAAATAACTATTCACTCAAAACAAGCACCATAGAAAAAATTGTGGCTCCACTTACTCCCCTAGCAGGAAAGGTTGAGCAAAGAATCTAGATTTCTACCATTGTCAGGTTAAAACGATGCACTCTAACACTCTACTAGAATGGTGTTAGAAAAGGCTCAGTAGGGTCTGGGGCATTTACCTTCCATCAGTTGGTGAACAAGGCCTCTCTTCCATGGTGTCAATGGAGACCATTTGGGGAGCTGGACTTCCACTTCCCATGGTACTAATGAGACATGATGCCTTCTTCCTGATGGGGTAGAATGAGAGGAAGTTTTCTGAAGATTCAGAACTTTCATGACACCCAGGAATAAGGCCTCCTCCATTCAGTGTCAATATAGGTCATGTGGGTATAGACTCCAGGGTGTCAGTGGAGGAGGGAACCTGTATTTTTCATTCATTGTTCCATATGTCAGAAGTGAGGAGACATCCCCTTCACTTGCTTGAGTGGCATCAGAGAAAGGACAAAAGACAAGAATACCTGATTAAGACCCAGACTCTTATAAAATAATACTTGAAATGCCCAGGTTTTATTTGAAAACCACCCCTCATACCAAAACCCAGAAATAACTGAACTCGAATGAGAGAAAGCAATCAAAGGAATCCTATAACTGTTAGAATTATTGGAAAAGGATTTTAGAAAAACACTTATAAAATTGATTCAGTGAACTATTATGAATACATTTTATTTTATTTTTTTAAAAGATTTTATTTATTTATTTGACAGACAGAGATCACAAGTAAGCAGAGAGGCAGGTAGAGAGAAAGAGAGAGGAGGAAGCGGGCTCCCCGCTGAGCAGAGAGCCCGATGTGGGACTCGATCCCAGGACCCTGAGATCATGACCTGAGCCGAAGGCAGAGGATTAATCCACTGAGCCACCCAGGTGCCTCTATGAATACATTGAAGAAAAAATAGAAATTTAGCAAAGATATAGAAATTCTCAGAAAAGAAATATAACAGACAAAGAAGAACCAAATGGAAATTTTAAAAATAAAATAAAATAACAATGAAGCAATCCTCAGTGGATATGCTCAACATTAGAATGGAGGGAACAAAGGAAGCAATCAGTGAAGTTGAATTTAGGACAATAGATAATAATCTGAACAATGGAGAGAAAAGTGACTGAAGGAGACAAAAACAAAAACAAAAACCTTAGGGACTTGTGGAACCATAACAAAAAGATCTAACATTTGTGTCATCAGAATTCAGAAGGAGAGGAAAAAGAGGGTTGAGACGAAGAGGTATTAAAAAAAAGTAATAACTGAAAATTTCTCAAACTTAGCAAAAAACTTAAACCACAGATTCAAGAAATTCAAGCAAATCCCAAATAGTATTTTTTAAAATGCCAAAAAACATCATAGTAAAACTATGAAAACTAGGGATAAAGCGGTGAGTGAGAAATGACATCTTACCTGTAGAGTAAACACAATTCAAATGACAGCAGAGGTTTCATAATGAACCATAGAGGCCAGATTGAAGTAGCACCACATTTTTCAAGTAGTGAAAGAAGAGAACTGTCAAATCAAAATTCTTCATCCATAGGGAACAGCCTTCAGGAATGAAGAGGAGATCAAGATATTCTCAAATGAGGAAAAACTAAAAGAATGTGTCACCATCATATCTATAAAATAATGGCTAAAGGAAGTTGTCTAAACCTAAAGTACATAGTTTAAAAAAAAGTCTTGAAATATCATAAAGTGAGAAAGAACAACCAAAAGAGCAAACATGTGGAAAAACAGTAGAAAAATACAATTTCCTTGTTTTCTTGAGTTTTCTAAACTATGGATGACAGCTGAAGCAAAATATATAATACTCTTTGATGCAGTTCTCCATATATGTAAATGATATATTTAAGACTGTTATATACAAGGGAAGGTAAAGGGACTTGGAGTTTCTACACTTCACTTGAACCAGTAAAATGTTGACACCGATAGATTGACATAAATTATATATATATAATAGAATACCTAGAGCAAAAACTAAAAATAATACAAAGAGATACACACAAATATAGTACAGGAAAAGCAAATTGGAAATTTTTTAAAATCTCCAATGAACTCATTCCAGGAATGCTGGAAAGAAAAAAAAACAACAACACACACACATGCACACACACACACACACAAAATAGGCAGAAAACCAAAAACAGAATGTCAGACTTAAAACTTAATATATCAAAAATTAAATTTAATATAAATGGTAAATTTGCAAATTAAGGGAAAGAGTTTAGTAGATGGATTAAAAAATATGACTAAATAGTATACTATCTATAAGAAATTCACTTCAAATATAACAGTATCTCTAGGCTGATATTAAAAGGATGGAAAAGGACATACAGTATAAAAGCTAATCAAAGGGAAAGCAGGTGTGACTAGATTAATATCAGATAGAGGAAAATTCAGATAGATTGAGAGGTGGACAAAGGGATGCACACATTTATATGCTGTGGTTTATAATTATATGTAATAAATTATAATTATAGAACATAGGTGGTAGATCTATACTTACTCACTATAAACATCTTTTAGTTTTTCTGTATTTTTAAAATTTGTAATCAAGTTTTGGGAAATATATCCATATTAAAGACATATTAGAAAACCCAAAGGAATAATAGTGTCTTTGTACCAGATCAGAAAATTAGGCATAGACAAGAAATTGCTATAGCTCTACCTATTAAAGCTTAAAAGCAAATCTCCAAAGGATAGAACAGTTTCTATCCTTCCATATTTTTTTTTAAAGATTTTATTTATTTGCCAGAGAGAGAGAGTACACACAAACAGGCAGAGAGGCAGACAGAGGCAGTGAGAGAAGCAGGCTCCCTGCCAAGCAAAGAGCCCGATGTGGGACTTGATCCCAGGACCTTGGGATCATGACCTGAGCCAAAGGCAGCGGCTTAACCAACTGAGCCACCCAGGTGTCCCCAGTTTCTACATAATTTAACTGCATTTAAGAACAAAGAATATTTAAGAAGGTGGGGAGGGGTGGTACCTGGACGGCTCAGTCAGTTAAGGATCTATCTTTAGGTCAGGTCATGATCTCGGGGTTCTAGGATCAAGCCCTGTGTCTGGCTCCCAGCTGAGTGGGGAGTCTGCTTGCTCCTTTCCTTTTACCTCTCCCTGCCTCCTCATGTTCTCACTCCTTCTCTTTCTCAAATAAATAAGTAAAATCTTAAAAAAAAAAAAAAAGAGAGAGAGAGAGAATTTTTTAAAAGATTAAAATTATCCAGCACCAGGGACGCCTGGGTGGCTCAGTTGCTTAAGCGGCTGCCTTCAGCTCAGGTCATGATCCCAGGGTCCTGGGATTGAGTCCCACATTGGGCTCCTTGCTCGGTGGGGAGCCTGCTTCTCCCTCTGCCTCTGCCTGCCTGTCTGTCTGTGCTAGCTCATTCTCTCTCTATCTCTGACAAATAAATAAATAAAATCTTAAAAAAAAAAAAAAGTATCCAGCATCAAACAAAATAAAATTAACAAACCCAACTACCAAAGATTACCAAGCATGTAAAGAAGCAAGAAAATAAAAGCAAAAATATAAAAGAAAAAAAATCAATACAGATAAGAAATGGATGACATAGTATGCGAGGACATTAAAGAGTTGTTATAGCTATATTAGTTATGTACAAGAAGGTAGAGAAGATCACGACTCTGTTAAGGCAACAGCTGCAACCAAAGACCAAAACTGAATTTATAAATATTAACAAATCTGAAGTTTAATATGAAAAACATAGTGGTTGGATTTAGACACTGCAGAAAAAGTGACTAGTAAACTTGAAGACATAGCAGCAGAAATTATGCCAAATAAAACACAAAGACTAAATAATAGTAATGGTTATTAATAATAATAACAATAACAATAACAATAATAGAGTACCAGTAAGCTGTGAGATAACTTCAAGATAATTTCAGAATTTTCTGAAAGAGACAGCAAAATAAATAATTGAAAATAAATATTTGAAGAAAAAAGGTTAAAAGTTATCCAAATTTAATGAAAACCAAAACTTCACAGATCAAGAGAATTAACAAATACCAAGTATAAGAAATCTGAATAAAATTCCACAAAAGCACATCATAATCAAATGGCTTAAGCAAATGATAAACAGAATATTACAAACAACCAGAGAAGAAAGATACAATATGTACAGAAGAATAAAGAAAACAATGATAATAGAATTAATTTGAAGTACAAGCCTGATAATAGCAAAGTGACATATTTAAACATAAGAGAAAAGTCTCTTGGAATCAGCACCAAGCAAAAATATCTCTCTTTTTAAAAAGATTAATTTATTTATTTTAGAGAGAGGCAAAAAGAGGGCATAAGCAGGAGGGACAGAGAGAGAGGGAGACTATGCTCAGTGTGCAGCTAGACAAGGGCCCAGTCTCATGAACCTGAGTTCACAACACAGAAACAAAACCAAGATTCAGACACTTAACTGACTGTGCCAGTCAGTTAAGGTTCAGGTACCCAGGAACCCTAAAAAAAAAAAACTTTTAAAAGTATAGTGTAAAATTTTTTTTTCAGACATGTATAATCTAAAAGAATTTATCCACCAGTAGGCCTGCTGCATGGGAAATTTTAAAAGAAGTTCTCTTAGGAAGAGGGAAAATGATACCAAATGGAAATAGGGATTTATACAAAGAAATGAAAAAATAATGGAAATGGTAAATATATAGGTACTTGTAACTGGTCCACTTTCTTCCACTATACACAAAAGTAAACTCAAAATGGATTAAGGACCTGTGAGATCCAAAACACAAAACTCATAAAAGAAACGTAGAAAGTATTTTTTTAGACATTGGCCTTAACAACATATTTATGGATATGTCTCTCAGGCAAGGGGAACAAGAGAAAAATGAACTATTAGGACTACACCAAAATAAAAGGCTTTTGCACAGCAAAGGAAACAATAAAAAAAAAAACCAAAAAGGTGACCTATGGAATGGGAGAAGATATTTGCAGGTGATATATCTGATAAAGGGGTTCATATCCAAAATATGTAAAGTATTAATACAACTCAGGACAACCCCTGAACAAATCTGATTAGAAATGGACAGAGTACCTGAATAGACATTTTTCCAAAGAAGACATACAGATGGCCAGCAGACACATAAAAAGATACACAAGATCACTAAACATCAGGGAAATGCAAATCAAAACCACAATGAGTTACCACTTCACACTAGTCAGAATGACTAGTCAGAATTCTCATCAGTCTTTTAAAAATGTTTCAGAATTGAGCATCTACTATGTGTTAGGCCTTCTGTGTCAAGAGCATTGTATGGAGGAAATTCCCTCATATTAATGACATGTATATCCTCAAAGTAAAATTATGCTCATTTTGTACAAGGTCAAACAGATTGGAGAAGATATGTAGGTTGCCCAGGGTCACCGACCTACTGAGTTACAGGACCAGCTCTCAAAATTAGGCACTCTGATTCCAGGATCCATTTTCTTTATAACATATTTGATCTTACTAATGCTGGTATTTTACTTTAATATCAATGTTAAAATCAATTTAAAACAAATTTTAAAAAGCTTGAGTGAAATTTGCATCCCACAGTTCTTTCTTTATCTTCCTGTAAGCCCGCACCCTCACTAGAGTTGATTTTAAGTCCTGCTCAGAGCACTTCATTGTCTGTTTTGGTGGGAATAGCTCAATATTTATGAAGAGCCATTTGCTGTCTTTGTTTCAGTCATCTGAGACGCTTATCAAATTCTTCTCATCTGACCATTATTGTTTGAGGTAGAACACAAACTCTGAGAAAATACATATAATTAATCTGATTATCCATGCAAGTTGCTTATTAAATATGGTAATTTTGTTGGTCTTACCTTAATGAATTTCTTTGTGGAACTGGAAATTAAGTATTAAAAACAGTCGGGTAAGCAACCAACTCTTGATTTCAGCTCAGGTCATTATCTCAGGGCCATGAGATCAAGTCCCACTTCAGGCTCCATGCTGAGCATGAAGCCTTCTTAAGATTCTTTCTCTTTCTCTCTCTGTACCCCACCCCCACCACCTGCTCACTCATGCTCGCTCGCGCTCTCTCTCAAAAAAAAAAAAAAAAAAAAAATTCTTGAATCTAGATCATATTAAAGTATCTGAAAATGAAGTCAGACTTCTAATCTGGGCCCCTCTCTGCTCTTCTTTCTGATTGGGAAATGGTATTTGGAAATGAAACATGCAAACAATAAAGAAAATAATCCATTGTATATAAGCTGACATAAAAAGAGACTAAACTGAGAGGTGCCTAGGTGGCTCAGTTTGTTGGGCATCTGACTCCTGATCTCTGCTCAGGTCTTGATCTCAGGGCTGTGAGTTCAAGCCCCATGTTGGGCTCCACAAAGGGGCCTACTTTTTAAAAAGGGAGAAAAAAAAAAAGAAAGACTAAACTGAAAGAATTTTTTGCCTCCAGAATAATAGCCATTTCATCAATTTTCCAGTTCAGAACATGGAGGACACCTTTCCTATCTCTGTTTTTTTCATATTGGATATTCAGGTTAAGTGTTTTTTTTATTCTGTTAAAACTTTAGTTCAATTTGATTCTTATTCATATCTTCATTCTGGCCCTGGGATTCAATCCTGAAACACAAGGTGACCATAACAATATCTCATCACTCTGAAACAGTTTCATCATCTCTTTAAATATCCTGCTGACAATTTCCAGACCAGTCATTCTAAGACATAGTAGTTTCCTCAGGTTCTTCAAGCTCTTAGAACATCCCTGTGATTCTGTATCCTATCCAGACTTCATAAAATTTCCCACTTCTTCCCCCTCCCACGGCCAGCCATACAATATCATTGAAAATTTTAGATATCCACAACTTTTTGTCTTTAGCGTGTGACATACCTATTCTCAGACCAGAGTCGGAACTTAAGCCTTCTTCCCAGTAAAGAATCCCATCTAACTTATTTTAGAATATCTGAAATTCCAGACTTTTTTTTTATACTGAAATCAAACTCTGTGTTCTTCATTGATCCTCCAAACCACATCCATATCCTTTCTGTCAGAAGGCCTTTAGTGTTTATAATCACCATTTAATGCTTAACTCTTGTCTCTTGGTTTTAGGTAAGTCTTCTAAGATTATAAACACTTTCAGAACATGACAGACTTTTTCTTTTGTATCAAGTACAAGCTTAAGTCAGTTGCTATATCTCTAAATAATTACTAGTTCTTTCATAAAATATATATTTTATACTTTGTGAGATGTGTTTTTATGAAGTTTTGAAGTTAATATTATTTTGATAATTTCTACTTGTACTTAGTTATATCAGTATCATTATAACCAGTTTTTGGTTGAATATGATAACGGAAGGGACTTACTTGGTTTTTTGATTCATTTATACACCTTCATTTACATATGATTCATGTACAATGTGCATAACATATTGTGTCTATATTGCACATATGCTTGTGTTCCTTTCATTTACCACCACAGTGGTCCAAATATTGTAATAAATATTTACTTTGAGCATATTAACTTATATAATTGTCCTTACAACACCTCAGAATCTTATAGGACTTGGGTTCATTGTTTGGGACACTATGTTCCTTTGCACAGGATTATTGATGGAGCAAGTCCACAGACTCAACTGAATGGGGTCAACACCCTTTACAGAAACTTATTACTTCCCAATATGTCTTAAAAACGTACAATTCATTCATTTAACAAATACTGAGTTTCTGCCATGTTGCAATAACTATAAAAGGTACAAAGGACACAGTGTAAATGGGGGCACAGTCTCTGCAACCAAGGAGGTTGTGGCCTGTACCTGTAAGATCGAGAGTAGGCAATAGAAATGTGGTGTGAAGCAGGCTGCAAAAGCAAGGTACAGAACACCTTGGCATCACAGAGGAGAGTTGTGTGACCCACCCTGAGAAGTCTAGGCAAGAAATACAGAATCCCAGGTCAAATTTAGATATAACCACTCCTGTGCATCAGGAAGAGGAAAGACTGTGTCATAACAGACTCATGGAAGGCCAAAACAAGCTTTCCCCCATACTGGCCTTGGCAGGCATTTCTAAGGCATGTATATTAATTTCTAAGAAGACTAGAACAGGTCACCCCAAGAGAGGTGGTCACAGAGGAAACATGAACAAAGTGGAGGTCTAGTGCTGCAGTTAGTATTGTTAGCACTGCTACATGCTGATACTAAGAACAGTAAGACAAAGCTTTACCTTTTGGATTTTTAAATATTCCCTATAGTGGACCATCTCTAATTTGTGGGAGGACTTGCTTTTGAAAAATAAATAAATGGCAGCAAAAACTTCATCTGACAAAAAGAATGAGTGATCAATATGCATCATATTATATTTGGCCAAAAATTATATGTGATTATAAAGTAATGAGGTTAATAGTCAGTCATGCTTTGTAAATTAATTTTTAGCAACACCAAAAATGGTATGTCAAAATTTTTTGAAAAGTGGAAACACCTTAAATAATAAATTATTTCTCACTTTGATATATAAGATTTGATCTGAGAATCACTTTTTATGATGTGTTTGTAGGCCCTGCCATGTCCCTTTTTCCCTCTTTCATCTTCTTGAGAGCTCATTTAATAGCATTGGAATTATTCCCAGATTTTAAAATAAGAACCACAAAGCCAGCTCTACCAGAAAAATGTGTTCTGATGAAATCGAACCAATGGAATAATGTTGGTACTTGTTGAGTAAAAAATACAAACCAATCTGAGTTTATAATATACTTAACTTCCAGGAAGGAATCCAAAGAGCTGAAAAGTTTTGTCATATTGCAAATGTTTTGCCCAAAGAATTATTTGAGTGAATTTGCTTTGGAAGCCTTTCCTTTCAGTACTTTTATTTGGTCTATGTTAAGTCTACTGCCTTTACTAATTTAAGAAAAAAAAAAAAACAAACAAAAACACAAGAAAAGGAACCAAAACCATCATAAGATTGAATCTAATTCAATTTAAAGTTTCCGCATTGAGGAAAACAACAGTAACAGATACACACACACACACACACACAAACACAAACACACACACACTTTTTAGATTGTCTAAACTATATTTGATTTTATGTGCAAGTTATTGTGAACATGTCATACATTGATTCTAAATGGTTTCCTCAGTGCTCTGTTTATAATTCTGTTTGGGAAACTAAACTCTCTAAAGCAACTTGTATTGCCCTTCATAAATAATAACTTGAAAAGTTAAGAAAAATTAGCCTTGCCAAAGAGAAAAGCACCATTAAATATGACCTATAAATATTAGAAAGGTAACTCAGCCAAATTATTCTGAAATTGCATTATAATCAGGAGGTCTGTTTGAAAGTATTATAAAATATACATTTCATGAAATTAAAATATTTTTTATTATCAATTATTTATGGCAATCAAATAAGAGTCTACCTGACCATCTTCTTTAACATTGCTTTTCTAACCTCTAATCTCCCTCTTATCGCTATAAACAAATACAATCAAACTAAGCCACTAAATTGGGAATTTAATGATTTAATTTTAACAAAACTGGGAAATTGAAAGAACCCTTAAAAATGTCTTTTAAGGGGCACCTGGGAGGCTCAGTGGGTTAAAGCCTCTGCCTTTGGCTCAGGTCATAATCCCAGCGTCCTGGATCGAGCCCCGCATTGGGCTCTCTGCTCAGCGGGGAGCCTACTTCCTCCTCTCTCTGCCTGCCTCTCTACCTACTTGTGATCTCTGTCTGTCAAATAAATAAATAAAATCTTTTAAAAAAATGTCTTTTAAAATATCTTAATTCAAAGATACATGCCAATTTACAAACAATTTTCTGTTGCCTCATCTGCTTAGTTTTATTCACAGAGCCAAACATAAATTCATTGGGAATTAGTGATACTTAATCTTCATATTGTTGTTAAGATTGTAGACAGTTTGAAAGATAATTCATTACCCTGGCTTTCCAAACATACTTCTTCAAAATGTGGATCTGCAAGGATCATCAGGGAGTCACAGAGTTGATGATATATAATCTATCGGACCTATGCTTCCAGGGCTTACTAGCCTAATGCTGAATGGGAAAGCTGTAGTTTCAAATTACAACATAGAAACAAAAAGAAGAGAATTTAAGTAAAAGAATTCAGTTTAAAGATATTAGCCTGATGGATTTAGCACTATGTCAGATATGGTGGGACTAATGATAATCTCATCTTGATTTCTGGATCAGTAGCAGTGATAGATAAAAGCATGGTCCCTGAAGGCACTCAACTGGTTTTCAAATCATGGGTCACCTTTCCTATTGAGTGATCTTTCCTATGACTTAGTTTCCTCCTACATAAAAGTTACTAATAAAAGCCACTTACTGTGGGAAAATGCAGTGATAAAAATATTCACATAATCTGACACAAACCAAAAAAATAAAGTAAAAAAGACAGGAGAGTGTGGCTAAATAGCATAAAAACAAACAAACAAACAGAAAACAAACAAAAAAAACCTGGTAGATATAAACCCATACAGAAAAATATTCTGTACTAAATGTTTCATTTAAAAGACTACATTTAAAGTTTAAAAAATTCAGCTTTGAGTTGTTTACAAAAGGTGCATTGTAAATATACTGATACAAAACTAAAAGAAGTAAGTTGAGAGAAAAACACTTTACCAACTATATTCAAAGGAAAGATTGTGAGCTATGTTAACATCAGTGAACTAGGCTTCAATGCAGAAAAAAATATTAGAGGTAAGAAGAGGAGTTCCAAATGATAAAGATATACCAGTAGGGTATAGCCATTTACAATTTATATACACCCAATAACATAGCCACAAAATATATAAAGCAAAAAATAACAGATCTATGAAAAGAAATAATAAACTGAATAATTATAGTGGGAGATTTGAACCATACTCTTAATATTTTATAGAACAAGATGGGAAAGTCAATATAATATGAGCATAAAATATAAGAAAATTAATATTACTAGTGAAGAGTTACTGCATAAATTTCTTATGCAGTAATTAATTTCTGTGAAAAAGAAATTATTTTATTACATACCAGAATATGTTATCTTCTTCTATTTGAGGTTATGATATAAAAGCAGCAAAATTCAGCTCTGTCACACATTAGACATGATGCAAATTTGATATCATTGCCAAGTTTAGAATAGCTATGTATCATTCAATAAAATTAATTTACAAGGTCTGAAAGTAAAATTTTTTGAGACCTCACCTCTGTCATCTTTTCCCATTTTGTTCATTCTGCGAACATTGTGTTCAACTTTCCTGTGTGTTAGTAACTTGATAGAATCAGACCCATTTTAGCTTAGCACAATCTTTAATAAAAGAACATTTATTATTGCTTCCCACACTGCTTCTTAAGGCAAGATTCCATCAATAATGGACTATTCCATTTTCCTGGTTTCAGCTTTATTAGTTTCCAGCCAAAACTTAATCAAGATTTAAGGTCAATGAAAATAGTCAGTCTAACCCTTGAGGGAGTAAGAGCAAAAGATCAATGTGACTTGGAAAGATTCTTATCACTGCCATTAGAACTATAGAAATAAAATAACAGCTAGATGTTTAAAGACTTTAACATTTCAATAGCCTGGCTTGCTTATAATTTGGAAAAGTAAACCCAGCTAGGGCCAGTCAATGCAATTACAAATAATAAGGAAAACTTGATTGTTTTTCCATGCATGAAAACATTAAGAAAATTAGTCTTTCCCCCTTTGTCCAAGTACTGACTGTAATTATAGATAGCAGGGATTCTTAGTTACTATAAAATATGGGAGTGCTTTTATACTGCTCCTAACTGTATAGCTGATTATTGAAGGAGCATAAGAAGACTGTGGTTTAATGAGTGCAGTTTTGAAAACCAATAGGGGGCAATGCCATTACTGCATAATATTACTGCTCTTTCATCATTAACTTGAAAACACAGCTAAAGAGGAACATGTCTAAATTAGTCCAGCTACCATTCTATTATTAATTTCCCATGACTTGTTTTATTACTCCCTGCTCTTTCATAAAAAGAGGGAAATACAGATATTTAATGCTGTAGCTTAAAAAGTGTTTAGATTACTATTTTCCTGCAACATGGTTCAAAATGTTCTCAGCTGGGTAGAAAAAAGAGAACCTCTTGCTTTACATTAGAATATTTTTAGAAACAGAATGGAAACTTGAGAACAGAAGTGGATAATAGATATCAAAAGAAAAGAAATGTTCTGAGTCTGAAAACATACATTGAAATTTTAGTCAGAAGGAAAATTTTAAAAAAATCATGAATTGCATTAGGGACCATTCAGATAACTTTGCTGTATTCTTAGTGATTATTATTATTGGTTTTACAACAGTCTACTGTAATATTGAACACACAGGACTCAATGGAATATTATCAGATAACAACTTCCCTTCTACAGTCTGTTAAAAAAAACTTTTTTAAATTTTTTATTTAAATTCAATTTAATTGACATATAGTGCATTATTAGTTTCAGGGTTAGAATTTAGTGATTCATCAGTTGCATATAACACCCAGTGCTCATTACATCTAGTGCCCTCCTTAATACCCATCATCCAATTACCCCATCTCCCACCTACCTCCCTTCCAGCAACTCTCAGTTTTTCCCCATAGTTAAGAGTCTCTTATGATTTGACTCCCTCTCTGTTTTTATCTTATTTTTCCTTCCCTTCCCCTATGTTCATCTGTTTTGTTTCTTAAATTCCACATATGAGTGAAATCGTATGGTATTTTTCTTTCTCTGACTGATTTATGTTGCTTAGCATAATTATCCTCTAGTTCCATCCAGTTGTTGCAAATGGCAGGGTTTCTTACTTTTTATGGCTTATATTCCATTATGTATAAATATAAACATGTATATATATATATATATATAGACATATATATGTCTATATATATATATGCACATACACACATATTCATACATACATACACACAATATCTTCTTTATCCATTCATCTGTGGATGGACATCTGAGCTCTTTTTGGTATTTTGGCTGTTGTAGACATTGCTGCTATAAACACTAAGGTGCAGGTGTCCCTTTGAATCACTATTTTTGTATTCTATGGATAAATACCTAGTAGTGCAATTGCTGGGTCATAGGGTTGTTCAATTTTTTACTTTTTATGGAACCTCCACACTGTTTTCCAGAGTGGTTGCACGAGTTTGCATTCCAACCAACAGTATAGGAGGATTCCCCTTTCTCCACATTTCACCAATATTTGTTATTTCCTGTCTTGTTAATTTTAGCCATTCTGACTAGTGTAAGGTGGTATCTCATTGTGGTTTTGATTTGTATTTCCCTGATGCCCAGTGATGTTGAGCATTTTTTCATGTGCCTCTTAGCCATTTGTTTGTCTTCTTTGGAGAAGTGTTTGTTCATGTCTTTGCCCATTTCTGGACTGAATTTTTTGTTTTGGGTGTTGAGTTTGATAAGTTCCTTATAGATTTTGGATACTAGCTCTTTATCAGATATGTTATTTGTGAATGCCTTCTCCTATTCCATAGGTTGTCTTATAGTTTCTTGATTGTTTCCTTTGCTGTGCAAAAGCTTTTTATCCTAATGAAGTCTCAATAGTTCATTCTTGCTTTTGTTTCCCTTGCCTTTGGAGACATGTTTAGCTGAGGTCAAAGAGGTTGCTGCCTGTGTTCTTTAGGATTTTGATGTATTTCTATCTCACATTTAGGTCTTTCATCCATTTCAAGTCTATTTTTTGTGTATGGTGTAAGAAAGTGGTTTCATTCTTCTGCATGTGGCTGTCCAATTTTCCCAACACCATTTTTGAAGAGACTGTCTTTTTCCTACTGGATATTGTTTCTCACTTTGTCAAAGATTAGTTGATCATTGGGGTACTTGGATGTTTCTGTCAGTTAAGTGTCTGCTTTCAGCTCAGTTCATGATACCAGGGTCCTGGTATTGAGCCCCTCATTGCTCCCTGCTCAGCAACAAACCTTCCTCTCCTCTCTCTGTCACTCTTCCTGCTTATACTCTCTCTCCTTCCTTCTCTCTCTCCAATAAATAAATAAATAAAATCTGGAAAAAAAAGAAAAAAAAGATTAGCTGACCATAGAGTTGAGGGTCCATTTCTGGGTTCTCTATTCTGTTCCATTGGTCTATATGTCTGTTTTTGTGCTAGTACCATACTGTCCTATTGATTATAGGTTTACACTACAGCTCGAAGTCCAAAATTTTGATGCCTCTAGCCTTGGTTTTCTTTTTCAAATTACTTTGATTATTTGGAGTCTTTTCTGGTTCCATACAAGTTTTAAAATTGTTTTTTTCAGCTCTGTGAAAAATTCTGGTGGTATTTTGATAGGCGTTGTATTGAATGTGTAGAATGCTTTGGATAGCATAGTAATTTTAAAAATATTGTTTTCTTCCAATCCATGAGCATGAAATATTTTTTCCATTTCTGTATGTCTTCCTAAGTGTTCTATAGTTTTCAGAATACAGATCTTTTACCTGTTTGGTTAGGTTTATTCCTAGGTACCTTATGGTTTTTGGTACAATTATAAATGGGATAAATTCCTTCATTTTTCTTTCTGCTGCTTCATTGTTTGTGTATAGAAATGCAACAGATGTCTCTGCATTTCCTGCTGAATTCATGTATTAGTTCCAGCAAATTTTGGTGCAATCTTTCAGATTTTCTATATAGAGTATTATGTTGTCTGTGAAGAGTGAAAGTTTGACTTCACTTTGCCAATTTAAATGCTTTTATTTCTTTTTGTTGACTGATTGCTGAAGCTGAGGTTCCCAGTACTATGTTGAAAACAGTGGTGAGGGTGGACATCCCTGTTGTGTTCCTGACCTTAGGGGAAAAGCTTTTAGTTTTCCCCACTGATGATGATATTTGCTGTGGGTTTTCTGTATATGGCCTTTATGATGTTGAGGTACGTTCCCTCTACTCCTAGATGGTAGAAGCTTTTTATCAAGAAAGGATACTGTACTTTGTGAAATACATTTTCTGTATCTATTGAGAGAATCATGTTGTTCTTATCTTTCCTTTTATTTTTGTGGTGTATTACATTGATTGATTTGTGAATGTTGAACCACCCTGATAGCCCAGGAATAAATCCCACTTGGTCATGATGAATAATCCTTTTAATGTGCTGTTCAATCCTATTAGCTAGTATCTTATTGAGAATGTTTGCATCCTCTGCATCCATGTTCATCAGGGATATTGGTCTGTAATTCACCTTTTTAGTGAGGTCTTTGTCTCGTTTAGGGATCGAGATAATGGTGGCCTCATAGAATGAGTTTGGAAGTTTTCTTTCCATTTCTATTTTTTGGAACATTTTCAAAAGAATACATATTAATTCTCCTTTATTTTTTTTAAAGATTTTATTTATTTCTTTGACAGGCAGAGATCACAAGTAGGCAGAGAGGCAGGCAGAGAGAGAGAGAGAGAGAAGGAAGCAGGCTCCCTGCTAAGCAGAGAGCCCAATGTGGGACTCGATCCCAAGACCCTGGGATCATGACCTGAGCCAAAGGCAGAGGCTTTAACCCACTGAGCCACCGAGGTGCCCTAATTCTTCTTTAAATGTTTGATAGAATTGCATGGAAAGCCACCTTGCCCTAGACTTTTGTTTGCTGGGAGATTTTTGATTACTGATTCAATTTCTTTGCTGGTTTTGGGTCTGTTCAGGTTTTCTATTCTTCTTTTTTCAGTTTTGCCAATTTATATGTTTCTATAAATGCATCCATTTCTTCCAGACTGACTAATTTGTTTGCACATACTTGCTCATAGCGTTCTTTTATAATTGTTTGTATTTAATTTGTGATTTAAGTTAATTTAATTAATTAATTTATTTAGATCCTTTCTGTTTTCTTTTTGAAAAGTCTGACTAGGAGTTGTTAATTCTTTCAAAGAACCAGCTCCTAGTTTTATTGATCTGTTCTACTGTATTTTTTCTTTTGTTTTTCTTTGTTTTTTAATTTTTCTGTCATTAACTTCTGCTCTAATCATTACTATTTCTCTTCTCCTGCTGGATTTTTCCTTCATTTGCTGTACTTTTTCCAGCTCCTTTAGGTGTAAGGTTAAATTGTATATTTGAGACTTTTCTGGCTTCTTGAGAAAGACCTGAATTGCTATTTACTTCCTTTTTAGAACTGCCTTTGCTGCATGCCAAAGGTTTTGAACTGTCATGTTTTCATTTTCATTTGCTTTCATGTATTTTTTAAAATTCTTTTTTAATTTCCTGGCTGACCCACTCATTCTTTAGGAAGTTCTTTTACCTCTATGTATTTGTGGTCCTTCCAAATTTTTTCTTGTGGTTGACTTCAACTTTCATAGCATTGTGGTCTGAAAGCATGCATGGTATGATCTCAGTCTTTTTGTACCAATTGGGTCCTGATTTGTGATCCAGAATGTGATGTATTCTGGAGAATGTCCCATGTGCACTTGAAAAGAATGTGGGCTCATATCTGAATGTAAATGGACTAAATGCTCCAATCAAAAGATGTAAGGTATCAGAAGGGATCAACAACAAGATTCATTGACATGCTACTTACAAGAGACTCATTTTAGATCCAAAGACACCTCCAGATTGAAATTGAAGGGGGTACAATCCCTTTAAATTTACTCTGAGGGCCTAAGCTTTTCCCTGCTCCCTGAATGACAAATAAAGCTAGTCCAAACAGCTTTTCTTGTCAACATGGAGCAGAGAGCCCAATGTGGGGCTTGATCCCAGGAACCTGGGATCATGACCCAAGCCGAAGGCAGAGGCTTTAACGCACTGAGCCACCCACGTGCCCTGATTGCTTCAGGCTTGCTCTCAAGTTAAAACTTCTTTCCCAAATTGCTTATTATAAACGAGAAAATGGAGAAAGGAGTATGTAGTTTCCCTCACATCTGTACCAAATGCCTCTATTACTTTTTCTCTGCCTTGTTAACTACAGTATTGGACCTTCTTTATGATTAGAGCAGTAGGAGGGAAAAAAATGGTAGCGAGAAAATTTCTAATGAATGTTGTCATTGTGGAGACCTATCACTCTGAACTTGGCAAAAGTTTGAGCTAACTCTAGAAAACTTCCCATCACCTTGATCACTCAGCTGAGGGTCTGTAAGCAGTGGTGAGCTCATCTCTGTTCTAACTTTTCCCTTGTGATTTCTTTCACATAGTCTAGGCATCTATCATCATGTTCAACTTCTTTTTGCTGAGAATTTGGATATGTTCAAAATACCCAGTGCTAGCTCTGTGTGCTCTTTCTTTCCTCCCTCTCTCTCTCTCTCCATGCATATATGCTTTTACTACCATAAAACCCTGAAAAGTTTATGAATTCAGGCCAGTTCATTTACAATAACAACTGTTCCTTTTCTCTGCCATCAAAGCAACTGGTTGGTCACACAATAGAACTATATATTTTTTGCTGTATGTGAAACACCAGTTCATGCTGTGCCAAAGTGGAACCATATAGGATACTCTAAGAGTTCCCAATTAAAGCTCCTTTCTTATACTTGAAGTGAGGGACAGGCCCTTCTCTAACCCTTGTGATAGGCAACATGCCAATATCTTTCTGTCAAAATATCACCATCTCTGACCAACTCTAGCCATCTCAACCACAACCTTTCCTCTTCTTAATGGGAACAAAGTATTTACAAGTCGTAACTCATTGATGGACACTTCTGGAGTTATGTCCTTGCATCTCTCTTTGGAATGTGGTATCTACTATCATGGTACTTCAACTACAACTTCCCTTTTACATCATGTTACATTAATATTGTTGTTATAATTGTTCAAATAAAGAGATTGGTTGGACACAACTAATTTCACTTGAGAGCTTATTATGGAAGAGACAGATTAATCTCAGTTTTGGCAGGCATTCAATGAACAAAAATATGTAAGGTACTATGGTATTTTTATTACCCTCTATAGTTTTAGCAATGATCTGAAAAATAATTATGCTTCAGCATTTTACTAAAATCTGTAATTGCAGAAAGTTTTGCTAGCATTTTTTAAAGTTAGTCCCTATTTCATTGCTATTTATAAACTGAGTGAGTAGTTAGAGATAGGCTAATAAAGCACTTGTTTGGAGAAATAAAAAGTTCTGGGGAAGTTAGATGCACTAAATCCTCCAGGACACTTCTTGCCTCTAAGCACTTACCCCCATTGTATCTCCACAATAATTTTGTCATGGTTTTCAGATTATGCATGCATAGACTAGTAGGACCAAATTCAAGATGAGTTTTTATAATGATTAGTACATAATATTAGTCCTTTTGCCAAGAATAGTTTTGCTCTTTAGATGACAGGAGCCACAAAATATCAGAGTCTAATTGAGTCCCTGAGTAACAGTGTTCAGAAATTCCTCACAAATTCATTAATGTATTTTCCAGAAAGTTTTGGGATAAAGGTGTCCAGGTCATTCTTCTAGTCACAAGAGAAACTAGTAAAGAAAACTGCTGACGGTGAAGACTGCAGGGCTAAATCCAAGAAACCTGGATTTTCCACTTCATGAAAGTGTCATCTCACATAAGGCATTTAATTTCCTTGGACTTCATTTTTCTTGTTTTCCAAAATGTTTAATAATCCTACATAGCCTGCTTCACAGATGACAAAATAAGGACCATGTATAAAAGTGCTTTGAAATTTTCATAAAAAATTACATCACCTAATTCAGTTATTATCACCATCACTGCTGTCGCTGTTCTTCAGGCTTTATTGAAATCTCAGTATGGGATATTGTATCTGAGGTTTAAAAAATAACCTAAATGTCTTGAAATTAGTAACTTATGACCAGCTGTGACTCTGTGACTTGTAAGTTTTCCAATAGAAAAAATCCTCTGATATTAGACAGATGGGGAGGGGACCACAGGCAGGGAGATAAGAGATCAGAACTTGCTAGATTGATAATATATACATTGTAGATTTAGATTATTAGTGCTTCTGAAGGATCTACTAAAATTTGTCGTTGTTTCTTTCGTGGTTGTCATGACCAAAGTTACTCATCTGTAGCTGAAGATTCAAATGGCTTTTTGTATGAATAAAGGGACTACGAAATGCACAGGCAATTTATATCTATTTTGACAGGAAACTCAGTGTATCAATGATTTTGGATTACTCTAGAACAGGTCACCTAAAGCAAGTGCTAGAAAAGTAAAAAATCAACAACACTCAGTAAAGCAGTAAAGTTAGTACATTTCCTCCAGTTTTCAATGTCTTTATTGAAAACAGCTGTAAAATTAGAAAAGGATCCAACTCCAAATGTGCAAGCCATGCCAAAACCTCAAAACCACCAAAGGTATAAAACCACGTCCTATTTAATTGAGGCTGGATGAAGAATGATAGTAAAATATTGCTTGAGGTTTTACCATGGAGCTTTCCTCAAGCCAGGAGAAAAAACAACCCCAGATGTTCAGATGGCGCACACATTTCCTTTTCTAATGTTCTCATGTGGCCTTCTAGTTAATTGTTTATAGCAGCACTAACTACAAAAAGAATAACATTTTATTTTGGAGACTATTCACAAAGATGGATGTTTGGATATATAAATCATACTTTTCTCACTTAAACTTTGAATCTCATAGGAGTAAAGTGATGTAGCTTCCTGGAGCCACAAAATGAAACTAATTCTTAAATCATAACAACTTGCTGTCTGGCTAAGGGAACACCACTTGAATAGTTGTTTATCACAACCTTCAGTTAAGGGTGGTCTACTTAAGACCCGGCTAAGACTCTGATTTATTTCATTAGAGACATTAAAATTGAGTGACTTAGTCTCATATACATCTCCTGCTTACAATGAATATACAACCAGATTCCACTTTCTGAAAGCTTACTGTCCTTTATTTCCAAATGATTTGAGTTGCAGAGGAACCAGGTTTGTAGGTATGGCTGATTTAAGTTAGCAAGTGTAATAAACTATTTTTAAAGAAATATTCTGATTGCTATCATTGTGTATGGTCAATTTACTATTTCTGGGTTTTATTTATGAGTATGGCATCATAAAAGCACAGACATTATCAAAATTCTAAGGTAAATTAACATCATGTATTATATTTATGAAGCTGCTTATTATTATTTTTTTTAAGGTATATTTATTTGACGGAGAGAGACGCAGCAAGAGAAGGAACATAAGCAGGGGGAGTGGGAGAAGGAGAAGCAAGCTTCCTGGAAGCGGGGAGCCAGATGTGGGGATCATGACCTGAGCCTAAGGCAGAGGCTTAAGGACCGAGCCATTCGGGTGCTGTGCTACTTTTTTTTTTTTTTTTTTTTTTTTAATAGTCTCTTTATGGGATGTAGGTTGACAGTAAGGAACAAAGTTAAAGAAGCATTAAATATCTGCTGCTTTCAGACTCAGAAGGAATTAGTGTCTAAAACATTCCATGAATATCCATGAATATCAGGACCTATTTAGAAGTGTGTTTGTGTGTGTGTGTGTCTGTGTGTCTGTTCTTCCTTGAAGAATATTATTTTCTCAGAAACATATTCCCTCAAACTTGATTCTAATTCTTTGAAAAACCTAATATTTAAAATAGGTGGGTTTTTTTGGTTGTAGTTTATTTTAAGGGTTGTACTCTCAAAGGACCATCATTATTCCCTGGAGAAAATTCAACTACCAATCTTTTCTGTTTATTTATTTTACCCAGAAAGAGTTACCACAGGGAAATTTTAAATAATAATTTAAAATAAATAATTTTATATAATAATTGCATTATTACCTCTGTCATAAAAATTCACTGCAAACAGTGGTATAAATAATACAGCTGTATTCTCTTAACAGTTCTGGAGGTCAGAAGTCCAAAAAATGTCTTAGTGGGCTAAAATCAGATGTGTGCAAAGCTGTGTTCTTCTCTGTAGGCTCTAGGGAAGAGTGTTTCCTTGCCTTTTCCAGACTGTATAGGTGCATACATTCCTTGCCTCATAGCCTCTTCCTCCATCTTCAAAGCCAGCATTTTATGATATCTCTGATCTGACACTCACTTTTTTGCCTCCCTCCTTCACTTACAAGGACACTTGTGCTTAGAGTGAATACCCAAATAACCCAGTGTAATACCCCCATGTCAAAGTCAGCTGATTAGCAACCTGAATTCCATCTATAAATATAATTCCCCCTTGATATGTAATAGAACACATTCAGATGTTCCAGGGATTAGGACATGGACATTTTGGGAGGTAGGGGAAACCATTATTCTGCTAACCATAATAATCAATCAAGGAAACATTCCTAATATGCTTACTTGCAGACAAGCCTTATACTTGAAATGTCTCAAATGCTCACATCCTTTGACTTCATTTGGGAATTTGAGATTAGATGTTCTGTTTCAGATGTGATTCCCTATTCAGGGTTGCAGTTTTTTGACACCATAATATATTGCTTATTATTATTTCTTTATTTATTGGAATAATCAACAAGAATTAAATAAACAGAATAAGTGGGTCGCATCCTATTCTTTTTAATAGTGTTGTAATTTTGATATCTGTATGGCAAGTTCATGGTGCTGTGTGCCAAGAGGATTATTTATGGCAAGCTGTCTTCCTTTTATGGAACTTCTGAGGTTACTGTAAACAACAGTTAATTCACTTGAAATTCATTTCTGTGCCACCTCTATGTTTGTGTGAATCAGCATGTCTTGAGTGTCCACTGTGTGCCGTGTGCTTTGTGAGCAACTCTTCCTTTATCTCTTTAAACCACCTTTCATAGATGGTGTAACTGAAGCTCAGAGCCATTAGGAAACTTGAACGAGATCACACAGACGATGTGTGGTGGAGCTGAGATTTGAATCTGACTCTATTATATTTAATAAGCCAATAATACACTTTAGCAAAGGCTAAGAAAGGGTTGTTTTTGTTTTTGTTTTTATTTTTTATTTTTATTTTTATTTTTTTTATTTTTTATTTTTTTTTTGTTTTTGTTTTTAAATGTAGTTCTGGAGGGGAGTAAAAGAAGGAAATAGTGTTGTCTTGTTAATAGGGGCAGTGCAAATTTTGAAGATTGGGTGTTCAATGTCACATTTATGAATGAGACTAGGAAGAACTTGGGATTAGAAGGAAGCCACTGAATTAGACTTACTAGTCTGCACAAGAAGAGTATTGGCATGATGGTGGTTCAGATGGCAAACACGAAGGAGTTCAAGGAACTAATGATATCCAATAATTAGGTACTTATTCTTGTAACAACATTAATCAGCTATTATTGTCCCTGTTTTTCAGATAAGAAACTGGAGCCCAAACAGGTTTGTTGAATGGCAAAGTTATGGCCACCAAATAGCAGAATCAAGGTTCAATCTCAAACCCTTTTAACTCCATTCCCATTTCTTTGCATCAAAAGATGTTTTTCTTCCCATCTTCTACTTGCTGTTCCTTCCCTTTCCACTCCTTTAGTGCTTTCATTTTGACAATGAATTATTTATCTCTACATTTCCTATCATTTTATATCATTAGCTCTGGAGGACTTAAATACTGAAAGACAGTGGTCTTGCTTGAAAATAAGGAACAGACCACAGAGGGAGAAATAATAGTTTTGAAGCAATTGAGAAGGAATGTAATCTAGATAATAGATGGAAGGATTAACATCTAGCCAAAGATCTACACTGGGTGTATCTTAAGTAAACCCATAAAGGCATTCTGTGATGGTGAGACTGAGATACTGTGAAAGGAGTTCAAGGTAGGAGAAAAAAGTTCCTTTTGACCCGGTCTTCTCTCAGTTCCTCAGAATGTCGTTGACTTCACCTTTGCTATTGCTTTGTCTCTGTTTAGTCATATTGGAAAGCCCTGCCAAGAAAGAATATAAGACCTTAGAAATGCTTCTCAAATAGACAACATTATTACATTTCTGTGGCTTGACTGGCTTCCCAGGTTTGCTATGTTTATAGGTGGTCCTAAGTACAGTTGTGTAAAGATAAAGACTGGCATTGGTGCTTTCCTGTGGCAATGACAGACTATTAGGAGACTCGTGGTCAGTTGGGCCAGAGCTTTGCTTTCTTCGAGTGAAAAAGTATTGCAACTGTTGTAGCTTATCCCAGAAGGACAGTGATCTAGTGTAGCCAATATTTGGACTGTGGCCAGGGTAAGCTAAACAGTTCTTTCTTCTCTTTTATTTCATGAGAAATTGCAACACAGAAGAAGCATGTCTGTTCAATGTATTCTTATATTTGATCTCATGTAAGACGCCATGTGACTTTCTATTAGAAATTAGTACTAGGAAAACTCTACTACTCCTATGACATCATAGATTTTTCTCATCAGACAAGGACAAAAATAGAGAACACCAGCTTTCTCTTTTGGTTTTTGTTTTGTTTTGTTTTTCTTCTAGAAAACTCATAACTGAGCAAAACACTTAAGTGCAGTAACTTATTTTGGGTTGGTTGGAGGACTTTGTTTTTAAAATTCATATGGCAACATTAAGTGAAAAAAATAATGTGCAATTATATGTACAACATAATTATAACTAAAAAGATACTTAGAAAAGAACTATAAGGAATCAGCAAAATTTTAACAGGAGTTCCACTTGTAATCATGGGATAAAGGATATGGGTTTTTTAAAAATATTTATTTAATAATTTGAGTATTTTACTTTTAATATAAAATAAAATAAAAAGCATTAATTCTGTATGATGTCGCGGCCTGCGTGACAAATCGACCAGGAACGTGAGGGTCGTGGCTGCCTACAGTATGACTTAAAAATTTACACATTTCCTTTATTTATTTTATTTTAGTTATTTTCATTTGTCTTTGAATTGCCCTCTCAAATTACTGTTCTCTGGAAGTTAGCAGGGAATAAGTTATATTTATAAAACAAAATGTTTTATTATGTAAATATTTTCATATAAATCAGAGATATATTATTTAATTTTGTGTTAATTTTTTTCTAGTTTGGCTATAATTTTAAAGGATCTGTCACATTGTGTTTGAGAGTTCTGAGTAGGAAAAGAAGAAAAAGACAAATGGATATAGAAGTCAATTCAAAGAAAACATAAAAATCTAGTTGGAGAACTTTTTAGTGCTAGGTAACACAGCTTCTAGGATTTGTTCTCACCACAAATGTTATTTAAAAAAAAAAAAATGTGGCTGCAGGGAAGCCTCATGGGAAATCAGAGTATTCCTATCTAAGTGAGATTATTTTAGGGTCGGGAGAGTCCTTTCCTGTCCTAAATCAGTTAACTTCTCTTCTGGCCTACTCCACTAATTGACTGTGTGTGTGTGTGTGTGTGTGTGTGTGTGTGTGTGTGTATAGAAGAGAAAAAGGAAAAGATAAAAAAGGAGATAGTTAACACTAAGTGGAAAAATGAAGAGTCATATAATTATTTGAAGGGCAAAAAGGTAGAGGGTGTTAATGTGAACTGAAGGAGAAAGGTGTTGTAAAAAAATAACTCTCTTTGGCTTCCTCCTTCTATAGATTTTTTTTTTTTAAGAGTTTGTTGGTGTTCTAGGAGTTGATTATATAGACAATAAAATACATGGAATTTATATTAAATAGTTGAGTGAGTCATTGTGTGGGAAACATTCTTTAAAAAAATGAGTCAAATCATTAGATTTGCATATGACTATGAAAGTCTAGGCATTGAACAGGGTACTAATTTTGTCTTCCAATATATAACATATTATTTCTCATTTAATGTTATTGTTGTATTTAAAGAGCATTCTATTGATATTCTTATTCAAGTTTATGAAAATATTGAGTATGGAAGAGTTCTTACATTTCCATACAGGAATTTCATTTGTTTTGCATTTAAATATGCCATCAGCTGGTCTTTTGGTTAATCAACTATTAATATTTCTAACTATAAAATCATTGATGCTATGAGCATTTTGTAACTGTGATAGCATTACTGAGTTGTTGCTATGTTTATGACATTTTACTAGTAGAAATATATATGTATGGCTCATATAGTATGTTTCAAAGATTATATGACAGGAACAAGCTTAGAGGTATTGAAGACCAGAATAGGAAAAAATATCTTTTATTTTAGTTGATCCTGGGAAGGAGATAAAAATTTGATTTGAGTCTTAAAGACTGGGTGGCTTTGAGTGAGTAGAAATAAAGGAGAGCATTTCAGAAAGAGGAATGTGTCAGCAAAAGATTGAGCTAGTAGAAGACAGGACATATTCAGAAAATTTCAGGTAAGACAAGGAAAATTAATTAAATTGTTTTCACAAGATTAATTAGCAAATACATAGTCAGCTTGGGGAATTTTTGCCTTAAACATTAACCCTTATACTCTCCCTTTCCTTTGCTGCCTCTCCGCTATTCAATCTTTAGAAAGAAAGGAATACTCAACCCATGTGGCATTTATGGACATTCCTCTAGGTATGCCATGCAGAATAGAGAAAAGTAAGAGAAGGTCCTTAAGAGACTCTGGCAGTGGTTCACATGTTAAGGAGCAGTTTTTAGCCATTTGTTTGAATACTATCTGTCTTTTCTACCAAAATATTATTATTAAGATCCACAGGCCACCTCCTCATTTATCCATCTTTATTTGGCTGTTTAGACAAGTGTAAATTTTTCTATATTTATA
The DNA here is from genome assembly GCF_964662115.1 of Mustela nivalis. Classification (NCBI taxonomy): domain Eukaryota; kingdom Metazoa; phylum Chordata; class Mammalia; order Carnivora; family Mustelidae; genus Mustela; species Mustela nivalis. Next base: position 32,703,270 of record NC_139027.1, on the reverse strand, counting down.
TGATGTCTCTAGCAATGTGGACATTCTATATCATTAAAAAGCCCTATTAAGACCTGTCAATTAAGGTGGAAAACAATCTAGACCCTGGATAATGAAATAATCTCTGAACTGGGATCACTTTGCCTATGTTTTCTGACAATGAAGATTAAACTGCTGCCTTGAATGTAGGCATCATTTTTTGGTCATTCACAGCTCTAGAGCGCATTTCTATAATTCATTATCTGAGTGGAAAGTCTCATAAGGAAGCTTCACTAGCTTTTTTGTCCTAATTTTATGCCAGAATCTTTTGTTAAAAAAAAAGTAGTTTGGGGGGCTAAAAGACTTCAAAATTACTTTTGGTTACAAAAAGCACAAGGAAAAACATAAGTATTGAGAGAAAGACAGGATATCTTGAATGCAAGACCTTCTAATTTGCAGAACTATTTGAGAAAAATCATTACATTTCATTCTAATTTTCTTCATTTAATTAGATATAACATCAGTTCCATGACCACATCAGAGATGTGTACATGTGTCCTGAAATGTTCAAACTGCTCTACAAGTATTGTTGAAATATTGACTAAAATAATAACCAATGTTATTGGTTATATATTTATTATATAAATATATACAATATATATTATATATATAAATATATATAAAATATATAATATATGTTATATATATTATATATACTATTTATTATAGGTTATTGGTTGTTATTTTGAGTAAGAAACCCATAGAACACTAACCTAATTTTAAACATATAGACATTGTTCAACCTCTTTTGGTCCCTCAAAAATGACATTGCTCCTCCTAAAAGGTATGTTTTGAAGTACGTTACCAATAAGGTAGTAGCATGCTCAGAAAAATTAGGTTGGATAAAGGTTTAGAAATAGTTATATAAAAGTTCTTTGAATCTGAATTTTAAAGCATTGGAGTTTTCTACTTTAAAATGTCATCTTTACTACTGTTGGCTATATTGGCTCTTTTGTCCACAACATTCTGAAAAGCTATATAAGAGAAGGCATATTCTAAAGTTGTTGACAAAATTTTCTGAAGGGAATAAAGCAACATGTTAGAAAAGATACAGATTAGAAAAGATACAAATGTTCTCTACTTTAAGAAATAATAAATGAAATCTTCCTCACTTGTAAAATTTTTTGAGTTAAAATGTTGCTTGTTAGAGAACAATGCTGTAATTTAAAAATTTTACTTGAAAACTCAAGTTCAAGATCATTTGGAACTAAAAGCAGTGCTGCATACTTCGGGCATTTGATGAAGTTCTGTATTGCTTGAGAGTCTGTTTTGCTACTCAGTTCTTTACTAATACTGTGCTGTGGGTATGCCTGACTCACTTTCTTCCATTTCAGGATGAAAGCTTTTTTTAATGAAGAGAGCTTAGAAGAAATTTGTTGTTGTTTTTAAAATAACCAATTTCTGGGGTGCCTGGGTGGCTCAGTGGGTTAAGCCTCTGCCTTCAGCTTGAGTCATAATCCCAGCATCCTGGGATCAAGCCCAACATCAGGCTCTCTGCTCAGTGGGGAGCCTGCTTCCTCCTCTCTCTGTGCCTACCTCTCTGCCTACTTGTGATCTCTGCCTGTTAAATAAATAAATAAATTCTTTTTAAAAATAAGTTAATTAATTAAATAACCAATTTCTTTGCACATAGTGCTACTATAAAGCAGTTGATTGCAGTGGTAGTGAAATCACAACCTTCTATATTGGAGATAGTACTAGAATCTTCTAGGTGCATTCATAGCCAGTCTTTATAAACCCAATATAATCCTGTGATTAGTTTCAGGAAAGCAGAATAAAGTGTTTCAGATTTGTGTTTTGTTAAGTGGTCCAGGATTTAGTGCTGCCAACACCGTGAATAATGGAAATGCATTTGATTTATGTGGCATGGATGTAAATGATGACTATCAATAAGCAACTACTTTTTAAAAATCGTCTGTTATAAAAACAGTTGAACAAGGTTTAGACTATATATTTCTAGATTTTTGGGTCAAATAATAGGACTCATTCCCTCCATCATCACTGTGTGTGATGACACAGATACATCTTGTAGAATGCAAAATAAATTTGCTGGGCCAGTCTCTAGTTGATGGTTATAAGCAGGGGAACTAACTGTCTGGAGAAGAATGGGGATTAATTAGCACATGACTCCATACAAAGACTTCAAGTAAAATGAAATGAGAATTAGTATATAAATTAAATTAAAAAAAAAAAAAACAACAAAAAACTAAAACTTCGGTCTGTTTTAGCTCTATAGTTCTGTAGCATTTTTTTAAATATAATTTAAAGTGTTGATTTTAAATTCGTAAATGTATACAACCCACTTAGTACATCAAGAGGAAATGCTTTTAAAGGCATGAATCAATAGCTTATTTACAGATTGTTAAATTCAGTCAACAGAACAAGAACGTAGTACACATCAGGTCACAAGGGCACTATACTCAATGCTAGGATTTATTTGTGATTTCACACAGTCTGAGAAAAAGCTTTCTCTGGTCCTTCTCAGCAACAAGAAGATGGCCACAAATTATTTTTAGGTGCTCTTGATTCTCATTCTCATTCTCTTAACTTAAAGGAAACAGAAATCCACTTATTTGATCATTTTAATATTGTCTATAACTCTAAAACTTACATAAAAGTTAAAGTTATTTGTTATTTAAAATTATTTGAGATTTTAGAAAATCAGGTTGTGAAGTTTTAGACAGTAGGAAGTATCTAATATGGCATTAATATTATACACAATTGCACACATATTTTTGAATTGCATGGGAAAATTGATGCACGTTTAAGATTATATTTCCCATCATTTATATAAATTTATTAGATTATAACATTTCCTCAGATTGTTCATATTTTTCCTTAATAACAAACATTTTTTCATAGTTCCCTAACTACTTTCCAGTTTCATTTTTAATAGAATCAGAACCTCAGAATCAAAATAGTCTCATTGGATGTTTATTACCTTATTAAATATCCCAAATCAGTAATCCTATTTTCCATTTGTCTTTTCCTTCAAACGTTAGTCTTAACATTTGAAGAAACATGTTTCTGAAGACTGATCTGCAAATCACAGCAGGTTTTTTTTACTTTTTTTTTTTTTTTTACTTTGTGTTATCTTAAAATCTGAATTGAAATTTTAAGAAAGTGCCCAGTTCTAGTATTTTTATTAAGATTATTGTAATTTTTCTGAATGTTCGGATTGCAAAGTTCCATAGGTTTTGAGTCGTCTTCCTCAATCCTACTTTTGTCCATAAACTCTAATTTTTTCAAACTGAGGTTTTTCAGAAGTATACATATATTGTATTGGAGTAGAAATGCTCAGTTTTTCTGAGCTGTGCATGCTTTTATTTAAGGGGGGAGAAGCACTGAGGCTTGAAGTTACTGTTCACACTCCAAAGTGTAAAAGTAAATTTGAGTGGCACAATTTCATAGTATTCAGTTCAACTCAGTGAGAGCTTTACGGTGACAACAAGACAGCCAAATATTTTTTCCACATCAGTCAACTCTTTTCAACTTTGAATACCTGGCCTTATTACAGATAGGATTTTTTTGTAGTTACAATATCGTAATTGTTTCTGGGCATTAGGATGGAGAACTGGGCCTCATCAATAAATATTCCATATTTTCTTTTCTTCTAACTGTTGCCTAAGTGTGAAATTTAAAAGAATTCATTGTGTCCAATATGAGCCCAAAATATGGCTGAGAAACAGTACTGATTTTGGTAAAACCAATGACATTACTTCATTTGAACACATTTTCTTAGGGAGTACCAACAAAAGAAAAGAATGAAGTTAGTAATTACTCCTTAAATTAGTTTCTCGGTGACCTTGTGCACATCCTCCTATAATTCTGAGTCAAAAGACATATTCCACAGCCCACAGTATACAGCACTAATTACAGAAGTAATTCTGGAGGAAAAAAAAAATAGCCACACATTCTTGACTCCAGCTGTTCTCCTAAAATGAATCAGAAATTGAGCACTCCATACCTTTTTTAACAATAGCTTCAAAGTTAAATGCAGATTGATCAAAGATACAAGCTTGCAGAGGAAACTTTCTGAGCTAATATGCCTATCCAGCTCAGAAACACACATTTGAAGAAGAAAATCAATCTATTGTATTAATAACCATAACCAGGCAATGTTTTCCTTTTAATGTTTAATAATGATAGGTCTGCCTCATGAGGTGAGGATTCTTTTTTTCTTAAAAGTAAATTTTGGCCAATCTGATGTATTCTGTTTGTACATAGACTGATGTCAACCAGTTGAGGCAACAGTGATGGGACGATGCAGGAGGTTGCTATGTTATGAAGTAGTGAGCTTTCAGAAATCTGGACAAATTTAGAAGTAGTGGAGTGAAATGATTTCATAGTGGTTCTCAAATTAGACTAACTAAAGCTGGAGTTCTGGCTGTGTTTTTATTAATTGTGTGACCTTGGACATGTGACCTCCTTAAGCCTCCATCTCCTCAGTTCTAACAAGTTACAAAACCCATGGTTGTGTTTCAGCATTAGATTGAATAATGCCTATAGAACCATTAGTGCTCAGTAAATTTTAGATCTGGTTAGAAATTGGGGTAGCCCATTAATCAGATGTAACTAGATAACCTGTTGGTTACAAGTTGTATCTTGCTTTTTACCACCAAGATGACCCCCATGCCCTCTGCCAAGATAATAGGTACTCTCAATCCCATCCCTAGGAAGATAGACAGGTGTTATTCCTAAGGAGTAAATTTATCTTTCCTCAAGAGAATGAATTACCATTTTTATGTTTCTGGCAAAGGAGTTGCTGGCAGTCAGTGTTGGGGTTGATTCGAAGTCTTTACTTAAACTTTTTTATTCAGGGCTCATGTAGCCATTGAAGCTGAATTGTCTGAAGGGAAATGGCAGGGACGGATTCTTTTAGTTATGAGAACTAAGAGCTGAACACCCAGAAGGGAGTGGGAACCAGGAGAAAGCAGTGGTGCCCTGGTACCAGGGGGTTATACTCCTGGGCCACATCGTGAGCTGAAAGAGGTTCCACAGGGGTCCACTACCCAGACAGTGGGTGAATGGATGTATGGAAAGACTGCTAGATCCATGGAGATTTCCAAAGAATGGTGCTGGACTGGAGAAGCAATCTAAGTAAGCCCTTCTGAGACAAAATGCCTTAATGCAGTATGAGAATTGCCTTTGTTTTCTGTTATCCAGTCACAATTGAGGGGACATAGGCTGGCCAGGATCAGACTGTAAGTTGTTTGATCAATCTTTATGCAAAGGAAAGAAATACCCTGTGTGTGTCTTCAGCCTTTGGGTGCCACATGATTTGAATACCCAATGAGGATCCCTCACTGAATCCCCCACCTTTGACTTAAAATCACTTCTGGATCCCTCTGGGAGGAGACCAGGAATTTCTGCATTTCTGTCTGAGGACATTGTGGTAGTACATTAGGTGATTCCCAGCTGGGAAAAGAAGAGAGTGTACATTATCATTATAATCACCTCGATATATTTTATAATTAGTATTGCTATTTTATCTTCTAAACACGTGTGAGTAGAGTTTGATTAAAAAGCTTTCACATTTGAACTCTCAGGAGGAGTTCAGCTCTACGGTTTTTGGAGATTAGGAAGTGCTTTTTACCCAAAGAAATTAAATAGTTGTTAACCTTCACATAAGATTATTTGAGGAAACTATTGTTATTTTTTGTACCCTGGGTTCCATCACATGAGTGGTGGTACCTAAAAAACCCACCAAGTAGGAAAGCTCTTAGCAAAGGAGGGAAAAGAAAAACATATTCAAAATGAGAGGATAGGAGTCAGTTGTATGAAGAAGTTAAAGACAGGTCGCCAGGTTTTCCCCTTTAAAAATTTATAATGAATGTTTTCTTTCTATCTGTCTTTTCACGTACATTGATTCTTTTCATGGCATGTAATTCACTTTAAAAAGAGCTTTTGGAAATCACTGTATTATAAATACCGAGAGCACCTTGTAATTTAGCTTAAGTAAAAAGGACTGACAGAGCTGAGAGAATTTAAGTTACAAGTGCTTTAGAAATGTTGAACGGCCAAAAACAATGCCCCTACTAGAAATGAGGGATCTTATCCCGTTCAATACTGTTAGGAAAATGCAAATTCGAAACAGAAACCTCCCAAGAAGTTGAACTTATAAAGTTTCCAGAGACTTAAGCCAATCCTTTACTGTAGTCAGGGGTTTATATTCATTGTAAGAGTTATTATGTATGACTTTATCCTGAGAGGGAAATGTAAGTAATTATTTCCATTTCACAAATCAGTTACATGTACCAAAAGCATATGGATAAATGATATACTACACATATAAGGCTATGTAATCATGTGTTATATAAGCAAACAAGGCATGTTATTCTTTTAGTTGTTTTCAAAATATTTCATCTTAAAGCAAAAAATGATTATTTTTCACTGAAAAAGATTAAGTGTGAAATAGAAATAGACTTATTAAATCTTAGCCAATAAATGCATTTGAAATTTCCACAATGATTTGCCTTTATATAGTTATTACTTCAGAACTGGTACAAGGGAAGTAGGAAGCATATTTAACAAACATCTAGAATATTTTGAATAAGTCTGCAGTACAGATCGGAGTCCAACACTGTATGTTCTATTTTTTCTCTAACATCCTACTCAGATTTATTGGCTATCTGCCACCATGTACTTTGGTACACATTATCTCTTTGAATTTATGTTCAGAATGTCCATGGGTGATTCATTTTATTAAAGATCAGAAGGGTAAAATGAATTGACAAAAACCATTCAATTAGGATGTACCCGAGCTAGAATTTGAAACAAGTCCTACTCCTTTTTTCAAATATCACAGTTTTTACATGTAGGACCTTTACTGCTCTAGAGCTGATTCCTTTGGTAGGTGATAATTACTTCACTCTGTGAGCAGATAAGAGTATATATCAAGGACCTTGCCTGATAGTGTACTACCCTGCCTATCCACTTCCTCTGACTTCATTTTTTTAAATCTTTAAAAGAAGGTCATTAGAGTATGTAACCTATAAGAATTCTTAGGTAATTCAATAAAGTAACATATATAAAGCACTTGTGTCATATGTCATAAACTTATCTCATGTTTACTTACTGTATTTTACTATAGATAGCATATATGAAGATTTTAAAAAGTATTAAAGTATTAGTTATATCATAAACTATGACATATCCATCATAAAAATATATGCAGATATTTATGTGATCATATATATTTTTATATTTCATAAATTATATGCATATATATTGATTTCTAAAGCTTATACTGTAACTCATATGTACAGAGAATATATAAATTTGAGGGGGAGAAATCTATAAGTGATCTAATATCAGTTAAATTATATTCTCTTTTTGGTAGCATTTTTTAGCATCTCAGGGATGTGCCCCTTCCCTCTTCTTCTTTCCTGAAGATGGGGTCAGAGTGTAGAGGGAGAAGGGTGTCAGGGTTTGGCTTATCTGTCTATAAAGCAGGGAATAGGAATTTATTGGCTCATTCAGCGTGTCCTCTACATCTTTGTTCAATGGGCACTATCCCTTGAGATGTTGTATGGATTTTGTGATATATGTGACCAGCATGCAACATAGTCTGATTATCTTTAACTTGGGTCAGTTGGGTTAGTTTCAGCCTCTGTTATAGACTCCGAAGTCTGTCTGGCAGTTACTTATATTTGATGATGACTTGGAAGTTTTATTAGCAGCCTTTGCTGAAAAATGTGTTTATGTATCATGCTGGAAAACTCTCTCTTTTCTTCTTTGTCTATTTGGGGGAAAAAAAGGAGCTTGAAAAAAAAAGGGGAGAGAAAGGAAGGAGAGAAACCTTGACTGTGTGATGTTGCCTACTTTACTTGTCTGTGTTTGTAGCGTAGGTTAGTCCTGGCAGCCCAGTCAGGCTAATAAAACTAATTGTACATCTGTATGCTAGAGGTACATAGTTATGTATAAAGCCACATATCTGTGTATTAGAAGTAAATGATTGGAAATAAATATTTTAAATTTAATACCCAAAATGCCTAGATAGAAGATAAAAATTACATGCAAAATCTCTATAATATAAATAGAAAATAGAAATAGAAAAAAATAGAAAAATGCTGAAACAAATTAAAATAGACCTAAATATATGACTTATGGATTATACATGGATTATTATGACTCAATGTTAAGAAATGTTATGTGTTTTAATTGTAAATCTCAATGTTAAGATTTCCATTATCCCCTAGTTGATGTATGGATCCAATATATTTTCAGACAAAAACCCAGATGTTCTTTTAAAGATATTGACACCTTTATTCTAAAATGTGTATTGAAATGCAAAAACTTAAAAAACTAACACATTATTTTTAAAAGATGAAAAAATTTGGAGGGTTTACACTAACTGACTTTAATACCATATAAAGCTGCAGTATAAAGACAGTATGGTATTTGTATAAGGATAGACAAAGAGATAAGTGGAGTACAGAATCCAGAAGCTAACTCAAACATACATGATTAAGTGATTTTTGTCCAAGGTTCCAAATCGGTTGAATGGAGAAATGAACAGTGCCTTAACATCTGGATAGCCACATGGCAAGAAACTGAATTTTTGCCCCTCACCCCCTTCCAGATGCAATAATTAATGTGAGGTATGGAGTATACTCCTTAATTTATAAAAAAAAAAAAGTTTAACAGAATATTTTTGTTACCTTGGAATAGGCAAGGATTTTTCAGACAAGACATGGCAAGCACTTCACCCCAAATGAGAAGTGATAAATAAAATCTCATTGAAATATAAATTTCCTATTCACCAAAAGATACCTCAGGGTGGGACGCGGTCCCTGGCAAGAATGACAAAGTCATAGACTGGCATAAAACTGAAATACGTACATTTTTAAAGGGGCGCCTGGGTGGCTCAGTGGGTTAAGCCTCTGCCTTCGGCTCAGGTCATGATCCCGGGGTCCTGGGATCGAGTCCGACATCAGGCTCTCTGCTCAGTAGGGAGCCTGCTTCCTCCTCTCTTTCTGCCTGCCACTCTGCCTATTTCTGATCTCTCTCTCTATCAAATAAATAAATAAAATCTTTGGAAAAAAAAAAAAAGAGAGAGAGACTTGTGTCAGGGTGCCCTGGGTGGCTCAGTTGGTTGGGCAGCTGCCTTCGGATCAGGTCCCAGAGTCCCAGCTTCGAATGCTGACACATCAGGCTCCCAGCTCCAGGGGGAGTCTGCTTCTCCCTCTGACATCTCCCTTCTCATGTTCTCTCTCACTGTCTCTCTCTCAAATGAATAAAAACAAAAATAAAAATAAAAGACTTGTGTCCTGAATAAAGAAGGAAGTCCTACAAATGAACAATAAAAGTATACACAATGTAAATTTCACAATTGGCAAACGACTTCATCAGACAGTTCACTAAAGAGCGTATATGGATGATCAAGAAACTCATGAAAAAGCAATCAACATTTTTGGTCATCAAGATAACACAAACAAAACCCACAATGTACGGTCATTTCAATAAATTAGAATGTATAAAATAAAAAGTAACAATATCAAGAATGGCAAAGATGGGGAATAGCTGAAACTGTCATGCAATACTGGTGTGAAAATTTTTTTTTAAGATTTTATTTATTTATTTGTCAGAGAGAGAGAGCGAGCGCACAGGCAGACAGAGTGGCCAGCAGAGGCAGAGGGGGAAGCAGGCTCCCTGCTGAGCAAGGAGCCTGATATGGGACTCGATCCCAGGATGCTGGCATCATGACCTGAGCCAAAGGCAGCTGCTTAACCAACTGAGCCACCCAGGCGTCCCAATACTGGTGTGAATTTAAAAGTATGTCACTGCTTTGGTGAATTATAGTAGTATTTTTTTTTAATATAAAGATAAATGTACATCTAAACTAAGGGTTGGCAAACTTTTTCTGTAACTGGCCAGAAATAAATAGTTTGTTTTGCAGTTCATATGGTTTCTACTACAACTTCTCAATTTGGCCATTGCAGCTCAAAAGCAGCCACAGACAATATATAAACAAATGAACATGACAGGGTGTTAGTAACATTTTCGTTACAAAGACAGGTAGGAGGCCAGGTCTGGCCTGCAGATAGTGTTTGCTAATCCCTCATCTAAACTATTCATTGAAATCCAACTCTTACAGAGAAATGAAAATATTAGTCTATTAGAAAATGTGCATGCTGATGTCTATAACAGCTTTATCCACAACAAACAAAATCTGGAAACAACCCAGATATCTACCAACAAAAGAAGTAGATAAATAAATTCAGTTATTTGTATAATAAAATACCACTCAACAATTAAAAAGAATGAAATACTAGTACATGCAACTAACCTGGAAAAAATTAAAAATTACAAAAACCAATATACAATGCTGACTGAAGATGAATGAATGGCCAACGCAAGCGCAGTTGGTTGTGATGGAGAGTGACTGGGATCATCGTGCATTGCTGGTAAGAGTATAAAATTTGTACAAACTTTTTTTTTTTTTTTTTAAGATTTATGTATTTGACAGACAGAGATCACAACTAGGCAGAGAGAGAGAGAGAGGGGAAGCAGGCTCCCCGCTGAGCAGAGAGCCCGATGCGGGTCTCGATCACATGACTCTGGGATCATGACCTGAGCCGAAGGCAGAGGCTTTAACCCACTGAGCCACCCAGGTGCCCCTGTACAGACATTTTAAAGAACAATTTGGAAATTTTCTTTAAAGTCTAGCAAACAGGCAGGAGAGGTTAGATAGGCTAGGTATATACTTACTTTTACAAAATACTGGTAATTGTAGACATTCAATTTTACACTCATACCAGCATCTGTTCTATGATTCAGCATTTCCACTCCCAAAGAAATAATACCCTCAGGGAAACGGCACTCCTAAGAGAGGCCCCGCTCTCAACAGAAAAGCTCACAAAAAGACTTGTTCAGGAATGTTTATAACAAAACTCATTTATATAGCCACAGGCTGGACAGAAGTGTCCTTAACAGAAAAAAAAAAAGTGAAATTTTTGACATATTTGTACAATTTAGAATACTACTCAGCAATATCAGAACCATACAAATTACGGATAGCCTTCAACACAGGTGACGCTCCAACATTTTACTGAACAAAAGAGGCCAGAGACAAGAGTACTATAAAACTCAAAAGACTGGAAAAAAACAAATTCATAGTGATAGAAATTAGAAATGATTGCCCCTGCTAACCTGGGTATATTGACTATAGTACAGAAAGGAACATTCAGGAATAACGGGAATGTTCTAACTCTTGTTTTGGCTGGTGGGACAGTGTATACAGTTATCAAAACTCACAGAGCTCAAACCAAAATTAATTATTGTATGACATGTAAGTTTTATATTTCTTTTTTTAATAAACGAAGAGAAAATGACAATAAGGACATAATCATCAAATTTATCACAAATATTTGACTTACTCAAGCAATCCCAGGACTATATATGTTGCCGTGGCTGAAGGCCAGTCACTTGCTAAATTTGACATCAGTCTGTTTTATATCCTTAAATGTCCTTATATGTCACCCACTTTTGTCTGGTTGGTGGACCACAAACTTACATGATACCATTATTATGCTTTGTGGTTTGCAAAGCGCCTGCAGCTGTTTCCTCATTCAATCCTTAATAGCTCCATAAACTGTCAACGTGTTCATTTCACTGTTAAATGAAAAGTAGAAAGAAGTTGAAGGATTTCTCCAAAACCCAGAAGTTAGTAACCAGTACAGCTGAACTTGAGTATTTCTCTTCTGGCTCTTAAGCTTTGCTAATATGACTTGCACATCGCCCACACTTTATAACTATGGTCGTCACAGACCACATCCTGAATTTAATCAAGTACTAAACTGTAGGTGACTGTTTCCGTAACAGAATTGTCCCGAATTTGTCTTGCTTAATCTCCCAGCGATCCTTGTTAGCCTATAGCAAAGATGAACAAACTACGAAGACATTGAGAATGTTCTGTTGTAAAAGAAAAATGGAACTACACCATGGCCTGCACATAGGGGGAGAGCTCTGATGTGTGTTGATAGGTATAAAGAACTAAACAGACGACATTCCAAAGAGACAATGATATTGAGACAACAATACATATTGCAATCTATTTCATTTGAATTCTCAAATCAGTGGTATATAGTGTTTGATCATTAAAAGAACTTCTCATCCCAACGTTAATGACCAGAGGTTGAACTTCAGTATTTTATAGTATATAAATATAAGAGCTAGAGATGATGATAGCAGTATTTCTCTTCTAAGGAAAAATGTTATAACTGCCTGTGAAGACAGGCCGGGCTCAGGTTGTAGCTTTCACCTTCAGTCTAGGACAGGAGTGATGAATGGGTTCTGTCTGCAGGCCAACTCCCAATTGCTGAGTGGTGGCTGCTGGGGTTACAATGAGAAGGAGTCATAATCTGTGACCCAGCTTCTAAGTAGCCTCAGATATGAGACCCTGGCAAACTGCATAGCACATTTCAGACATTCCTTAACTGTGGCCTTAGGAAATTTCCACTCTGTGAAGACAACTTGAGGAAAGCTTCCCTCCTTCTTCCTTTATCGTTTCTGAATTTCCCTCCAGCCATGTATCACCAAGAGCCAGAACAATTGCAGATTAAGTGTTTCGTCCGTCTAAGAAAATGAGAGGGTTTCAGGAGAGACAATATACCTTGGAGCGCAGTGACAGACACAAGGCAGTATTAAGATGCAGCGGCAAGCCAAGTCCAGTTTAGGCTAGATCCTTCTGGAATTCTCTTTGTTATAGTAACTGCTCCCACAGAAGTATCCTTAATCACAAGCAAATACCTTATTCAACTCTTTAGACCTGTCTGCTCATCCGAGAAGCTTTCTTTAGTTCTATTTTAGTTCTACTTTCTTTGAAACAAAACAATAATAAAAACACTACCATGGATATATACAGTATTTACAATTTATGAAACACTTTAGATTCTTTTCTATTGTAATTCTTTAAATAGCTGAAGGAGATAGATTAATGTGATTCCATTTCTTATATAAGATTAAAAAAGAGACCAAAAGTACAAGTCATTGAGAAAGCTGTTTTCTTTCCTAAATTCAGAATGGCTCTAGATCTCAGCTACCTGACTTTCAACTCTTTAATACTTATTCCCAACTAATGAGTATGGGCAGACATAGAATATATAGATACAGTGGTATGCAAATATAGAGTAACACAGACACCTTGTTTGGGAACAAGCTGTAATACTGCTCAATATATTAGGGAAGTTTAACATAAAGCTACTTTGTAGGCATTGTCTTGCTGTTTTAATAAGTCGAATAGTGGAATTTCTGACACCAGTCATTTTAGGTCCATAAAAATGAAGCATTATCTTAAAATACTAACCACAGTTTCAAGGAAGGGGAATAGTTCTGATAGTCCCTGATCACACGTCCTGCTCTTCGGGTATGGTAAATCTAATGTCCGAACAACCATTTGAAGTGTAGAGCTGCATTGAACTATAGAGAGCCAATTTAAAAGATTTTTCTCCTCTTTGGATTAAACATTTGTGCTGGTGTGATTTGCACAGTCCCGCTGTAGGTACTGCACATCCTATATTTAACTCTGAACTAAAGCTTCTTTGTTCTGTTTAAATATACTCCCTGATCTCCACAAAAACTTACTGCAATTCAGTGGTAATTTGAGGTAATTGTGTCACTAGATAACAGGAAAATCCATTTTCTCCCCACTTATGGTAAACCATTCTTCAATCCTAATATTTTTCAGATGTATCTGTGAAGATGATGACATTTTCTTGATATGGTTTGTTTCCAACCATCTTTCCTTTTTGAAGACTAGAAGATGAAGAAAGCAAATATAGCCTTTTCAATTAAGTTTAAATCCTCTTTTCCATGTTCATTCCTCATGTAATTCGAGAGAATAAAAATATATAACACTCCAGGATTTTTCAGAGGATTAAATGATATGCCAAACAGACAATGGTGGTGCAAATTATAAGGAAAGTGTTCCTAACCGGAGATCTAGGGTCAAATTGTTACTGTCAAAGCTGTCAGGGTTTGTGCACAAATTTTAGGGAATTGAGAATGACCCAAAGTATAAGAATAATTTGTTGGTGGATGTGTAGTAGCTCACAGTTGAGCACTTCTTTTTTGTACCTCAGTGTTTCCCTTAGTAATATAAATAGCATTCCTCCTTCTCATTTTGTAGATGAAGAATCTAAGCGAAGATGACAAATTATTTGGACAGGACTTGGGACTCAGGACCCAGGGTTTTTTTTTTTTTTTTTTTTTTAATTCCAATTCTCTGCTCTTTCCACTTCACTGGACATGCTCTCAAAACCGCAGAACCAGAATCCTATTTGAATCCATGTTTCTTGTAATTTCAAAGACGGAATAAGCCTCAGTAATCTACAACATATTCACATGTGGATTTTAATGTTCTTTGTCATAATTTCCTTCCTGTCTTATGTGTCTTTGAATGATGGAACAAGTTAGTAGAGTTAGCACTCAGACCCAAACAGCCTCTTTTGGAAAGTGCTCATTTCAAAGTTTCCGGGTGAGAATCTGCCCTCTACTGGAATGCAGTCAAATACGGAGATTGTTCCAAAAGGACACATTCAGCAGCCATTTCTTGAGCTCGCACCTTTTATGTGGCATTGCAGTAGATACGGGGAGAAAGGGAACTGGACTCTCGTCTGTCTCACTTGCGAATGGTCTTGACTATACAAAGATACTATCCAATTTACATTACAAGAAACGAACATATCTACATTTAGAGAACAGTTCGATGTGTGGTGTAAAGCTGGGTGACCATTGAGGATGATATTATGATGATCCCCTTGAAAGTAATATGTATAATAAGGCATGGAGTGGTAGTGAGATATAGGGAGTAGGTGAATTTAGTAGATACTTAAATACAGGAATAAGAAAGCCTTAATAACCATCGGGTGGACTGATGAGAGGGAGGAATGAAGGAAAGAGGTAGGTGGAAGAGGATGCCTGGATTTCTTAGTCTAGCAACCAGGATAATATGATGGCGTCATAAGGAACTCTGAGAACAAATGGGACCATATATATAGATATAGATACAGATGCATTTATAGATATAGACATATACATAGATATAGATTATTAGTTCAAACTTGGAATCATGTATTTTCTTCAAAAGAGAATTCATGGACTTGGAAAGGGTTTTGTGGAAAGATAAGGGATTTGTTAGTTTGTTTACTTTTCAGACTAGGGCACTGCGGTCAGCATGGCCCTGATAAAGCATGGCAGAGAAATTTTCCCCAGTGGAGGTTAGATCTAACCAGTGTTTCAACTGGATGAACTGTGTCCTGCCTCACTCCATGCCTGTCGTATTGTGGCGTGTCACAGAGCCAGTCAACTGGCAGTAGTTTGTTCTATTTACCAAGAGCATTTGTAGCTTGAAATTGATTTGTTAACATAATTCAGTGACTGCTGAGCATGCTAGGACTAGGATGTGAAGGGGAGTGTGTGGGGATCTCAGTATCCTGCACGATGGGGTGGAACGTTGGAACTCTTCCTGGCTGTGCTCAAGGGGGCTTTCCACATGTTGCCCGCGCAACCTCAGGACATGTGCTATTTTGCCTTTCCCTACTGTGAAATGAAGGCAGCTGCGGCAGCTGAGTGTTGTGCTGTGGGTTCCCATAAGGTAGGATGCCAGCAGTGTGTAGGTATCTTAGCATTATGGGGCTAGAAGACTCAAGTGAAAAACACTCCAATTACATACATATTTCAGGCAAAAGTAACCCTTTGGCGTTAATTATGTTTTAAATAGTATTTAATGTCTGTTTTAAACATCTCTTTTTGGAAAAAAAAGAAAAAAGAACAATGAGTAATACCTTTTATATCCACATCCATCTCTACTAGGACATTTATTTTTAATTCTCATTTCCACAATAACACATAGGTGATAAGTATGAAATGCTCATTTTTAAATATAAGAACATTAAAAAAAAAAGTGTTTCAATGACTTTCCCAGGGTTAACAGTATAGACCTGACCAAAGTGAGAATCTGATCATTCAGGGCAAGAAATAGAACCAGGATGTATTACCCTCAGGGGACATGTGGCAATGCTCGGAGGCTTTTTAGTTTTTCTGGGTTTTGTTTTGTTTTGTTTTGTTTTGTTTTGTTTCTATCGAGAGAGAGAGTGTAAGCAGAGGGGCGTCTGAGGGGGAGAGGGAGAGAAAGAATTTAAGCAGACTCCAGCTCAGCTCAGAGCACAGCTTGCGGCTCCATCTCACAACACTGAGGTCACGACCTGAGCCGAAATCAAGAGTCTGATGCCTAACTAACTGAGCTACTCAGGCATGCCTGGAAACATTTTTAATTGTTATAGATTCAGGGTATGGTACTACTGGCACCATATTGGTGCCATTATCATATTGCTAACAGTCAGGGATGTTGCTATACATCCTACAATGTAGAAAAAATGTCCCAAGACATGTGCACATACACACACTAAATGGTTATTCCACTCCAATGTCAGAGTGCTGGGACTTCGGATTCAGGCAGGGCAAACTTAGACAAAAGTTTGTAGGGGGGCATCTGGGTGGCTCAGTTGTTTAAGCGTCTGCCTTCTACTCAGATCATGATCTTAGGGTCCTGGAATTGAGCCCCACCGCAGGCTCCCTGCTCAGTGGAAAGTCTGCTTCTTCCTCTGCCCCTCCCCCTGCTTGTGCACTCTCTGTCTCTCTCAAATAAATAAATGAAATCTTTAAAAATATTTTGTAGATAATTAAGGAGTTGATCTTAGAGAGTTTCTATCTATCCCATATACTGTACCTTTTGCAATTCCAGGAAAAAAATTCCTAGTAGATGTGGAAATGGAAACCATTGAGCTACTCGAAGAAGTAGTAGAAGATGTATATGATTGTTTCCGCATTCCAGGGAAGGTCTGGGAATATGTTCAACTATTTTACCATTGTTACATAACTTCTCACCTATTCTTGTGAAGATAATGAAGTTTATTAGGGAATGAGAATGACCAAGAAAGTATCAAAATTAGTTGACTCCAAGGAATACAAAAGCATCATATTAACATATATATTAAAATACATGCATGCATAAATGTGTACATATTCACATGTATATACATATATAAGCACATATATACATACATACAAACATAAAAATATTTACTAACATATATTTGAATACTTCCTTTTCTTTCTTTTGGATAATGTATTTTCTAAACACATGTACACATAGTAGACTCACTTCTTTCCCCAAAGGTTTATTGATTTATCTGAAGTTATTGCCATCATTTTGAGAATTCTTCCTATATGAAACAAATTACAGATTTGTAATATGAAGTCATCAACAGGTTCATGATCTCTGAAATCAACCAGAAAAAAAAAATCCAGTTTTAGAACTAGAAAATCAGTTATAGATCATGTGAAAATCAGTATTTCATGGGAAACACCAGAAACATCAGGTTATTAATTCTCATAAATACTAAATGTAAAGCAGAAAGAGAGTTTAAAACTCCAAACAAAGCTTCAGATTTGGAGCATCTCCAAACAAGACTTTGGGTATCACCTTGTTAACTGTTAACTGCAAAATAGACATTTACATTTACTTAGAGGAGAGAGCCTTGCCCAGTACAAATTAAGGCATTTTTTTAGTACTGGCATTTTCAGATTGAAGGAATTGATTTTATACCTTCATAGGATTTCAGCAATTCAAAATATGTGCATCATTGGAATTCTAGTCAACATGTATGAAAGTAACAGTAGCCTTAGAAAGAAATACAAAGAAGAGTTAACAAATGACAGTTTGCAGCCCATATAATAATCAGGAGGGACAATCAAGCATTCTGGAAAATGGAGGGCAGAGGGTGAGACCAGGAGGGACCATATAAAATAATTCATACTGGGTACCTGTGTTAAGACACCATGGAATACATAAACATATAAGACAATACTTCCAGCTTCAGTGGAAGCCAATGCAAATAGACACAAGAAGTATTAAAAACCACAAGAAAATAATAAAGTTTAAAGAATGACAATTGTTTTTACAGTTAAATCAGAGAATAGTTTCATAGATGTATTATTTGGCTCTTGAGTTAATCCTTGAAACTATAAATTTATATTGGAATAGATAGTGAAACAAAGAGGAGAGAATTATGTGTTTGTGGTCTCTGATAAGGTCCTAAATGCTATTTTTTTTTTTTTTTAATCCATGCACCGTCTCCTGTTTTACCTTTGCACTGACTACCTCCCATGTACCTAGAGACCTTTCCATAGCCCTGTGCCCTCAGCATGCATCTCATGGGCTCCCTCCCTCAAAATCTGAACTCCTTTAGGGCAACACAAGTGTCTTTTTCACTTTTATACTCCCAGTTTCTTGTAAGGAGGATACAATGTAGGCAGTCTATAAATTTGGTGAAATACTGAAAATGAAAGCCCAGCACAAGCTCCACCCAAGGCTGAAGACTCTCTTTACTCCTCCCCACAGGGGAAACTGTATGCAGAAATCTTCTGAGACTGAGTGCGGAAACAGTCACATTGAAACAGTGAGTCACTTTCTGGAAAAATATTTCTGTCTTTTTAAGAGCATGTTAGGGGTTACATTTGAACACATCCTTCCCCTCTTACTCACTAACACTGCAGATTCTGAGAAGGGATGTACATAAATTCAGAGACTGGGAAACATGAGTAATAATGTATCTATCTTTGGAAATGTTCTCTTTAACAGTACCTTACTTACTGCTCGCTCAGACCAAATGTACGGATTTGAGAATTGTACCAACGTACAAATATTTGCTAAAGGATTTCCTCTTTATGTAGAATCACCCTATGAAAGTGCTTCCCCCCCCCCACCCTGCCTTGCCCCTGTGAACTACAACCTAAGTGCTTGTTTTGATAACTTTAGGGATAGAATCACCTGTCCTGAGTGAAACTTCATAGGTAATTAGGGAGCTGGACTTATGGAGATACCATCTGTCCCACATTCTGCTCGCTCGGGCTTGAGGGCACGTCTCTGTCCTTGAGACACCCTTTAGAGCTATACAATTCAGCATATGTTTAAATGACATTATAATGAATCTTAAATGTCATACTTAAGATGTGAAGAAATCATGCGCATCCCAAGCTCTGGCAACTCATCATCCGCTAGGAGAGATGAAACAAAGCAATCAGAAGGGAAGTAGAGTCCTTAAGAGCAATGGCAGTGAGAAATCACGGGTGTCCCTAATTGTTTTCATATGGCCTCTGTGTCTGTGAGTCCAAACTAAATTCCTTGAAGGGTTAGACCTGAAAATGGTAATATAATCGCAATAATATAAAAGGAGGTAGAGCCAACCAAGTGCACTGAGAAGATGAACAAAAAATGCACCCTTATTTAGTATCAGTGACAATATTTGAAAAGAAACTTGCATATGATTAAGCACAATATCTGATACTCCCTAGGGGTTTCTAACAGATACTGTTAGTTGCCTCCCTATATATATTCACCCATTGTTCCTTGTTAGTAGAATTGTGTTCAGGAAAACTGTTCCCGGTTAAGCAGTCATTTTCCCAGCCTCCCTTGCTGTGGGAATTGGCCATGAAACACAACCTGACCCATGAGTTGTGTGGAAGTTTATAGCATTTTACTCCCCTTTGTTTTCTTGCAAAGGGGGACCTGCGCACCTGGGATGGCTTGAAACAAGCCCCACGGATCAACCCACTTTCCCTTCCAGATAATACACAATCTGTCCAGTTTCCTTTCCAGAAAATCTTGCAAATAATTGATTTCTATTTTCTTTTTCCAATTTCTCTACTCTTACCCTGTTTTAACACATTCCAGTTGGAGTTTCATCCCCCCCATTCCAGCAAAACCTTTCTTCTCATAGTCCCTAATGCCTTCTTCTGATTGTCATTACAATGGCTAATTTGTTAGACCTTCTAGTAGCCGATCTGACATCAGCGTTTAAAACTCTTGATCACGTCATCCTTCTTTAAGCGCTTCCTTAACTTTCTTCCCTTGGGACACCACTTTCTTTTCGGTTTTCTCCTATTTTTGTTCCCTGCATTGGAGCTCCTTCATCTTCCTGAACTCAGTATATTGGAGCTGCTCAGAGTTTGGGCCTTGGAACTACTCTCTCTTCATACAGTCCTTTGGAGTACCTCCAGTGTCAAGTCTTTAAAACATCATCAATGCATTTGTGAACTCCTGAAGTTTTATCTTTGGCCCAGATTACTTCACTGAGATCCAAATTCTCAAATTCTTGACATTTCCATTTGAATCTCAAGCACTCATCTACAATTTAACAAGTTCAAAACCAAAATGCTGATTTCCCTTAAACCTGCTCCCTCTCCATGGTAGGCAACTCCCTGGTTCGATTAGCTCAAGCCAAAATCTTCAAGACCATGCTTTATAACTCTCTCATGTACACCTTGCATCATCCAATCACCAAATCCCATCAGGTCTACAAACAAATTATACACAGATTTTGGTTATTTGTTCCTACCACACCTATATTGGTCAAAACACTTGCCATTTCCTACCTACATTATTGCAGTACACCTCCAGATGTTCTGTTTTCATTTTTGCCTTCCTCTGGTGGCCCCTCTGCAGGGAAGCCAGAGTATCACCACACAGTAACGTCCCACCACTGCTTGGCTCAAAACAATCCAAATGACTATCCCTCACTAAGGATAAAAGCCAAATTTTTACATGGCCTCTGCAGCGCTGTATCACCTATCTCTCTCTTGTTTTGGCTTCTGCTCACCCAGTCCCCACTCACCATGCATATAGCAGGTAGGTAATCAATATGGTAAAACAGGTGACTAAAATGTTACTTTAATGTGAAGGTTTAACAAATCCATTGTAACTTTTGGCAACAGTGTTTCAAAAGTACTTTTATATATTCGGTCATATATTCATTCTATAAATAATTTTTTAAGCAGCAACTTTGTCAGGCAAAATTCTAAGTATAAAGAATGTAGGGGTGATCATGACAGCTACAGTTTCTTCCCTGTGGAACTTACTTTCTGCTATCACTGAGAATTTTTAGGCTCTATAGATCTGTAAAATATGAAATAATCATCATTTGTTAAGCAAACTTCTCTCTGCCTATACCTTAGAAAAATGTACTTTATTATTTACCTTATCCTTTCTTTCTGTTTGTTGGGTCGTGTAGTTAAATATCAAAAAGGCATGCCTGAGTGTCTCAGTCACTTGTCACTTGTCTGACTCTTGATTTTGGCTCAAGTCATGATCTCAGGGTTCTGGGATCAAGCCTGACATCAGGCTGCACACTAAGCCAGGAGTCTGCTTGAGATTCTCCCTTTCCCTCTGCCCCTCCTCCTATGCTACTCTCTCTCTCCTTCAAATAAATACATCTTTAAAAAAAGAAAGTTAAGGAAATCCCATTTGATTAGAAACAATATGAAATTCTCTCTGGAGACATGTTTTAAATGCCCAACTGTGTATTTTATTGACCTCTGCTTTCCCATTATATTCTTTTTGATAAACTGTAAGCATTGCTGATATCTGTATCTTATGATCATTATTATCAGTATGTGCTTAACAGCTCACAGAATATTAAAACCATTTATGTATACAATGTACATTTTGGAGCATAAACAAGTTGAATATTTTAGTTCCTACTATTATAGATATCAAATGTTTATAAGCTTAACTGATTCAGTTTGGGTGATTATAAAATGAAATCATATGAATTCATTAGATGATCAGATTCCAAAACCACTAAATATTTCATTTTCTGCTTAGTTCTACTTCCTCTCATTTCATGCTTACCAAGTATTCTGATTATAATTTGCTTTTCGATGTAATTTATCTGTAGAGTTAGAAAAATGGATGTTGGTAAATTTCCTGTGAGGATAGGCCTTAACAGTAATATTTCTTCATTAATATAATTTAACTGTCATTATATTTCATATTTTTATGTAAAGCCAATACTTGTACATAAATGTTTTCCTGAGATATTTCTTTGCTTGGTTGCAGCTGTATCATTTTTGATATGAAGAGACATACCAGTGGCACTTTAATAATTACGGACGTAGTTAAATATTGATAAGCTATGTCTATTTCCTTAGACTCTCAGAATGCCTTTTCCAAAATAAAATTTGCATAAATATTTGCTTAATTGGACTAAGTTAAATAGCATAGTCTAAAGCATAATACTTTATATTTAGATAATGACATGAAAAAATCCTTGGAAAACAATGTAGTATTTCTTAATGATACCCTCCAAATACTGATTACCCATTTTCACCAACAACATATTGTATTTTTCTGGAGAGTAACATCTGGCTCACATTTTTGGACTAAGAGGAAAAGCAGTATATAATATGTTTACATGTTAAGAACTGACTGGCACATTGCAACAGCTTTCTTCATATTTCATAAGGAAGTTTGTGGCAGCTGTTTCTTCTAATACAAGCACAAAGTTGCAGTAATGTACAGTATTTAAAATTTATTATTGGTTTGAAAAAATAAAAACCAATCTTAGCATTCTACCTGCTGCTAAAAATGGTATCGACATGGGTAGGAAATATATCCTCCAAAAAAGATTGCAGACCTATGTTTGGGGATAAACTCAATGTGTGATTTTTCAGACTAGCAATGCCTTATTTATGAGCAGACACTATATGTGATCATTTTAAATTTTTAATGAAGTTTTATTTCCAGAGGTATGTTATTCTATGAGGGCCCAGTGATTTATTTATTTACTTACTTTGGAGAGAGTGTGAGAGAAAGCACAATTAGGGCAGGGGGCATGGTTGGCAAAGGGAGAAGAAGAGAATCCCAAACAGGCTCCATCTCAGGATGCTGAGACCATGACCTGAGCCCAAGTCAAGAGTGGAAAGCCTAACTGACTGAGCCACCCAGGTGCTCCTTTTAAATAGTTTGTGTGTATGTTTTCCACCCCTACAAGGCCCTGCTCCGTTTAGCATTAAAGTGAGTGAATTCTGGTCTAGTTTTATTTTATCTGAAAAGTACAAATGGGGCTATCTGGGTGTCTCAGTGAGTTAAGTGTCTGCCTTGGGCTCAGGTCCTAACCCCAGTGTCCCGAGATGGAATCCTGCATTTAAGCTCAGTGGGGAACCTTCTCCTCCCTCTGTCTGCTGCTCTTCCTGCTTGTGCTCTCTCTTTCTCTCTCTCTGACAAGTAAATAAATAAAATCTTAAAAAAAATACAAATGGATTAATTAAAATTGGTTTATATTCCTTACTGTATTCTACATTTCTCAGTACCTTTTCAGTAAAAGAATAAAGAGTTGACATTAAAAAAAAGATGAAAAGATCATTCTATTGGAGGCAGAATGAAAGACTATAATTTTAATTTTTCTTCAGAAATTGGGGGAAAAATATCTAAGACATTCAATCAGAAGACTAAAACTTATTATAATCGTCTCCTTTTACATTTTTTCCCTACTTTGTTTCCTCTGATACTAATTATGAATTAGTTGTTGTCAAGTTGTAATGTTGTCAAGTTGTAATGTTGTCATGTTGTCAAGTAGTAAGATAAAGAACATAGGCTTTATAATCAAACAAAGGAGGATTTTAATTTTGGGCACCAGGGTGGCTCAGTTGGTTGGGCGACTGCTTTCGGCTCAGGTCATGATCCCAGAATCCCCAAATCAAGTCCACATCAGGCTCCAAGCTCCATGAGGAGTCTGCTTCTCCCTCTGATCTTCTCCCCTCTCCTGCTCCCTCTCACTCTCTCTCTCTCTCAAATAAATAAATAAGATCTTTAAAAAAAAAAAAAAGAGGATTTGAATTTTGTCTTTGTACTTACTGTACCCTCACACAAAGTATTTAACAGCTCTTATCTTCATTCCCTTCATGGGTAAACATAAGTTACAAGTTTTGCCTCATAATACTGCCAGGATTTCATGAAATAGAATATTTGTAGTGCTGAATACATTAGGCTGATTACTGGTTATTCAGATTTCCTCAATGAATTTTTCAGATGGTTGAGTGTCACAGTCTAGAGTTGGAATTAAAAGTAATACTTTGTGTGATTTTCTAAAATTAAATTTTTTTAAAAACTTAAGATGATAACTGCTATTAGCAGAAGGGCCTCCTCTAGGTTTCGCTTAGCATCAGGAACCTTCTAAACATTACCTTTGATATTAACAACTCTACAAGTTAGGAACTCAGTAAAAGTAACTTAAAAATGAAACATTTGAAGATCATTAATTTTGAGTGACTAACTTTCTACAGTAGAGTGGATGGAGTATATTTCAGCTCTGCCTTGAGTCTGTGTCTCTAATATGTATATGACAGTGTGATGCAGTATACAGGCACTTACATTTACATTTAGTGTGTCATTGACATGGTTCAGTTTAAGTCTATCAACTCACTAATTGTTTTCTGTTTACTCTTCTTTGCCCCATGTTTCTTCTTTTTCTACTTTTTTGAGGAATAACTATTTTTTTATGTTTTTCTCTTTTGTTGACATTGTTATAAAAACGGGTAAAATTCAAATAAAATCTGGAGGTTAATAGCATTGTAATGCTATTAATTATAATTAATAAACATAAATATATTTAATTATATTTTATCATATATTATATATGATATATTAATAAATATATAAATATAATTATAATAGCATAATTTTGAGTTCTTACTTTTGGTGAACATAGCATGGTAATATAAGATAATAACATTATAGAAAGTGAGGGAAGAAGGTATATGGGAACTGTTTATATTATCTTTTAACCATTATTTAATTTAAAATTACTCCAAAATTAAAAATTTATCTTTAGAAAGGAATAAAGACATTTCCAGCAAAAACAAAAGAAGTTGTTGCCAGTACACCTGCTCTAATGAAAACACTGAAAAACATTCTTTAGACTGCAGGGAAATAATCCCATGGAGAAAAATTGAAAGTAGGAAGAACTAAAAAACAATATAAAGGATAAATATCTATATAAATCTAACTGAATATTCACTTTATAAGACAATATCTATGGGGTGAAATAAATGTAGAATTAAAATGAATGGTAACAACAACACAGGGAGATAAAGGAGGGAAAGATTCAAGTGTTGAAGATTCTGACACTGGAAAGTGGTAAGATATCAACTTATATTAGACTCGAATAAGGCAAGGAGACATATTCTGGGGTAAGAAGTATAATAAAAATATAAGAATTTATATCTGATGAGCTAAAAGAGGAGGAAATAGAAAAAAATTAATGTATTATTTATTTCAAACAATGAATAAATGAGACAAAATAGAAAGCTAAAAAGATGGTGGAGAAAAAAACAAAAAAGATTAAATTTAGACAATCTATCCAATTAGCCAAAAAAGTCTTTTCAAAAGTAGATTAAAATATATATGCTACTTACAAAAGAAATGTAATCCAGAACACCTAAAACTAAAAGTATTAGGAAAAATTATGAAAATACTAACCAAAATAAATACTATGTATCAAACAAAGTAATCTTTAAAACATGAAGCACCATTAGATGTACAGAAGGACATTTTCAAAAGGAAGATATTGCTATTTTAAATCTGTATGAACCCAATAAGGTAGATTGAAAATATGCAAAGCAAAAAGTAAAGAACTGTAAGAAATTCACAGTTCTACAGTCATAGTGAGAAATATTTATCATACCTCTATCAAAGATATTAAGAAGACCAACAAGTGAGGGAGAAATAACACTTTGTAGCATTATTAGAAATTTTTAAATTTAACACTGACCTTGAACGTGCTTGAGTCAATAATGATTTGAAAAAGTAAGTATTGGGTTATACATTGATTATAAAAAATCATGAGAGGACATGGTACTTTTGATATTTTATTTTATTTAAAGCAGCATGTCAATGTGTAATTTTGCAAATAATTTATACATATTATATTTCAGTAATTCATTATTTCCTAGTAGCTTATTCATAGGTGTAGTTCCTGACACTGTCTTTCTGAAAAAGGACCATTATTTCTGAAGCTTGGAAAAGGTTAGAACTGACCACATATCTCACTAACTTTTCTATTTTAATTTAATATTCCCAAAAAACTAATTTATAAGCCATTAATCCTTCCCCCACCTTAATGAAACATGCTTTTTTAATTTCCCCCTATTGGCAAGTATTCTGCATTTACTATTATAATTTCTTAATAAGATAACTTCTTTAAGTAATATAATTTTCCACAATAGACTGAGTCCTTGCCAGAGAACAAGTTTGGGAATAAGGAAGGAAATCATAATTTGAGGACACTAAAGAAAGATATGAAGTACTTACACATTTTAACAAAGACAAATCTGAGCATCAGGTGTCTTAAAGTTTCATCAAAATTCCCTGAGAATTTTTTATACGTTCTGAGGATTTACATTAGCATCCTTATTTTGTGCCTATTTTATAGAGAAAATTTTTGTAAAATATTTTCATAATTAGCTTTATTTTGGTAAAAATTTATTTGAAATAATATGACAGCCATGATAACCAAACAGATAAAATTTTCTTTATAATCCATAAAGGCCACACTCCTCTCTTGAGCTAGAGTGTACATCATGTAAAGGCTTTGGAATCTTGAACCACATAAATGACAAGGAAGAAGGTCCTAATAATAACTTCTCTTTGACTTGGAGAACCATCTTTTTTTTCCTTACTTTAATATCTGAGGTACCTTTCATTTACAGAGTATCTGTGCTCACCACATTCATTTCTTTAAGTAAACAAAAAGCCAATTTTAGTTGTTGACCATCCTTTCCTCTTATTTGCAGAATTCCTGCCTTAAAATCCATTTTTGAGTGAGTGAAATGTTAGCTATTCTACTCATCAGGCACTGTGGAAAATTCTAAGTCTGTTTTCATTTAAGTTGGTAGAGAGAGAAATGTTCAACAAAAGTTCTAGATGTAATAGCAGAAGTCTTTCATGTCCATAGTTTGTCTCTGCTAGTTTCTACTTGGAAAGTCTGGTTTCAACGTCTTCTTCTCAGTGTTTGAGTAGTTTGGGGTATAATATTGTTACCTCATAAGATTAAGAGCATTAAATAAAGTTATGTATATGAAAGTAGTCAACACGGTGTCTGAAAATTTAAACTCTTCATAAGTACTATCATCCTTCCTTCTAACAAAGATGAAAGCTATCTTGTTTATTTGAATGTTATCGCTTTTCCATGAGGAAACAAAGTTTAATTTGTACCTTTGTTTTAATTTGTGCCTTACATAGACTCCTTGCCACCCAGTACCAGTATTCAGGTCAATTTAATAACTTAGAATGGGGCCATACATGAAGACTCCTTTTATGTCAAATGTTATTTATGTTAGCATTCACACTGAAAACCTTCACTTTAAGTATTTCACCCAAAGATTTTCATCAATTTCTTTGGTGTCCTGTATTTATTCTTTTTAAGAGGTTTAAAAATTGAAACAGTATTTCTACTTCCCTGAGATTACTTATAATAAGTCATAAATTCAGATATATAATCCCAGGCTAAAACCTACTTTGATTTACATAAAATATTTCAGTAAATTGATGAAAGAGGATATATTTTTTCCTCTGAAATGTGGCTTCTTAAGTCAGTACATTTAGTTCTCAACTTCAGCTTTACTAGGGTGAATAAAGAGAACTTCAGGAAAGTGTCATTTGTCATATTTACCCAGGTCTGTACCTAGAAAATAGAATATTCCAAAGACTACAGTCTTTTTTGTTTTCCACTTTCGCTTATCGTCAGAGTTTTATGACATAAAAAATGTCAAATGAAAAAGAAATCCAGACTTTAATGGAGAGACTTCATTCAAAAAGATTCCTGCAATGGTGACGTTGGGACCACTGCAATATGGAGAGAGCTCTGGCTGTGGGAACTGCAAGCATCTGAAAGATCTGGTAGGAAAGGGTTTTTCTTCTATCAGAAGGAGTAAACAAGGCTAGAAAGAACAGGTTTCAGGCAGTTGATCAGGAAATGTCCTTCTTCATGGTCAGTGATTTTGGGGAAGCATCTGTTACTCAGATGCCTAAAGCTGAGTGTAGCTCCAAGTTCAGGGTCCTGTGTGCAGGAGAAAAGCTTCACTGATGTTTGGTCAAGTTCACAACCATTTTGTTCAGATGGATTAGTGGGGACAATAGTTCAGCGAATCTTTTATAAAGCAAAGAATGGAATTTAGAGAATCTTTATCTGGCCTTGTCATAGATGAACAGGGGGGCATCCCAAGTCTTATATAAATCATATGGGGAAAGGTGGTGGTTAAACTCTTTTCTGGAACACAGAGGAGATGGGATGTCTTTAACCATCTCTGTTTTTCAGGATCATACCTTGTGAGAATGTAGCCAAATGTCCGGACTTCCAGTTTCTCAATATTTGGTAGGCAAATAATGAGAGACAGCTTATAGTTCTGTGATTCATGTTTGTATCAGAATTTACCCCATTTCAGGTGGAAAACTAACACGCAGTATCCAAGACTCTAGCCTTGCTTCCAGAGTCAAATAATAAACTCTTCAATAAATAAGTACTGGTGGCCTCCTGCAGCTTCTGAAAGGAAAGAACTTAGCCACTCCCTTAATTATAGTCGCCTATAATTACAGAACATTGCCTGACACATGCAGGCACTGAATTATGTGCTGAGTAAATTGCAATAACTCCTATTTACTTAATAATTAAGAAAGGAACATTAGGCTTACTACCAAATTACTTGATTTTACTAATATGCTGATATATTGGAAATGTTGCTTGCAATGTCCTTCTTAAATTTAAGAAAAGTCCTTAATGTTTAAAGAGAATGCATTCTCATTTCTTTCTTTTTTTTTTTTTTAAGATTTTATTTATTTATTTGACACAGCAGGGAACCCGATGCAGGCTCAATTTCAGGACCCTGGGATCATGACCTGAACCGAAGGCAGAGGCTTTAACCCACTGAGCCACCCAGGCACCCCTGCATTCTCATTTCAAAGAGCAGCTATATGGGGTGATGGAAGGAACAATATTTTAAATCAAAGGGACCCGAGTTTAAATTCTTGAGCCGCCAACTAACTTTGTGACCACAAGCAAATGACATATGTCATTTTGCCTCAGATTGATTGATTGATTGATTGATTTTAGTGCAGTACTACCTTGAAGAATTCTTCAAGGACTAGGGAGAATGTATACAGTTTATCCTCACTACATGTACATTCCATATTTGTAAATATGCCTACTCACTGAAATTTAGTTGTAACCCCAAGGCCAATACTCGTGGTTCCTTTATGGTCACACTTGGGTATGCTCAAAACAGCAAAAAATTTGAATCATCTGATGTGCACCTGCCCATCCCTAGAGTTGGGACAAATCTATGTTTGTCTTCTTATTTCAGTTCCCACACTGTAAAAGGTATGGTCTAGGTAGTCCCGCATTTTTGCCATATTTGTACTTTTTGTTGGTGATGTTACTCTTTAAAATGGCCCCTAAGTGGTGGTGAAGTATTGTCTCATGTTACTAAATGCAAGAAGGCTGTGACGGGCCATGTAGAGAAGATGCATGTGTTAGACAGCCTTGTTGGGAGTTCAATGTTAACGGATCCTCAGTATTTACTAAATAAGGTGTCTTTAAGCAGAAAGATCATAAAACAAGGTTATGTAATGATTGGTTGATGAAAATGTGATTAGTGGCTCACAGGAACCTAACCCTCTACTTCCACTAGGACAGTGTTCATGTTAACTCAGAGTTCACAGTGACTGTGAATATGTAAATATTCACTAATAATGAAAGTTGACATTTATATATATCAAATAGTGAGAAGCAGAAGAGCAGCTTCTTATATCCGGAAGCTGGCCTGACACTCACAGTTAAATATTGATATCCTTCTGCTGAGCATAAACAGTTTCACAGAACATCTACATCAAGACAAGGTGACTCCATGACCATGAGGAATCAAGGATAAAAATAAGACAACTCTGTAATTGTGTCTGGTCACAGATGAAACATGTGCATTTCCAGCCCACAGAGAACCATGCCAGACCCTCCCTCTCTGAGGTAACATGAGTGACTACAGCCTCTTTACTGTTTGTCTGATAGCTCCTTCCAGCCTGCCCTCCTTACAGATAAGATTTATGGAGAATTGCCCTTACTCTCAGACAGCAGTCAATCCAGAGCAAATTCCCATTGCTGTGGACTCTCTCCAGAATCAACCAACTAACCGAAGTCCAAATCTTTTCTAAAACTCTCTCACCGAGACATGCCACGGTTCCCCGTGGTACATTATCTCTTACTGCCATGAGAAATAAGCCCATCTCCTTTAACTACACATGTGCTTCTGGTGGTCTCTGGCTGGAGGGTGTTGACAATAGACGTAGCTAAGAGGTAGTAGTGGTTTTGTTAATTTTATAAGTATATTAATCAAGCTAGCCCATGCTAATGATCTCAGATGCGCTAAAAACATACGACAACAAAAACAACAAAACAGTAACACAGCAACCTGTAGAGTATACCTCTCTTATAGACAGTTGATTTTGTTTTTCAGACTGTGTTTCAGTCTATTTATTGTTTTGCATTGTATTATAAGAAGTCAAAATATAGAAACCTGAGTGTATTACCCATGGCTTTTACTTATAGATGCTTTGACAGCTTGGAGCCTTGCTGACCTTGGAGAGATGGCTTCTTCCAGCATGAGCTAATTCCTAGCAAACCACTCATCCACTCCTTTCTTGGGCAAACCAAACAAGGCAGAGCCACATAGCCCTAGCAACTCCTTTACACTCTCACATCCTGGGTCACTATTCCCCTGCCCTAATCACAGCCCAGGCCAAGTACCAGACAACTGGAGATAGCCTCTATGCCCCACCACCCAGTGAAATTATTCGAACTAGCCAGTGCTAGGTTTACTTATGCTGCCTTGCCCATTCCTTCTCATGAAAACCAAAATAAAGGCTCCTGTCCATATTTTCTTGGTTCTCCCCAGTGTAGCACCCCATGGTGTGGCCTTCTCTTAGAATCTATGACTATAACAAACTACCTTAGTCATGGCAATTGTATCATGATCCGTTGGCCTTGCTATAGCTAAATAATAATAAGAACTATATTTTAAAATACTTAATCTTTGTCATAAAGGAATTTAGAGTATAATATTGGAGACTGGATAACCCTCACAAGAGAATAGAAAGGAAGCAAACACAGTGTACAACTAGTACAAACCTATGCAATGCCAAGTGCTAAGTCCTTGTTGCCTGTAAACGTGGAAAGGCTTTATGGGCGATAAGAGACAGCAGTGCTTGGAGGAATGGGTATGTCTCTTGGATGAGGGAAGGTATGCATTTGATCAAGTAATAGATTAAAAAATGTATCTGAATGATGCCCATTCTCAAAAGCAAGCATTTTTCTGATTTTTTTTTTTTTCCTGAAGGCAAAATGAACCTAGGCTTTTGCTTTTATTTTTAAAAGGAATGTCCTGAAGAACATATGATGCTTTTGGACATAAACTCCTGTATCCAGGCAACATCACTCTGAAGTAGGGGGCAGATCATTGACATTTTAAAGCTGGAGTTCCAAGAACACCTAAAGAAAAGCTGGCTGTGGAAGCAGAAATAGCCTAGAGGCCAGGGCTCCTAGAAAATTGGGATAATTACTGAAATCAATTCTGGCTTATAAAGAACACAAAAGCTGAACACACACTGTTAAATTGCATTCTGCTCACCTGTGGTTTACCATGCTTTTTTTTTTCTTTTATAATGCTCAGATTTTATAAAGGCCAAGTAGAATTTCTAACAGATCATTAATGAGAAGAACTTGTGGCAGTAATGGGAACACCATCCTATCACAGCTCTTAAAAATCTACGTATTATGTAACTTGGAAATTCATAAAATGGAATAAAAACTACTAAATCGATTCCAGCAAGTGACATTTATAGATAACATGTATATGGAAGTACTTTTTAAAGCTTTTAACACATATATGATTCAATTTATTTATGATGTGATTAATACTTGAGAAGGATTTGAGAAGTCATGTGTTTATGAATAATCCCATGAATCTTTGGTAATTGTTCATGTATTACTACACCCCTCCTGATCCATACATAAATCATGAATCATGTAGTTGATTTTTCAGGATAAGCGGTAATTGTACTCATAAGTTCTATGGTGCTAGTGATTGTCTCAGCATGGAGAGGGAGTGATCCACAGTGTGCTGGCTTTATGCCCAATGAACAGGAGATCACATTCATAGGATACTACTGCCTGGGAGAAGGAACTAGTGCTTAAACCAAAGGAAGGTACTAATAGAGCTTCAAGCCTATTTTGACCACAGGAAATCCAGACAGATGAATTCAGCAGAACTCTGCTGAGGCCTCATAAATCTATTCCCTAATGTGCTTTCTGAGCTTTTTGCTAGAATGTATCAGAAGTCACAGTGAAATTTATCTTTTGTTCCTCAATTAATACAATTCATACCTACCTAGCCTGTTTGAGGAATTATAGGTGGCATAAAATAGTCAAGTTTTTTGAGGCAGATAGACCTATTTTGATTCTTAATAGTACAACTTTCTAGAAGAATAACGGAACATAAGTTATTGAAACTTTTGGAGCTTTCATTTTACTCATTTGTGTATTAAGTGTACCCCCTATATCGTAAAGACTTGTGAAAATTGGGTCAAAACACAAAAGAACAAGGCTGGCACATAGCAGATACTCAAAATATGGATTGCTCTTCAAAAAACTAATTCGGGAACAAATTGGGATCTATAGAAGACATGGCTTGAAGTCACCCTTGATCTTACTCAAAACGGAGAAGTGCAGGGTTTATCTTTGTCAGCATCCAGTTCCCCTTTCCAAACCATTAATCTTGGTGTGGTCACTTAGTGCTTGTCATCATCCCTGATCAATGCCTCTCCTGTAAGGAGAAAAATCTGTAATCCATTCACACTGAGCTCTATTATTAATTGGATTACCTCTGCCAAGTTATAAGCTTTAAAAGACTAACTGTAGAATTAGAGACTTCAGCGAGTGGATGTGTGTTTTTGGTCCAGTGTGTATGAGTGGGAGGGAAAAGGGGGGAGTTTGGAGGGAGTGGCAGGGATATAGATATGCTGAATTTACACGTTATGGACTATAACCAGGAAAACAACTTTACTTTCTGAAGGAAGGGCTTGTGTTCTCTTTTAAAGAGCAATATATTAGTGATTGTATTCAGACTATTTTCTGGGGACAGATTCCAATGCAAAATATTTTTAAGTAGGTTTTAACTCTACAGAACTTTTAAATGGTCTCTTATCCATAAATGACCCAGACAAAAAAAAATTAACAAAGGAGGAAGGGCTATATTAAACTTAAAACATGGGTTTTTTTTTTTTTTTTTAAGACTTTAAGGAAAAAAAAAAAATTATTTTCCTTGGCGTTTCGTTTATTCATTTGCTTTGGCCATTTCCAGTTGAAAGGGTTCGGGACACATCCCCTAGAATGTGATGTGGACTTTGGCATGTGGACTATTTTGAGGTGAAGGTAATTGAAATCCTGCAGGCTCAAGAGAAACTTTTCCCCCTCCCTTAACTGCATAGAACAATCTAAATTGGGGTCTTTTCCAGTGTAAACCTATTGTCAGAGATAAAGTTTGTCTAAATGACCCATCTGTAATGGCAGGGCAAGCATCTAATTATCAAACATCTGCTCTTCTTATTACTCTATGAGTTACATTCTTCGCCTTTGAAGTCTTGGGCCCACTACCCCGTTCTCCTTAGTTCAGAGATATAGATCCCATTTTGCCTGTCTTTATAATTTCACGTCTGTGTGGATTCCCTGTCCATACAAAACTGAATTTAGTTTTCTCCTCTTAATCTTTTTTTTTTTTTTTTTAAGATTTTATTTATTCATTTGACAGACAGAGATCACAAGTAGGCAGAGAGGCAGGCAGAGAGAGAGGAAGGGAAGCAGGCTGCCTGCTGAGCAGAGAGCCAATGCGGGGCTTGATCCCAGGGCCCCGAGATCATGACCTGAGCCAAAGGCAAAGGCTTTAACCCACTGAGCCACCCAGGCTTCCTGTTAATCTTTTCCATGTCGATTTGATTTTAGCCCAGGTAGAGAGACCTTGAATGGAGCAAGAAATTCTTCCTTTCCAACAAAAAATATATGTGCCCCCTTGTTTTTTGACTCAATGCCTTGACAGTATCTGTTAGGAAAACACAATTGAAAATCGCAAGCCTCAGTGTTGAGAGTCTGAGTTTTTTTATAGAGGATTTTTAAAGATTTTATTTATTATTTATTTAAGAGAGATTGAGGAGAAGCAGGGGAAAGCGCAGAGGAAGAAGCAGACTCTCTACTGAGCAGGAAGCCAAAATGAGGGGCTCCATTCCAGGACCCCCGGAGATCATGACCTGAGTCAAAGGCAGCCATTTAACTGACTGAGCCACCCAAGGGCCCCCAGAATCTGAATTAGTAATATATGATATAGAAACATAAATTTTTTTTTCTTAATCTCTTCAGGCTTAAAATGTTATTATCTATATAACTAAAGCAGGTTTGTTTGTTTTTTTTCCCCCCCCCTCCCACTTGAAACATTTGCATAAGCACAGCTAGAGTTCTTCCTGTAACTGATTTGGGATGAAAAATAAGTAAAACTTGCAATATTGAAAAGTAGCAGAATATGTCAACCCAAAATATGACTGTAGGAATTCAAGATGTGCCACCCCAAAATATGCCATTTTGGTATGTTATTTTGAGCTGTAAACACTTGAAAAATAGCAAATGCAGGGAGAATCTTTGAATCTTGAATCTTGAATTCCCCCCTATCTGCCTGAAGAAATATCCTCCAAAAGTAACTCAACTGTCGTAGACCTTCCTGGGATTTTTGTCAACCACAGAAGATTGACTCATCACAGGGAATGAGACTAGAGGTCAACATCACACCCAGACAAACTTTGTCACAAACCATCATTCCTCCAATCTGTTCTTGTAAGGGCCTTGTAAGGGCCCATTCATCCTAAACATTGTTTGCTCTGAGAGTCCTACACCATCTCCCCTTTTTCCCTATCATAGTATTTAAACCTGAATTCCAAGCCACCTCAGGGAGTGACTCATTTTTCCCTGGGTATACATAGCCCAAGTATACAAGAGGTATACATGTTCATAAACTTCTGATTGTTTTTCTCTTGTTAGTATGTCTTTTATTATAGGGATCTCAGCTAAGAAGTCAGAAAGGTGAAGGGAAAATTATTTTTACTCCTCCTTAATACATTACTGAATGTAGCCCTTTTTATAGTCTGTGAAGTTTCCAGCATCCAGAAGAGTTTCATATGCTTATGTGATTAGAATGTGGTTTTTACTCCATGCAGTCGGGATGTCCCCCCTAGGAAAAAGTCATATACTATTGAATCAGAATAATTTCATGTGGAAAAAAGCTACACATGCAAGAATGTTAAATTAGGTACATGCACCTGGAGGCTTAAAAAGAAGCACATTATAAAATTAAAAAAAAATAATTTTACTTGAAGCTGTAATGCGGGCAATATATACTGTTGATTATTTTATTTAGTTATTGGTGCTGTTCTGTAATGATTATTCTTCAGAGTTTTAATTCCTACCCTCCTCTGATGGCATGCTGGAACTGATTACACAAATATAAAATTTAATCTTTCTCCAAGTCATATGTTTTACAAGTACAGCTTAACTTTGGGCAATTACATTTAAAATGAAAGGATTTCAACTGAAGAGAAATAGATTTAGAGGCAGTATGAATTCAAAGACCTTCCATTTCCCTAAGCAGCCTCTAATCAAATGGATATGTAAAACCTAAATGCTCTGCTTTTCCCTACCATTCCTCTTCTCTCTCCCATTGAAACAAGGCCCTTACATAATAATGATCTTTGGACTTGCTCCCCACAAGCTGTTTTAAACAATGCCTCCCAGTTCTTTTGTTGAGTTGTTTTTACTTTTAAAACAGATGGTTTGAAATCAGTGCAGAACCATAGGTGCAATTTTTCCTTAAGAAGAAAATTTATATGAAAGAAAATACTTGCAACAAATACATGTGATTAAAGGACTGTTATCTAAAATTCAGAAAGAATTCTTAAAACTAAACAATAAGAATGTAAATAGCTTGACTAAAAAATAGGCCAAAAACCTTAACAGATACACCACTAGAAAGGATATACAGATGGCAAATAAGCACATGAAAAGATGCTTCATGTCATAAGCTATCAAGGAAATGCAAATTAAACCAATGATGAGATACCACTATACACCAATTAGGATGAACAAAATCCAAAATACTGACAATACCAAATGCTAGCTAGGATGTGGAGCCACAGGAACTCTCATTCATTGCTATTGGGAATGCAAAATAGTATAACCACATTGGAAGACAGTTTGGCAGTTTCTTACAAAACTTAGCATACTTTTACCATATGATCTAGCAATTGTACTCCTTGGTATCTACCCAAAGGAGTTGAAAACTTATGTCCACACAAATGTTTGTAGCAACTTTATTCATAATTGCCAAACATGGAAGCAACCTAGTTATCCTTCCATAGGTAAATGAGTAAATAGTGATACATCCGGACAAAGGAACATTATTCAACACTAAGAAGAAATATGCTATCAAGCTATGGAAAGACACAGAGAAAACTGAAATGCTTATTTATTACTACATGAAAGAGGTCAGTCTGAAAAGTCTACATCCTGTTACAATTCAATTATGTTACATCCTATAAAGGATGTAATCCTTTAATTACATCCTAGAAAGGAAAGCTATGAAAGGAGTGAAAAGATCAATGTTTGTCAAAAGTCAGGGAAGAGAAGAGATGGAGCACAGGTAATTATTTTAATAATGGAACTATTCTGTATGATACTATAATGGTGGATACATGTTATTATACACTTCTCCACACCAATAAAATATACCAAGCCAAGAGTGAACCTTAATTGTAAACTCTGGATTTCAGGTGATAATTATGTGTCAATATAGGTTTATCAATTGTAACAAACACACCCATTTTGGTGGAAGATGTTGATAACGGGGGAGGCAATGCATATGTGGGGCAGAGTGTGTATGCGAGATCACCATATTTTATACCCAAAACTCCTTTACAAAACAAAGTCTATTTTTTAAAAAAGATTTTATTTATTTATTTGACAGACAGAGAGAGCACAAGTCGGCAGAGAGGCAGGCAGAGAAAGGGGGGAACCAGCCTCCCTCCTGAGCAGAGAACCTGATGAAGGGCTCGATCCCAGGACCCTGAGATCATGACCTGAGCCGAAGGCAGAGGCTCAACCTCCTGAGCCAACCAGGCACCCCAAAACAAAGTCTATTTAAAAAAATAATAATAAAGATATAGGGACACCTGGATGGTTCAGTCAGTTAAACATCTGCCTTCAACTCAGGTCATGACTCCAGGGTCCTGGGATTGAGCTCCACATTGCGCTTCTTGCCAATAGGGAATCTCCTTTTCCCTTTCCCTCTGCCTTCTGTTATCCCTTCTTGTGCTCTCTCTCTCTCCTCCGACAAATAAAATCTTTAAAAATAAAGATACACACACACACACACACACATATATGGAGGCAATTAGTTAGGTTCTAACAGGATGCCTGGAAACCAACAAAAAGGAAGCCATGGCCAGCTACAGGGTAAGTCTGAGGTTTGTCCTGGCAGCACTCTGAAACAAAGCCATAAGAAGCCAGAGAGTCCTAAGATGGCTGACAAAGTTGGCCAAAAACCCCTGAACAAATAAGGAAGAAAAAATGTAAAACCCTGCTTCCAAGAAATCCTCACCTCAAATAATGAGCATTCTTCCCCCTTGTTAATGACTGTCCGTAAAAGATAGAAACACGGCCCCGGGGACACAGCTCTATCTCTCTCTTGACCTTGACCTGCTCTCACATCTCATTGAGTGTGCTTTTGTTTTAATAAATCTTCCTGCTTGTGTTACTCATCTGCTGTGCTGTGTCTATTCTTGAGTTCTTTCTCATGAGACCAAGAGCTTCTGGTGACATCTTTTGGACAGGACAGGTTGATTCTTAGGGCCCAGGGATTCCACAGTTCATCTGGCTATATATATATAATATATAAAGACTTGAAGGACTTCCGTCTGTGATATGCTGCTAAATGTTCAATAAGCAAGAAACAAAACTAAACAAGCTCTAATTTGTACCCTTCACTGATTTCCATGATTTT
Source organism: Mustela nivalis (assembly GCF_964662115.1). Lineage (NCBI taxonomy): Eukaryota > Metazoa > Chordata > Mammalia > Carnivora > Mustelidae > Mustela > Mustela nivalis. Next base: position 32,665,272 of record NC_139027.1, on the reverse strand, counting down.
GACAGGCAAGACATAATTTTGGATTCTCAACTATTAATATGCTGTGACTAGCAATTGAAGTAACTTCCTTTATCTTTGGTATGTGTATACATCACTTTAGCATTAATAGATTGGGAATGTTTTTGCATATATCCTGGAATGGCATGGATTCCAAGAAACCCAAATTTTTGAGTACAGTTTAATCATTTAATCCCAGACAAAGAGGACACTGCTTCTAAAGTGCGGTGTATCCATTCTGAAGCCTAACAGCCTCCATCCACATCTTTGCCCCTCCATTTATTTTTTTGCTTTAGGCAAATTATATAGGCTCTCTGTGTCTCTTTTTCTTTAATTGTAAAATGTGCAAAATAACAGTCTATACTTCCGTGGGTTCTATAATATAACACATATAACATGGATATATTAAGTTCTTAATAAAGTTTAGCAGTTATTCTCATTTGACTTTTGTGAAATTGTCCCCTTTTGGAAAATACACTTCTTTCTAAGACTCCCCACATGCGGGTGTGAGGCAAGAAAAAAAAAATTTATCCCTACCCTTTTAATTTCTTGGCTGAGACCTCCTCCACCCATAATAAAAGACAAATTTATAGGAGAGAATAAGCAGAAATTTAATAACATGTATACTCTTGTTTAAATGGGAGATATCCAGGAATTACTTTGTCATCCCCGGAAGTAGCCCACATTGTCACCTTAAGTACTATCTCTAGCTAAAGGCAAAAGAAAGGTATTAGGAGTGGATTGGTTATGGGAGGGTACCCAGAAAACACAGTCACCAAGGATATGGTTTGTTATGTAGATTTAAGTCCTGCCTTCTCCATTTCTAATTTAGGGCCATCTTTGTCTTGGTACAGGGAGGGAGAGGACCTAGTATATGGAGGTTCCCCTTACAAATGTAAATGTCTCTCTCTCTCTCTTTTTTAAGATTTTATTTATTTATTTGACAGAGATCACAAGTAGGCAGAGAGGCAGGCAGAGAGAGAGGGTAGGGGAAGCAGGCTCTCCGCCAAGCAGAGAGCCTGATGCTGGGCTTGATCCCAGAACTCTGGGATCATGACCTGAGCTGAAGGCAGAGGTTTAACCCACTGAGCCACCCAGGCACCCTGTAAATGTCTCTTATAAAGGAGTAACAGAGCTCTTCTTGTGTCTGCTGGTTCTTAAAAATTATTAGCTCAAAATAATCCTTATGCCAAAAAGGCATATTGGGGGTCAAAAATTCTCCTGCCCTTCACAGAAATTCCCCCAGATCACACAACTTTGTGTGCTGAGAGGTCTTCAGAAATGTGTCCATTGAATTTACTGTATATATCACTGTCTTTTACAACAGTTTCCTAGTTGATGGGAGCTGAGCAGTGCTTCCTTACTGTAGACCCACATCAGAGAAGTGCAGACGCTTAACTGACTGAGCTACCCAGGAATCCCATGGAATGAATTTTTAGATTTCAGATTCTAGTGTTCATTTCTTGAGTGCAATATTTCTATGATCATTCAGAGGACATCTTTATTAAATTTTCAAATATAAATGATTGAGGTGGTCTCCTTTCCATTTATCAAATGACTACATCTTCCTTCCCCATGTGAACAAAAGACATCAATAATATACTTTCATTTCTTTAGCTTGATGATAATAAAAACACATAGGTAGTTCCTCTGTTTCCTTTATTTTTTTTCATTATTTGCTTGGGAAGTCGGTTGTATTAAGATCATCTCAGCTGTCAGTGTCTTCTACTCTCAGCATGTATGGGAGGGGGCGGTTGGGAGAGGGGTTGTGTTCATGGGATTTTAAAATTGTAGAGTACCTGTTTGACAATAATTACACCCATATTTTGAATATTATTAATCACTAGCCATGACTAAAAAATATTTTACAAAACATCCAGTGTCCCTAACTAAATTTCAAATACAAAAAGAGGAAAAATATACATTAGTTTCATTCCCTTCAAGATAAAGTAAATAACATAATAAATACAGGGGATTAGGATCAAAGAAACCAGGTCTCCTTGCTATCTTCTCTCAAAAGATTTTGGCATCAGATTTTGAGAAAGTCAAATATAGTCGTTCTTTCATTTTTAGCTTTTATTCTAATTGCCTAATTTTATCAATCAATAGCTGACAGTAGTTTTCCCAATTCATGCATCAGACTTGCTTTCTTGGATAATGAGAAGGAAGTAGCTAAATATATCACTGTTATATATCACTGTGCTTGTATTACCTAATACAACCAAACAATGTTTATAGCAACTTTAAATTTGAGATAATTAAGCCTCTGTAACACTTAATTTGCTTCATAATAACACCTTTATTTTCATAGAGAGAGTCTGCTAGGTAGCTCAAGATGGTCTCCAGTGATCTCTGCCTTTGGGTATTGATGCTTTCTGGCTGGCTTCTAACAAATAATGGACAACTGTGATGGGAAGTCACCTTTCTAATTAGGTTGCAGAATTACTGTTTTCCCTTCCTTGGGCTTCTGTCTCTCACTTTCTGGCTTACTTGTTCTTCAAGAAACTAGCTGGCATGTTATGAGCTGCCCTACAGAGAGAATCACATGGCAAAGAACTGATGTTCCTAGCCAATAGCCAGTAAGGACTTGTGGTCTGTCAACAGACTGGGTGAAGTCCAGGACAGATAGATCAAGGGCTACAGTTAAGCTTTGTGATGATTGCTGCTCTGGCTAATACTTTGAATGCTATGTTATTGAGACACTCTGAGCCAGAGGCACCCAGATAAATGCTCTAATTCATGATCCACAGAGACTGAGATAATAAGTGTTTTTTTGTTTTAAGCTACTACGTTTCAGAGTATTTGTTACTCAGCAATAAATAATAATGTAGTCATATTGTCTATCAATTTATATAATTTTTAAAAATATCATTTTGTTCTGTTAACCACTATATGTAAACCACAAATTTAGGGTTTATATAAACCATTATCATATGTTTTATACTCTTTTATTTCCCATTTATTTTCCCAATAATATATTCAGGCTAGCCTTTCTTATTTCACCAGGCTTTATTTTTCTTTAGAAACACTTATTTCTCTCAGTGGATAACAATCTAGAAAGAGAACGTATTTCTTTTAAGTTGATTAGCATAGATATAGACATAACACAAATTATTACCCTTCTTAATTATAAAAAAGAATCAATAATAAAACCAATTAATTTAAATAATATTGGAATCCCTTTGATTAAAAAATAGATTTTCCAATTAAAATTTTCATCCAATAATAAATAATACCCCCAAAAGATACAGAAAAGAAAAATTAACCTATGTTAAAAAGAATAAATTGTGAGTCCTACTGTGAAATCCTTTCCATGGACAAAGTCTTATGGAAAATATATGATTGGAATTTTATTGGGATACACAGTTTTTAGAAGATTTTAGAAAGTTAAAGATACACCATTTTGATTGACTCTCCAATTCTAGCCCAGTAGGATGCAGTGGAATCTATCCACAGTGCTGGTTATATTTTTTGGAAGATCAGTTTGAAGCATATATGAAATTAAATAGCCACATAGGAATATTTGGTGGGAAAATACAAGAAAAATATTTATCTATTTCTATCTATTGTGGAATGATTATATTCACTGTTTCTAGAGAACTTGGCTCTGAATTTAAAACCATAACAGACTCTTTAGTTTCTATGAACTACTCTCAGAAAATGGAGAAGCCTGGCAGAGGAGATGTAATATGAAATAGAGTTACACAGCGCAAAGCCTCCTCAGGAGCCTTGGGATGGATCTGTCAGACACCTCCTTGGCTTCCTCAATCTTACTTTAGAAATTCCTCCTATGGGTATAGTCTCAGTGTATTCTCAGTTATAAGACAGGGAGAGTATTTAACTAAGTATTTCCTAGTAATAAAGAAATGAACAATAAGGAGAAGGTCAGAGGCAGAACTGTTGGAAGGAAATCCATTTCCCTCAGTTCTGTCCCTCAGAAAAGGTTTCCTCAGCATCTCTTCAGAAGGAAGATAACATTATTTTTTCTAAAATGGGATTTAATGAAAGTGGAATACAGTTTTAAGCATGTTGCTTACTGAAAAATGTCTTGGTCAAGGAAAGTATTTCTATACCTAATATTAACAGGTCTTTTTATGACCAACCTGATTTGGTCAGATCCAGATGGTATGCCATTTCCTGTCCTATTTAATTTAGTTTTTAAAAACATTTTTAAAAAGATATCTTTCTTATAAAGATGTCAGGAATCATTACAGAAGATGATAGATTTATAGATAATAAGTAAATGTAAAGATAGATAGTAGATATATATGTATCTGTATCTTTAGCTCTGTTTCTGTCTACCCATCTAAAGGTATTTTAACCTTAGAAATGTGCTTATAAACCTAGTACTAATGCTGATGACTTATTTGTTTTATTAATCATTTCAGCATTTTTCTAAGTTTTCCCAAAGGTTTCTTTATTATACAATAGATTTGGGAATATATATGGGAATTTTTCAAGAAAATTGGAACTTGTGGAAAAGAACCTTGGCAGAAGAGTTGTAATGACAAATAAAATGGATAATAAATTCTTCAGAATATTCAGTGTACTCAAAATAATATTTCTTCCAAACTTGAAACACATTTAGTTTGTCTTGGCAATGTGACATTCAGACAAGATGCAAGAATATATATTTAAAATAATATTATAGAAAATAAAGATAAATGAAAGAGTACAAATTTTATCTTATTTAAAATTAATTGTAGCCTACCAATATTACTTTTCTCCCCTAAAAACAAAATTTTTATTTTTAATTCAATACTATTGGCAAAGTTTAATTCTTACTTGAGGTTTAAATGTCAAAATGAACTTTCCTTTAAATTGGTCTATTTTTCAATCTGCAGCCTCCGTTTCTCCTGAATGAATAGTTATGATTGCAGATTCAATTGATATAAAAAAATCTAGTACTTAAAAAAATAAGAAACAACCAGGACATTTGATAACAAATTATTTGCTGTATTGTGTTTAAAAGGAACAACTCCTCAGTACGTTGACGGAAAAGTACTTAATGGACAAAACGCCCCAACAGGGATTAAAAACACAATATATAAAGCCAGAAGGAAATGTGCAATTTTGGATAATGTGACAGAAATAGCATCACTTGGAAGAAATTCTTTTTACCTAATCAGAGTTAACCTTCTCCAAATTGTTGTTTTTTACTTCTTCAGAGAAAATCTAATTTCAACATAAAGCTCTGACTTTAACTTGACTTATAAATTATTTATCTAGATCAGCTAATGAAAAGGTTTTAAGCATCTTTGATTTAAAGAAAAGGGCAGTAATTCTAAATTAGGATTATGCTATTTTAAAACATACTGTTTAGAGAAAATAATCTTATGCAAGCTATTTAATGTTTCTGTGAATAATATCAGAAACTAATTGCACTAAAGTTATTACCATCCCATCATAACACCCCAAATCATTTTTAGTAATGTTAAGCAGAAAATTAAACAATGATTGATGGCTATATCACAATAAATGCCCCTTTTGATAGACCAGGCTCATAGGGAGCTACCTTATTCTTTACAATGCCTTATAACAATTTTGAAACTTCGAATCACATGCCCAAAACTTAAAAACAGGGGAACCTGGGTGGCTTAGTCAGTTGAGCATCCACTCTTGATCTTAGCTCAGATCTTTATCTCAAGGTCTTGAGTTTCAAGCCCCATTCTAGGCATGGAGCTTACTTAAAAAAAAATTTTTTTTTAAACTCATAAACAGTAGTAGATTAGTGCCCAGGGAGGGTGTATGTGTAATGTAGAAAAAAATAACCTCAAGAGCAAGGGTTAAACTAATCAAAACCAAAAAAACTAATCAAAACAGATAAATTAAAAGTTGTATGATAGAGATAGAGCTTTGGTATAGACAATAGCGTTGAATGACTGGGAAAAGGAAATAAAGAAAGTATGCAGCCTTTTGTGTCTACTTGTTTCAGGCATTTTATTGAACACTTTCTATTTTCAAAAATAGTAACAGAGTGATAAAGTAGATATTCATTTTATAGCTGAGCAAACTGGTTAAATGACATTCCTGAGCTAAGGCCACATAGTTGATAGTTTTAGATCCAAAACTATTTGTAGTGTCTTGGTTGAGATGGGCTTTACTTGGGAATTCAGAAAAACTTATCATTATACAAACTTACTTCTATGATTCCAAAACTTACTATACATGATAGTATCATGTGGGCAGAATGACAATGAGATGTGAACTATCATAATATGTGTGGGTAATAGGGAAGTGGCAGAAGCTTGGATTATGAGGTAGAAGTGGAGTCAACATAAAAGGTAGCCTATAAATAACTTTCCAGGTTAAATAAAACCTTAAACACCAGTGTAAGAAACTTGGACTTGCTGCTACACTCAGTGGGGAGCCATCAAAGGTTTTTGACCAGATGCTAACCAAATCAAAATGATGGTCTAGATGTGTATATTTCTTTAGCTTGTTCTAGAAAGAACACATTCTGCAACGTAACATCCTTTATAAAAATTGTTCAGCTGAAATACATTATACTGCAGTTATTTTTTCCCCAGATTTACTGAGTATAATTGAGAAAATTTATATATATTTAAAGTATACAGATTGATGAATTTGATATATACTCACACTGTGAAATGATTACCACAATCAAGTTAATTACCATGTCCATTACCATCATCTCACATACAATTTTTATAGTGAGAAAGATTAAGATCTACTCTCTTAGTACATTTAAAATATGAAATAGAGTATTATTAACAATATTCACCATGATATAAATTAGATCATCAGAATTTGTTCACCTTATAACTAAAGATTTTACTCTTTGACCATTATCTCTTCATTTCCCCCACCCACCACCCCCTGGCAACTACCATGTTTCTTTCTATTTCTATGAGTTTGACTTATGCAGCAAGTATTTTAATTTAGAAGTAATTTAATTTCATTTAAACCTAAAATATTTAATTTAGAATTTAAATATAAGACAGATTTATAGTATTTGTATTTCAATCAGATATTTCTGTACCTTTAGACTGAATTCTAAAATTTCTTTTTAATGATTAGATATAAAATTGTCCCTACAATGAGCAGATATCAAAAGTGAGAAATTAGAAGAATGTAGGTAGACAATTTTGTAGAGAGGTCAAAACTAATGACCTATTATTAGGAAACATATCATGGGTTAAGTTTGAGGTAGAAAGAAAACATGGAGGTTTCTCCTCAGCCATTCAAGAGGTTTACAGAATGCCTTCTTCATGTCAGAAATTCTTAGAAGTTCCGGGTTACGTACAGCAGGGAAGAGAGTCCTTGCCTGCAGTGACCTTTTATTTTTGGACAAGAGACATTCAATAAACAAACAAACAATAAAACTCTGAGTAATACAATAGAATTGGTCAAGAGAATAGGAAGTTTGGGGTGTGTGTGTGTGAGAGAGAGGGGTATACTGCAAATGGAGCATTTGAGACTTGAAAGGTATGAAGAAGGGAACTGCAAGCTTATCTAAAGCAGAGAATTTCAGGCAGAGGAAAGACCCAGTGCAAACTACTAAGCCATAAATGTGCTTGGAGGGTTTCAGCCCTCCAAGAATACTTTGTGTATATGACAGAGCAGAGTTCAGGGCAGGGAAGAGGGATAGTGAATGAGTTATCAGGATGGTAGCTGGGGTAGGCCAGAACATGTAGTGTCTTGTAAGATATTGTTTAGATTTTGGTATTTACTCTGAGAAGGAAATTCATTAAAGGATTTTATATGAGTGACATGATTTTATTTATGGTGGCAGAGTAGAGAGCAGGGACAAAAACAGGGATACTAGTTATAAATTATTGCAGTAATCCAGATAAGAGACAATGATGGCTTAGAATTTGCTTGCAGCAGTAGAAATTCTGAGGGTGAAATTCCAGATCTATTTTGAAGCTCAAGACAATAGAATTTGCTGATAGATTGGATATGGTGTATGAAAGAAACAGAGGAATCAATACTCCAAATCAGGTAGGGTAGGTAAGGAGGAGGTTTTGGGAAAGGTAAAGGAATAAAAAGATTAATAGTTTTATGTTAAGTTTCAAATAAATATTAGATACTGAACTACCATGTTGACAAATTTGTTGTATATGAAAGTCTAGAATTCAAAGGAATAGTCAGCTTTAGAGATATAAAATGGGGAATCCTAAGCATATAAATAATGCTATAAGAGTGAATGGGGTTTTCTATGGAGTAACTGCAGGTAAAGGAGAAGTCTGAGACCTAAATCCTGGCACTTTCCAATATTTATAGATTATTGGGAAGGAAAGTAGCAGTAATGGAGGTAGGAGGAGAATTGAGAGAGATTGATATCATGAAAATCAAGTGAGGAAAGAGTTTATGATGGAATAAATGGTCAACTGTCTTGGTAAGTAAAACCATTGGATTTAGCAGTGTGTTGGTCACTATTGACCTTGACAGTAGCCATTTGTTGGAGTAGTACAGGAGAAGGTGAAATTATACTGGCTTAAAGAGTAAATGAAAGATAACAAGTGGAGACAGTATTTTCAAAAAAAGAGTTTTATTGTGTAAAGATGCAAAGAAATGGGTCATTAACTGGAGCAGAATGTGTGCACAAATAAAAAATTTAATATGGCATATATCGTATCAGGTTTTTTATACTAAATCAAAATGATCCAGCAAACATGAAAAATTGATAATGAAGCAGATGGAAAGGAAACTAAACAGACAAGAGAGGGTTAAATATAATGTGTAGGAATATGAATATTTTGTTCCTACAGAGATACATGTAGGTTGGTAGATATGATCTTAGAAGAATTTGTGGAAGTTCTCTTTGAATACTTCTGTTGAGGTTCATATTATATCCCTATTGTCCTTAAAAAAGATATTGAAACCCATAGATTTAAATTATTTTTTTTGTGAAAAATGTCATGGTTTTTAGATTAATGAAGAACTTTCAGGTCCTTTCACTTTCAAGCCAGTGATTTTTTAAAAAAATGATTTTAAGTAATTAATATATATCAGCTTAATAGAAGAGTTGATAAATATAGGCATTATTTTAATGAGTCCTTCTTTTCTGACTTGTTTTCAGTTTTTGTGAATGATATCATTAATTTTCTGATGTTCTCTTTCTACTTTGTAACTGGAGCATACTAACTTCTCTATAAATATAGCTATTATTAGGAAAATAAAATGGGAAATGTAATTTCTTGGTTGACATCACTTTATGACACTTACTTGAGACTTCAGACATACTTTGTTTTTGTACAAATCACCTCTTCAAATTTTTGCTCAACTTTAGGAAAAGCGTTTTACTGCTCATAAAAAACAAGAAGAGCCAACTTCATTCTGGAATAGCAGTCCTCCTAAAAACATGTTCTCAGGAACACATCTACAATTACATGTCCATTACTAAAGGGCTTTATTTTAGTTTTCAAGTGAGGTCATCGAAATGACCCAGCAGGATCTCCAATGACTGGTTTATTTCTTGGTAAAATTGAGTATTCCCAAATCATGTTATAAGGCACTGTTGTGACTATAATTATTCTCCCAACTCTAAAGCCACTGGGTTTTGGGGGGAAATGACCAAAAAAACACTTGACATTTGCATTACAGTGGAAAAATCGAGAGCACAAAAGAAAACCCTTCAGTTAAATGAAACCTGATATTCCAGTTATAACTCTGTCCTTTGTCATGGAGTCAACTCTAAGGTGCTATTCAAGGAATAGAAAAAAAACTTCCTCCTCAGAGGGAAGAACAAAACCAGAATGGATTACATCACCAAGCATCTTTTTTTTTTTTTAAGATTTTATTTATTTGTTTGTTTATTTATTTATTTATTTATTTATTTAAGCTTGAGCCAGGGGAAGGACTGAGGAGGGAGGAGAGAGAATCAAGTGGCCTCAGTGCTGAGCACAGAGCTGATGTGGGATTCAATCTTACAACCCTAAGACCATGATCTGAGCCAAAGCCAACTGACTGAGCTACCTAGGAGCCCCAATATATCACCAAGCATATTTAAATCACTTCACTTTTATATATTTTATGGTTTTTTGGAAAGAGCAGTTATAATTAATGATTTTTTTTTTTTTTTTTTTTTTTTTTAACCACTGGGTGTTTAGATACTTGGTAATAATGTTGCTTACCTTCTGGAGATCCACTGTTCGGAAACTGTCAAATTTCATCACCATCTAAGAGAAGATAGATTCAAAATTGCTGAAGCTTGAAAGGAAATTAGATTTGTAAGAAATGGTGGGAAGTTTAACATCTAAATATCGATTTTTGATGAACAAGTATTATTATTTACATTTATGTAATTTATTAGACATCAAGACAATGTGATTTCACAAATCCACTGAACCATTATTTAGACAATTTTAAAGGAAACTATTTGGAGCACAGAACAACCACATACATATATTTTGTTATCATAGCCACTTTTTATTTTTAATTTATTTTTTTAAAGATTTTACTTATTTGAGAGAGAGAGAAAGAGAAAACACAGTTGGGGGGGAGGGCAGAAAGAGAGGGAGAAGCAGACTCCCTGCTGAGTGCAGAGCTAGTGGCAGGCTCCATTCCAGGACCCAAGATCATGACCTGAGCTGAAGTCAGAGCTCTACTGACAGAGCCACCCAAATGCCCCTATGATAGCCACTTTCTAAAAATACACTATTAATTGAAAAGAATATAAGGGAAACAGTGACAAGCATGAAAGTAAGAGTGAGCATATTTTATACAATTTATTTTAAAACTTTTCATATTAATATAGGAAATTTGCCTATATAACACTGGAAGAATTTCTTTTCTTTATGTTAATATTTACAAGTGAAACTTTGCTTTTATCTGAAATAATTCTTGGAAGATAGTTATTTTTCCATTTGTAAACATATTGTAATTAAAAAGTGCTTTGGATATTTGTATATTTATAAATTAAACATCCATGGAAATAAGAAGGAAAAGTTTACTCAGTTGACCACAGCATTGATAAATTCATCTACACTCAACATTTTATGTTTTGATTTTCTAAAATTTTAGATCCTAGGTATATGCATTCTCCAATTATAAACCTATCAGTAGAAAACCAATAGATCAGTCAATAGTGAATTCCTATAAAAGCCTACTCATAAATCATCATAAGGAGCTGATAGTCTTCTAAGATCACTCAGATTGGTGTATTATTATCATTGCTATTTTATTTGAGATTCAGAATTTCTTCTGTGATTGGAGACCAACAGAAATGCAAAAGGAAGTTACCTTATATTCTGGGATATCACAGGTGTATGTATTATTTTGGTGTTTTTTTTTTTCCTTTAAATGACTAGAAAAACAAAGATGAGCATTCAAATATAATCATCACAGAAATAATGAATTTAGGTTTTAACATATTGAGAATTTTTAAAATTTCTTTTGGTATAAAAAACTGAAGTGTTGCATATTAAAATAATACCACGCAAGAAAAAATTTCAGGAAAATATTGTGTTTAGTCACATTCTTGGCTATACTTATAATATATTTATATATATTTATACAGAAAGGGCTGTTACATAGGTCTTAATCTTACCATGTGTATTTTCTTTTATATAAGAAAGGGGAAAGATAATTAAAAATGTTGAAAATAAAAGAGAATCAGTTTTAGGGAGAGGATATGGGATAACTGGCTTTTGGGAGAAACCAGTAAATTTCCTTTTGAGCAGAATTTGAAAGCAAATACAGAAGGAAGACCACTGTCTTAAGAATATCAACATTTCCTGAATGGCTTCCTTTCTAGCTGGATTTCCTATCCCTATAGAAATAGAAATAGGGTTGTTTTCTTCAGTCTTCTGATACTTATGTAAAGAGAGGGAAGTGAATTTAAGACCTAATTTTTGTTAGTATTTCTTTTAATTACTGTATTCAATATATGTAAGGATGATATAATGTTCAAACTATAGGTACTTACATAGGATGAATCCTGAAAATTATGACAAAGAAGAAGACAAAAGTCTGAAAACATTGTATAGAATTATACTAATTAATTTTCATCATTTTCCACTGAAACTACATTTAGTTTTAGCTTTTTGAGCATATTTACCACAGAATAGTTGTTGTGTAATACTTTTGTTAAAGGAAATATTAGGCCTTAGCAAATTAATAAGCTTCTTTGAATGCCAAAAGGTGAGTTTCCTGAACTTTTTTATTTCCATACAATTGAATTATTTTCTTCTTTTTCTTTTCTTTTTTTTTTTTTTTAATCATCTGAATGGAAGGTATGAGTTTGAATAACCTGTGATTCTATAAAAGAGCATAAATTATCTCTGAGACTATTTATAATATATATTACTCATTATATTATTTATATAATATAAACAATAATATAGAAATATTCAAATAACTATTTGCAACATGTCTTGTCTGATCATTCCTCATGCTCCATGTCACTAGTCCAACCATTAGCATGACCTTGGTTGCTGGGTTCATTATTTTATCCTTAACCAAACACAATTTTAATTATGTCATATTTTTATTATATATGTCTTATTTATTGATTTCTTTACATAAAATATTTCTGGAAAATAAAAGGAATGAAAGGCTTGGTGGAGTATAATCAAGTAGATGTAAAAATGTTGAAGTCATCAAGAGAAATATAAAATGTTACATTGATCAATTTTTGAGCATGTCTGGGCAGACCAAAGAACAGTTTATTCCCAAGATGACCACACAGTGATGCCTCTGGCAGAGTCAAACAGGTGAAACTAATCACAATAGCTGTATAATTAGGAAACAAGATTACAACTATAAAATTAACCTCAGTAGAGAATCTTTAAGGTTTCTCGTTTTGTAATAAAAGTTCACATGCAGAAAAGATTGAGCTTTCTGAGAGGGAATTGTGTATTTCACTCATTTTTTAATTTCTTGAACCCTGATAAGTTGTTTGTCATATGTCAGATGCTGATGAAATATTTATGATATAAGTTGATATTTTATCAGAAAATGTTAAGTCCATTATGAAATATTTTACAACCAAGAGGAAAGTCAACCAAACTGACTTTAAATATTCAGCTGAAAGTTACATCTGAAATATTATTTTGGAAAATTACATACTTAGACAAATATATATATATATAGTTACTGAGTCTCATTATTCCATACTAACTTCCCTCACTCTAAATATCAAACTTTGGATGATTTCAGCTTCTAATTCATATAAAAAATATAAGTCCAGCCAAAACAACATTGTCTCTTCCTTTAAAAATACTCTGTTTTATCTTTAAGCTTCTGACGTGATTTCTCTTTCCATCAGTATGAAATTGAAAAGAAAGGGCAGCTTGGATATGCTTAAGATAATAGATGGAAAACTAAAATACAAGACTTCATGACTGTAGTGTATGGAAAGGAAACTTGACTTGAAGTGGCTGTACCTTCCTCTTCTGATTTGTTTTTTTTTTATAAATGATGTAATGCATTATCTTTTAGTTCTGCTATAGAGCACCACTTTCTACATAATAACAAAATGGTGAACTTTGTTTCTCAATGGGAAAAAAAATGTTTCATTGCAATCAGTACGCAATGTATTTTTTTAAGTCTTCATTTTATATTCCTAAGGGGAATTCAGAATGACCAATATGAAGTAATTATTTGAAATGAGAGCACTCTTTCCCAAGACTCTGGCTCACAGAAATAAGAAGATATTTTTAACATAACCTGTACTATTTTTAACAGAATTGTCACATTCAGGTCACAAAAATAATTATAGCATATGGTGCTTTACAGAAAACTAAAGTCTCTTCAAGTATGGGAAGAGGCTTTCTAATACTTCTTAAGTTGTTTCCAGCCATATCAATTTTTATAGGAAAAGTCAAGAACTCTGGGGATAGCCCTATTTGTTATAAGTGAATGTTTTATAAGTGATTGATTGGGGTGATAAAACCTAAAATTTCAGATTCTCTGGAAGATTTAAAATGAAACAAATATAAAATTTTTATCATCATCATAATATTAATAATACTAATAAAAACTAGTATGTATTGAATGTAATATGTGAGGAATACTATGACATCACATCATTTAAACTCCATATGCTAGACACTTGTATCACCCACATTTTACAGAGGAAAAGAGCATCGATAGAGTAAGTAACTCTCTCTGGTCTCACAGATACTGAATGGTGGAGCTGGAATTTAGATTTATGTATTTTGGCTGCAGAGTTCACGTGCTTAATGGTTATACTCTATCACGTCACCCAAGTCAATGTTTGAAATACAGAAAGATATTTTAGAGCCCCCTCCCCAACCCAGTCTTTCCCCCAGAGACTGTTCAGTTTTGTTAGTGTGGAAACAGAGAAGATTCCTTGAGGGCAAGAAAAGGAAACTTGGACTTAGAGCGAACACTTCAAAAATTACATACACCGGTCTAAAGCCAAGATACCTCTTTAAAGGTTAAAAGTAGCTCAAGGTTAAGAAGAATAGGAGCCCAAATATGTTTGCAGCTTTTAAGAATAGAATACAAAGCAAAAGACGTTGCTAGACCTGGGACTGTCCTAATGAAGGACAATTTTCGTCTGGTCAATTTTTGTACCACCTTCAGTCAAGGAAGGTTGTGATTAAAAAATGTAACTCTTCACTTTCTACTGTAATTCTTTGTGCAGCATGTGCCTATATTAAAAGCTGAAATATTTAGAATCTGGTTTTAAATACATTTAAATGAGAGGATTTTATTGCAAATAATATTGAGGGTTTGTATCTTCTGTCTTGTATTTTCCATTTTAAGCACAATTAAAAGAGCAGAAAGGGCTATTTCTCATAGGCAGAAATGGGCACATAACATTCTATTATTTAAGAAAGAACTCGATATTTTGAGAGTTAGAATTTGAATACCAGTAGGTAAACTACATGTAGAGAAAAAAAGCCAATTTCTTTCTTTCTTCTTTTCTCTCTCTCTCTCTCTCTCTTTCTTGCCTTGCTTTGCCTTTCCTTTCCTCTCTTCTTCCTTCCTTCCTCCCTCCCTATCTCCTCCCTATCTTCCTTTCTTTTTTTCTTTCTTTCTAAAGATTTTATTTATTTGACAGAAAGAGACAGCAAGTGAGGGAATACAAGCAGAGGGAGTGGGAGAGGGAGAAGCAAGCTCCCCACTGAGCAGAGTCCAATGTGGGGCTCCATCCCAGGACCCTGGATCATGACCCAAGCAGAAGGCAGACATTTAATGACTGAGCTACCCAGGGGCCCCAGGAAAGCCAATGTCATAAACACTTTTGCTCCCTAATATACAGAGAAGTTAGAACTGATTCTAATTGTAAAAAGTAGGGCTTAATGTTTGTTGTCTTCTAATTGCAGAAGTATAATTTTTCATTCAAAACATTTCATCATGGGGCGCCTGGGTGGCTCAGTGGGTTAAGCCGCTGCCTTCGGCTCAGGTCATGATCTCAGGGTCCTGAGATCGAGTCCCACATCAGGCTCTCTGCTCAGCAGGGAACCTGCTTTCCTTCCTCTCTCTCTGCCTGCCTCTCTGCCTACTTGTGATCTCTCGCTGTCAAATAAATAAATAAAATCTTTATTAAAAAAAATTTCATCATGGTTTTTTGCTACCTAAAGCATCTGAGTTCAGGAGAACGTAAATTTCCTAAATTTTGGAATGAGAGATTTGTCATGGTTTTTGGTCAGCTTCTCCATTTCTTTGTTCCTGTGTGCCATCAAGTATAAACTGTCATAATAAAGTGGTATAAACCTGTCATGAAGACAAGTCCCCCAGACAGACTCAGATAAAGAATTAAAAGTAGGAAGAGTAGATCAAGAGTGGATGTATATTTTAAATGAGACAGCTGTCCAGTGCTGATTATTTACCAAATGCAGAAAGAATTCAAGTTTTAGTTTTTGATTATTAGAGAACTATGGGAAAAATGTAACACACACACACACACACACACACACACACACACTTGAGCCTTGTTTTGCTCAGTTCCAGTGTGCATGAATTTTAGTTATGGTGATTTAGATAAATAATACCACTCCCCAGAAATACAGTTCAAACTTTAATTATACTACTTTAATTATACTACTTTAATTATACTCCTCTAGTATAATTAAAGTTCACAGGTATACTACCTGTGAACAATTGCATAAAGTACCAGCTTTACTGCAAGTTCATTGGCCCACAGATCACTGCATAAATAACAGAAGCGCATCACAATCCATGAGCAGTCATGTCACTTCTCTCCAAATCCATCCATGAGTGGTCGCTACTCACCTATTAGTTCAAGAACTGGCAGCATGTCCAGAGTAAGTGATGCTAGGAAAATACTCCACATTAATGGAACTCTCAAAGGTATTTCAAACATTGCAAGCACAAAAACCAAAGTGTTGGGAGCGAATCCAAATTTAGAAAGAAGTATGATAGCTTGCTAAGGCACAGAAGAGATCCTTCGATATAAATGGTTCTTTCATATATAAAAGATCCTTCATATATAAATTATGTAACAAGAAGAGTAAGGCAAGTGTTGTTCAAATGACCCTTGCTAAGTTTATTTTTTTTTTTTAAAGATTTTATTGATTTATTTAACAGAGAGAGAGAGAAAGAGAGTACAAGCAGGAGGAGCAAAAGGAGAAGCAGGCTCCCCACTGAGCTAGGAGCCTGATGCAGAGCTTGATCCCATGACCGGAGCCAAAGGCAGTCCCTTAAGCAACTGAGCCACCCAGGCTCCCTCTCCTCCTTACTAAGTTTTTTACAAAGAAATAAAACACTTTAGTTCTCAGGGCTTAGAAGAAGAAGAAAAAAAACCAAAATGTTGGGAGCGAATCCAACACTTTTATATGTGAGTGGGCATTATAAATTATAGTGTACTAAATATTAATTTTATTGTTTTTTGCATTCTTCTATGCATTTACAACTGACAGTAAGAGTGCTTTGAGTGATTTGACAAAAATTTTAAAGATCAGGGAACAATCATAATCTTTCTTATCAATTATTAAGATTCCATAGTCTCTGGCTTCACAGTCATGTTTCACAATATTGCACTGCCATGCAAAGGACTACATAAATGATATTAAGATTTTAACCTCCAGTATGAAATACATGTGCATGTCTTCATCTGAGAGTAATTTTATTAAGTGATGAGAGAACTTAACTTATCAATAATAAAGAGAAAAATATTTCTGGTGAGAGTTTATATTTTCTAACTCAACTGAAAAAAAACTTCACTGTTCTGATCTTAGTCTGAATTCTTAGTAAGAAAGACATCTACAGTGACAAAAGGAATGGTGCTTTCTCAACGACAAAACTGAGATAGGCGTAATCTCCCATAATATCCAATGACTTAGCAAGATTAAAATGAGTGGTTTCTGAGGACTTCCTCTATTAACAGCAATTATTTTCCCTTTTGACAATTATTTTAAGACCTTATTAACAGATGCTTGTTGTTTGTCAACTTATTGGAAAAAAAAAAGTCATAAACTTTCATTACAAATGAAAAATGAGGTTCTTAAAACTCTCAATTTGACCAGATATGAAACAATTAATAAACCTTTGAAGGTATATTGAAAAAAAAATGTTTGTCATTACCAAAAATAGATGTCTTTAGGTAAAAAATAATAAAAAACCCATGCTGCATAGGTGATGATGATAGTCCTGTTTATCTTGTCAGTGGGCAAAAAGCAACCATTTAAGGCCGTCAGCCTCAATCTTTTGTTCATTTCTTATTGCTGGAATTTCATACTCATGTCTTCGTGTTGGATGGTTGTAGAGATGGTAAAATGGCATTTACTCAGTCCTACCTTGCTCAGCCTAGGAGCTGATGAATTCTCAGTTGGTGGATATGCTTGCTGCTTTTGTCTCTTAGTTTTGTCTCAAACTTTACTCCTTTTTTTTTTTTTTAAAGATTTTATTTGTTTATTTGACAGACAGAGATCACAAGTAGACAGAGAGGCAGGCAGAGAGAGAGAGAGAGGGAAGCAAGGCCCCCACTGAGCAGAGAGCCCCATGTGGGACTCGATCCCAGATTCAAGATTTCAGCAAGAGTAGACTAGAGTGTGTCAAACCCTAGAGGAGCCAAATGTATTATTTGGATTTTACAAGCTTTCTACAACAATTTTTCCATTCTGTGTTCTCAATCACAAAACGTAAAAAGACTAATTTAAGTATTTTTCAGAGATGACCGCTTCTTTGCTCTGAACTGATAGGTGCTATTCAAACACACGTTCATTTGTGGGTGTGCTGGCCTACCTCATTCTGTTGTGCTTCCCAGATCCCGCATTTCTTACAAATTGAAGGTTTGTGGCAATCCTGCCTGGGGTAAGTCTGTTGGTGCCATTTTTCCAACAGCATGTGCTCACTTCCTATCTCCATGTTTGGTAATTCCCATAGTATTTCAGACTTTTAAAGTATTATTATATTTGTGATGGTGATCTGTGATCAGGGACTACAACTCACGGATAGCTCAGATGAAGGTTAGCATTTTACAGCAATGAAGGTTTTTTTTTCTAAATTAAGGTATGTACAGTGTTTTTCAGACATAATGCTATTCTCACTTAATATACTATGGTGTAGGGTACACATAAATTTTGTATGCACTGAGAAACGACCAAAAATCCCTTTGACGTGCTTTATTGAGAGATTTGCTTTATTGCAGTGGTCTGGAAATAAATCCACAGTATCTCTGAGATATGCCTGTAATTCTTTGGTGCTATGTAGTAGAGCTATAATATCCTAATCATTGTTGCTCTAGATCAGAAAAGAAGTGGTATAGATTTTATATATAAATTATTTTTTCCAATTAAGTGAGTGTTAATTTGTGTCAGCCAACTGAAGATTTGCAGAAGTTCAGAAAAGGGAAAAATCTATCTCTTAAATCTCTACAAAGTAAGTATGTTGTTAACATTTCACCTCAAAAGTGCTTGCCATACTTATATAGTGAGAGAGAGAAAAAAAAACTTTTAATGTTTGAATTTTACTTTTTGGTTTTGTAGGTTTTTTAATAGATGTATAGCATGTAGGATAGCTCTATGTCATATACAATTATTTATACTTGTACAGGTTAAATATTATTTAATATTTATTTAAATTTAAATATTATTTAGTATTTAACAAGTTAAATATTATCTAAGAATGGCTAAAAGTCATTTTCTTTAAAAGGAATTTTTTAATTATTCAAATTTAAGAAATACCTAACAAGATAACTTTGAAAATGTGGGCAATTTTGTTGTAATTTTTATCTGCAAATGTTAACTTCTATCAAAAGTAGTATGTCATTTAAAATGCAGTATGGAAGCATTATTAATTTGAAGTCATAATATTCCCTCTGGTTGTTCATTATAAATATATAATATTTTAGTGATATTATAAACTAATATCACTTATTGACTTGTCCTGATAAATGACTGACTTCATTCAGACACTATGAAAGTTCATTTCTGTTTATAAATTGCAGTCAACAAATGTACAGAATATAAGCAGTTCACAGATGGGGATTACAGGTATGTAGGACATAATTTTTGAAGAACTGGCAGCATCAATATACTTTTTTTCTTGAAAACTGCATTTTAACAGATATTTCTGATAATTTCCCTGTTGGTTATATTAAAAAAACAACCATATTTTTCTTACCAACCAGTGTACCTAATGAGAAAACCGAAGACTGAGAAAATTCTGTGAGTCCATTTGTTAGCGCTAATGCTAAACCCACATAAAGGCATTTCCTGAGGATTTTCTCATGTGCTACATTTCAATAAACCTGAAAATCCTACCTCAAGCCTCTAATGGAAGCAAGCAAGCTGCTATGATTCACTCCACTTTGAGCAACAGGAAAAACAACAAAACAAGAATGCCTATTAAAGAAAACCAAAAGTTGTAATGGAAAAAAAAATTTCATAACAATTAGAATCTCTCCCTGCCCTTGCTTTTATTTTGTTCCTGTCCAACAACAACTGGACAGTAGGCCTTGGAATCTCAAAATAGTTCTATTTCACAGTCAACAAAAGATAGCATTCCCTTGTTTCTAAAGATTTATTTATTTATTTGAGAGAGAGAGGGAGGGAGAAGCTCAAGAAGCTCCCCACTGAGCGTGGAGCCCAATGTGGGGCTTGATCTCATGATCCAGAGATCATGACCTGAGCTGAAACCAAGTATCTGATGCTTAACCAACGGCACTGCCCAGGCACCCCAGCATTCCTTTGTTTTTAGAAGAGAAGTTTTTCCCAAGTGAGTCCTTATGATGGGTTTAACAAAAAGCAGATTATTTTTATGGGAAAGCTAATCAAAACTATTAGGACCTAAAGTGGAAATATTCAATGATACCTTTCATGTGGCCAGTTATTTTTTATACATTGAAATCCACCTAATAAAATTTCTACCACTTTTTCCAAAAAAGAACTGTGAAGACGGGCTCACAGAGTGTACACAAACAAGCACACTTGAGCTTCATTGTGTGACTTAACTGCTTAAACAGTATATAAGCCAACACTGTTCAAGGCAAGATAATTAAGTGATTCCGTAGATCAGACTCACATCTTTATTTCCATTGACCTATGTGTTGACTTCTGTGAGTTATTCCCCGCCCCCCCCTTTTTTTAAGATTTTATTTATTTATTTTACAGAGAGAGAGAGATCACAAACAGTCAGAGAGGCAGGCAGAGACAGAGAGGGAAGCAGGCTCCCTGCCGAGCAGAGAGCCCAATGTGGGACTTGATCCCAGGACCCTGAGATCATGACCGGAACCAAAGGCAGAGGCTTTAATCCACTTAGCCACCCAGGCAACCCTCCCCTTTTTTACTCTACTTTATATCTTTAAATGAAGTGGATAGACTAGATCTGATACATTCAAACAAAGCCTCCAAAGATACCCCTCAGAGGATTCTAAGGATCAGAATGGAGAGTGACTGGGCAAATGTTTGTCCACCTGCTGCCCAACCTCACTCCCACTCAGCAGTAAGTACTCTATTAGGTATTTCTAGACTGGGTTTGCTGGACTTTTTTTTTTTTTTTTTTTTAGAAAGTGGACTTAGAAATCTATTTTTAAGTGCTTGTAACTATTAGAATAAATTCTCTCTATGGTGCCTTCTAAGATCTGTAATTAAACCTAGTGCTGAAAAGTGGCAGTTAGAACTTATTATTGCTATAAATAATGACACCAGCATGTCACTAAAAGATAGACATTTTTAATATAATAAGTTCCCCACTTAAAAGCCAGGTTGTGAGGCATAGATTTGTTCATAAGTTGGCGACTTGGGAGATGGAAAGCACTTTTCCATGGAAACACTTTTTAAGGTAAAGTGAGAAAAGAGAAAAGAAAAGAAAACTAATTTGACTGCCAAAGTAAAAATGGTCCATTTTCAATAAAGAAGAGTGGGAGAGATGTTCTCACAAAAGCTGCAATTAAAATTCAGTAGCATAGATGGACTTTTTAAAATCTTTATTTGTAATATTTGAAGACAAATGATTTTAGAGATGTTTAATCTGTTTCACTGCCTTCTTTGATTTTGAAAGTTACCCAGAGACATGATTTGAGAGAGAGAGCTCTTTACTGGTGTTGGCATGCTGGCTGGGAAAGAAAAACAATTAAAAAATTTGAAAAGCTAATGGTCATTTAGTTTCATTCAGAATGAGAGATTTGTTAACTCCATCTAAATCCTGATACCCCTCACACTTTAAAAATTTGTGTTAAAAATTGGGGAGAGGGGAGCACCAGTAGCTGTCACTGTGTAACTATCCCTATGTTTGTTCAAATACATAGATTTCTAATTAGAGGATGCTGATAGCTCAGGGAATAACTCTGTTAAGACAGGTGGAATATTTATAATTTTTAAAAATCTGCCCTGAGAAGAGGTTTCTGGGTGGCTCAGTGGGTTAATTGTCTGACTCTTGCTTTTGGCTCAGGTTATAATCTCAGGGATGTAAGACTGAGCCCCACGTTAGGCTCCACACTGGCCATGGATCCTGCTTAAGATTCTCTCTCACCCTTTCCTTCTGCCTCTCCCCTTACCCTCTCTCTCCATCTTTCTCTCTCTTCCTTGAAAGGAAGGAAGGAAGGAAGGAAGGAAGGAAGGTAGGTCTTCCCTGAGGTAAAAACATTTGTTAAAAAGATTAATAAATGGGGTACCTGGGTGGCTCAGTGGGTTAAGCCTCTGCCTTTGACTCAAGTCATGATCTCAGGGGTCCTGGGATCAAGTCCTGCATTGGGCTCTCTGCTTGGCAGGGAGACTGCTTCCTCCTCTCTCTCTGCCTGCCTCTCTGCCTACTTGTGATCTCTCTCTGTCAAATAAATAAATAAATTCTTTAAAAAAAAGATGAATAAATGAAGATGAATCCTTATGATTTTTTTGTTTAAAAGGTTAATAAATGAAGATCCAGAAAAAGAAAACTTAAGCAAATCTTTCTATGAAGTTTAGTCAATAAAAATACAAATATCTACTTATTCTAAATGCGATTAATTCTGTTTATTTCAAAATATCATCCTTGGAAGTGTTTCCAATACCCTGTAGGAGAGTTTATTTCACTTGAGCTGGAATATTGCCAGACTAAATACTGTAAATGGTGAAGATGGTTTAGAATCCATAGCTTATAAATACAGTGTTCAACATTCTGAATAAATGGGACAAACTTCAAAAGCGATCATAATATCTATGAAATTCTATGTTCACCAACCTAGAATTTTATAGTTCTTGGTCGTTATATATTTTGGAAGCACCAGTGTCCTTCTTGATCTTCCAGCAGTGTAATACTTGGGCATCCCACAAAGATTCTAATTTCCATGAGCCTGATGGTGGGAAATGGAAATCCCATATTATTATATTCCAAGATTATACATACCATGGAGAAAATTACATGATCATTCTGACCTAAAAGTTAATACTTTGCCTATATTCTGAAACCTTGGGAATTTTGCATATATTCAGAAACCATGTAATAATGAAGAAAAACTGCTAGTAGTTAATCTGTAAATACTGTACAATAGTTAAATTAGGTTACAAAATCATTAAAATAAGAATCCTTCCATATTTTTATTTTTTAAGCACTAATATAGGACCTCTTCCTTTACCCAGTCAGAAATACACAAAAGTCCTTTCCCAATTTTTATGATAGGAATGCATTAGTGTCTTCTCTCACACATGCACACAAATTATCTTTCCAGTTCCCCTCTTCCCCTATTACAGCACAAATTTCACTGAACAAGAAATTTGAAGGTTGAGTCTATTCCCATAAGATTTTAAACATTAGAAGGAATGTGCTTCTTAGGTAACTATTTTGAGGAAGAGAGTATGTACTTTTCAGGGCAGAGATTTCATTTTGATATGAACAGTACTGATCCATCACATACAGTGGTTCTGTGTCACAGGGTGAGGTAGTCATCACCAAACACACACATATGCATTACATGGTATATGCAAACTGTGTCTTCCTTAGATTTTTGTTTTATTCCAAGAAGTACTATACTTTCTTGGAAACATACATTTCAGAAGAAAAAAAAAAATCTGTATTTGCCTTTCCTGAGAAAGTAAACCCAAGGGGCCAAGTATGACTTTTCTTTACAAAATATTTGCATGGTTCCAGCAATGTCAGCATATTGACGGATGTTGTCTTCCTTCTATATTTTCTTTCTCCCTGTACGGAAGCTAAATGTGACTAGGTGGGCAGGAAAGATGTTCTATAGATCATAGAGTTCTTTAGCAGCAATTTGAATCTCTTTGCTGTCCTGGCTCATTAATCTGCATCCCACACATTTGAAGAATTACATAAGCCTAACCAAAAATCTTATTTAGTATAAAATAAAAATTTAAACACAAACATTCTATAAATCATCCTCATATAGCAAAAATGTTTCTGTTAATCTCTTGCCAAATGTTATTATGTAGATACACTATACAGTGTTTCTTAATTCAAAATCACGATTTTCTCAGTCATGAAAAAGGACACTGGCTTTTATAAACTCAAAGGTAACAGCTTTTTGTATTCTATCATAATTAATCTTGTGTATAAATAAAGGACTTTGTAAGATTCTGTTTCTAAACCCTGTTTCCGAAATCTTACCCAAAATCTTCATAAAATTTATGAAGTACACTATTTTAGAATCTAGTTAAATAAAAATTAAGATATACCTGTTTAGGAAAAATATTTTAAATTGGGTTACAAAATATTAAAAGGTGGCTTAAATTAAAAGTGGAATAAAAATTATATATAATAGTTGGGATAAAAGAGAGGAACCATAAATAAAATTTTAAATTTTTATTAGGTGGTAGTTTAGCTAAGTAGTTAGAATAGCTAAAAAAAACAAAAGAAAAAAACTTAAAAGTTATATATCCCCAAATGCAATAGATGTGGGTTTCTATTTAATTGCCCCTGTTAGTAATATTGCTTTTAAAATGTTTTATTAAAGTATAATATAGTACACTACAGCTCTAGGAGCTTCTGTGTATATATGCACTCAGGTAAGCACCAGGCAGATTAAGATACAGGATATTTCAAAATTTCTCATCATGCCCCATCTCAGTGAATACCCTGCACACTCAAGGTAACTAGCATTCTTGCTAACCTATCACAATAGCTTAGTTTTGCCAATTTCATGTACACTTGGATTTCAAAATATGCTATGTTTTTGTGTGACCACCATCTTTTTCTCATCTTTATATCTGTGATATTTGTCTATACTGTTGCGTGTAACATTAGTTCATTCTTTATTTCTAAGTGGTATGCCATAGGATTTACACCACAAATCATTTATATGAGCATGCTGCTGGTAATGGGCAGGTCAAACCTCTTGTTCTCAGTACATGGACTTTTCAAATATGCCCATCACAGTTTCTTTTGCCACATCTCATCTCCAAAGGAGAAGGAACACTGGTGAAACCCGAAGTGGAAGATCCCCATCTTTTATGCACTATGTTATTTCCTTGTTCTCCACAGTTTGATGATTATGTAAATAAACCTCTGAACTCAGAATTCAAAACCCAAGAGCTACTCTGTTCCATTCTTAATAGAATGGCAGGACTCAAAGAGGGATAACATGAATCATCTCTGACAGCTGTAGGCAAAGGATAGGAAGAGGAAGGGGAATTAGGACAGAAACAGCCTAGTCATTCTTCAGGTGGACAGGGCACATGTGCTTGGGAATGTGCAGATAGGCAGTCACATAATGATGGACAAGATTTGAGAAAGATGTTAGTATCGTTTGAACTGCTGAATCAAGAACTCAACAAATTCAGGTTCAAAGGGTCCTTGTGCTCAATAGACCTTTAAACATCATTTGATCTAAATGCCCTCAGCTTTTCCAAACTTTCAAATAATTTTCCAGTTTTTCAAATAATTTCCTATATGATAAACATGTGAAACATATTGTATGTAATTAAGCTATCATGACTTATTTCCTGTTTTCTTAATACCTCTAGCTCTCACCTTTGCTAGGAACCTGGATGGCAGCCCTTTTATTCAGAATATGGCTTTTATCTCATCAAATAAAGTTACATATTATTCAGGACCAAGTTATTATTCTTGAAGTAGTTCACTGCTTTTTTTTCTGCAGCAATTAAATGTGTTTTGATTATAAACATATTTTATAAACTTTTAAAGTTCATAGAAAAAATTCAAAAATGATTTTATTTTATTCCTTAAAATTTTGTTTTTGTGTGCTTTTATATTTATAAAATGTAGAAAATTTTCTTGATACAATGTATTGATCTTTAAATAAATAACAAGTATTTTACAATTATGTGTTCCATTTTGTTTCATATTTTCTCTTATTAATTATTTATCTACTCTTATTTCACTTGCAGGACAGGCCAAAAATCAAATTATACTCTTAACTTATATTTAGTTCTAGAAAACTATTAACATTTGTAGATAAATCACTTCATAGAATAGATCAATATATCTTAAAGTTATACTATTAAAATTAATAAGACATCTGTTATTTATATATATGGTAATTCTTAAAGTTTTATGATTATTTTTTACCAACTATGATATTAAAATAAATTAAAATATTTGATTTGGTAAGTAATTCATAAGTGCTTCCTTTTTCTACTTATTCTAGTCATGCACCATTCAACCAAAGAAAAAATGTTCATTTTTAAGAAAATATAATAAAATCATGATATTCAGTTTTGCATAAGTAATTCAATATCCATATATCTATATAAGGATCATAGGTTGTAGTTTTTTGTTTTGTTTTGTTTTATTAAAGTATGTCTGACATTCAGTGTTATACTCTTTTCAGGTGTACACCGTAGTGATTTGACAATTCTATACATTATGCCATGATATGTGTGGCAGTGTTTATTATAAAGAATCATCACTCTGCCATTGGGAGAATGACAACAGGCTATAGTAAGGTGGGTCAATTTTTATCATTCTTTTTAAAATGCTTGTTTCTAATCCTAGAGAAAATTTGTTGCTTTAAAAACCAATTTCTGGGGGTGCCTGGGTGGCTTAGTGGGTTAAGCCTCTGCCTTCAGCTCAGGTCATGAACTCAGGGTCCTGGGATCAAGCCCCGCATCGGGTTCTGTGCTCAGCAGGGAGCCTGCTTCCTCCTCTCTCTTTCTGCCTGCCTCTCTGCCTACTTGTCTGTCAAATAAATAAATAAAATCTTAAAAAAAAATTTCTGAAGATAATCCATTTTGAAAGGTAAAAATTCCCAAACTTTAGACTATTCTAAAATGCTAAATTTTATGCACGCAGTGATTATGGATTAATGTATTGTTATGCATGAGGATCTTCTTCCAGTGATTATTTCAAATTGGTGATGTTCTGGAATTACCAACCAAAAATTTGAAAAGTCAATAACTGGATATTAATTGATTATATTGTGTTCAGTAAGAACTTGTCAAAACTAACCTTATTTTCTGTGGTGACAGGATTAGCAGATTGCATGTTTTTATAGAGAAAGCCCCTAATTTTATTTAGGCATTACCAAAATCTTTCATGTTATCTCTTCTGAAATACTGGGAAGGTATTTACTGGCACAGCAATATACTCTGCTGAAAAACTCCCAAAGAGTGTGGATCTTAATGGGTTCATAGCAATGGGAAAAGATGTCTTTTATGAACTGGTACAGAGCTGTCAACAGTATTATTAACAACTTGGAAGATGAGAGAGAAGACATGGTTATCAAATTTATAAATGACTAGAAACCAGAAAGGTTAATTAATGTAAGAAATAAGATGCAAGAAAATGTCTATTACTATGAAAAGCCAAGTCAGCATGATGAATTTGACAGGTATAAACCTAGAATATGTATTCCACACTAAAAGACATTTAAAAGTTTTCACTGTTAGTGAAAACCAACTTGTGTAGTTTTGTGTGTACAAGTGTGTGTGTGTGTTCATGTGTATGCTGGTAAGAGAGTTAGTAGTTTTATTTACAAACAAATTTAATGTTAACTGGGACTATTAAATGACAATTAGAGGTGCCTGGAAGCCTGAGTTTCACTGATAGAAAAATATTGTCTTGACAAGAGAAATACCAATTCCTCTGTGCTCTCTCTGGTTGTACTGCAGCATTATATGCAAGTTTGGGAACCACATTTTAGGGTCAACAATGACAAACTGGATAACTTTTCTATCAGTGAGTCTTAATCTTTGGGAGATCATAGATAATATTCATTAGGACTTTAAAAGAAGCAATAGATACCTCCCCAGGAAAAAAATACATATACACAGAATTTTATATACAATTTCAGAAGGTTTACAGCATCCCTGAAACCATGTATGAATTTCCCAAGTGTTCATGGACTTAAGCTAAAGAATGTCTGATCTAAGACCAAGTGGCAAAGCAGTAAGAATTATTGATTCTCTAACATAAGAAAACAGTTAAGGGAATTAAAGATGTTTAGTTTGGAGTAAAGAATACCAAAAGGGTAGGAAGAAAATAGCTGCCATCAAACAGTTGAAGAATTTTTATGTTTGAGAGTTATTATATTTATTTTATGTATCTCCAATGAGAAAGATAAAAACACCAGGGAGACATATTTTGTGTAAGTAGAAATAGAATGAATGGGAGGAATTTAATTCAGTTTAACATTCAATCAGTGCTTTCCACATGGTATGCTAGACTAGGAGAGCGAATGTAAATATCAAATGAATAAAACATAGTCTCTTTCCTTGGGATGTTTGGAGAAGAAAGTTCCAGCTCAAAAAACAAATTCCCTTTAAGGAAGAATTTAAAAAAAAAATGCCAGTCCTTTTGTGGCTATATGGTATAGAAATTTTATCAGCCTAGAGTAGATTTTGATTACTAAGAAAATAGTGATTTGAATGACCACACTTAGTAATGCCAATAGACAGTACTTTTAGTAAGGCTCATTGTCCCGTGAAAAGGAACATGACAGCAACTTTTGGGGCTACCCATAGCTCTTATTCTGAAATCTCCCTGGTATACAGGGGTGATAGCTGGAGTGTACGTAAAAAATATGTGTGGGGCCAATGAGCACCTCGAGGAAAAGGAATCCAGATTTCTTCCTCTTTTAGGATCCACCTTATTAGACCTTCTCTCGTAGATTGAAAGGTTCCAGATGGATATTTCCTGCAAGAAACGAACCTCAAACTAAAATGTATAAAGGTGACAGCAAACCTTATCTGTCCTTGAATGAAGGCTATTTTAGCAAAGCATGTTATGTAGGTGTGGAGGCCCTACCTGACCCAATCACATTGACAGAGCAGGTCCATTTTAAGTAAAATGTTTAACTATGTCCATGTAATCCAGAAGAACTGTATCTTCAGAGCACAGAGTACTGTGCCATCCTTTAGTACTATTTACTGGTACCTAGGCTGGTAAAGTTATCTGTGAGCCACTGAATGCAAATGTATTGGACAAGATTGTATCAGTTCTCACCGTTGACACTATTTGGGTTGCAGTGGGTATATAGCATCGGGCAAGTGGTCACAATAGGCTCTCCAACCCTTGCCCTTATGAGGAACATCAAAAACTCTGGGCTAAGAGTGTAGAAAGTTAAGAGGATGATGCTGGTCTTCCTGGAGTTATTAATTGAAATTATTAATAAAAAGGAAAAAACAAAACTGACCTTTGCTCAAAAGGTCATTGAACCCTGAAGGGAATATACCTAGATATGTAAGTTTGCATTTTCCTTTCCAGTCTTGTTACTATAAGTTAGAATAGAATGGAAACTGAAAAGAAGATAATGTCCTAGCTTATTTCCTCAAAATAAAGTCCAAAAATTATGGTAGAAGGAATTATTTCCTCAAAGTCTAAAAATTGTGCTAGAAGGAAACAAGATCAATTGACTGGTAAAATGCACTGCTCACTGCCAAGGGCCTATTGACCTTGAACGGTATTTCTATGATCTATAGGTTGAATATGAAAATTGTAATTCTGGATATTTCTAGAACAGTGATGCTTCAGTGGACTGACATAATCAAATTGATGATGGTTTACCCTAAACTAATTAAATATACATCTGTAGGTTCAGTGCCTAGACATCGATACATATTTTTTAATTAAGAAAAATTCAGATGACTTTAACAGGCAACCAGAGTTGTGAACCATAGAGCAATGATTCTTGGAGTGTGGCATAGCAGCATTAGCATCACCTGGGAACCTGCTGGAAATGCAGATTCTCTGGTCCAATTTTGACCTACTGAATGAGAAACTCTGACAGATGGAGCCCAGCATTCACAGTTATAGCATGCCCTCCAGGTGATTTTAATGCTTATTCGAGTTTGTGAATAATGTCATAAAGCCTTATGGAGAGTTTTAATTTTTCTAATTAAATAAATTAAGTTTGTTCCTTAGCCAGTTACAACCAAGAGGTTGGAGGTAGAGAATTGTAGCTACGATTCTTTTATATATACCCATGATCTAAATAAATGTGAAACATGTACCGAGTTCTCAATAATATGCGCTGCCTAACTTGCCCCTGTGTGCTTGAAGGTGATTTCTATGCCTAAAATGATAGAATATCAAGCATGTTCATCCTGGACATGACTCTTAAACTCGGTCATGGTATTTATGTCCTTTAAACTGCTCCCAGTGCTTTCCTTGCAGGATACATACATGCCTAATAGAGTTTTATTCATTTACTTATATATTTAGCCAACACTGATCCAGCCCTAGGAGATGGGAGGCGCTGGTGATAAATTAACAGGACAGACAGGGTGCTGCTAATGTGAAGCCCATGGGAAATGAGATAACTTGATCATGCAGGACTCTGCTCTATGACTAGAGAGGCCATTTTATTCCTCTGCCTTTCCCGCACTGCCTGACTGATACTTTAAAAAAGTCGACCACCCTAATTTGGTGCCAGATCATGACTGATTTTGGAAAAGAGTACTGGTAGGATTAACCTAGGTGTAGGAAACGCTGTTTTCACACTATGAGACAATGTAGAGAAAGGTAACTAACATTGTGTGAAGCCATTAAAGAGAATGGATTATATGAACCTGCCTGAAACAACTAAGGTAAATTACTTCATTCTTTCTGAAAGAGCTCAATGCATATGAGAAACATAAATATGTCTTACATGGCTACAGTAAGATAGAAAGTTAACAAAGAGATTGGACCTACAACATCTTAAAAAACAAAAACTAATTCAGCCCCCAAAAGAAATACCCTATGTTACATGTTGGAAAATCATAATACTCTCTAGACCCTGATTTATTAAAAAAACCATCTAGTAATGAGATTGAAGCAGTGATCAAAAACCTCCCAAAAAACAAGGGCAGAGGACCTGATGAATTCCCTGGGGAATTCTACCAAACTTTCAAAGAAGAAGGAACACCTATTTTGCTGAAGCTGTTTCAAAAAATTGAAGCAGAAGGAAAATTCAGAATCTTTTTATGAAGCCGGAATTTCCCTGATCCCCAAACCAGGCAAAGACCCCATCAAAAAGGAGAATTTCAGACCAGTATCACTGATGAATATGGATGCTAAGATTCTCAACAAGATCCTAGCAAATAGGATCCAACAGCACATTAAAAAGATTATCCACTATTACCAGGTGGGATTCATCCCTGGGTTGCAAGGATGGTTCAACATTCGCAAATCAATCAATGTGATAGAGCAAATCAATAAGAAAAGAAAGAAGAACCACATGGTCCTCTCAATTGATGCAGAAAAAGCATTTGACAAAATCCAGCATCCGTTCCTGATTAAAATGTTTCAAAGTATAGGGATAGAGGGAACATTCCTGAACATCATAAAATCTATCTATGAAAAACCCACAGCAAATATCATCCTCAATGGAAAAAAGCTTACAGCCTTCCCATTGAGATCAGGAACACAACAAGGATGCCCACTCTCACCACTCTTGTTCAACATAGTATTAGAAGTCCTAGCAACAGCAATCAGACAACAAAGGGAAATAAAAGGTATCCAAATTGTCAATGAAGAAGTCAAACTCTCTCTCTTTGCAGATGACATGATACTTTATATGGAAAACCCAAAGACTCCACCCCCAAACTACTAGAACTCATACAGCAATTCAGTAATATGGCAGGATACAAAGTCAATGTACAGAAATCAGTTGCTTTCTTATACAATAACAATGAAAATATAGAAAGGGAAATTAGATAATCGATTCCATTTACTATAGCACCAAGAACCATAAGATACCTGGGAATAAACCTAACCAAAGAGGTAAAGGATCTGTACTCGAGGAACTACAGAACACTCATGAAAGAAATCGAAGAAGACACAAAAAGATGGAAGACCATTTCATGCTCTTAGATCAGAAGACTAAACATTGTTCAAATGTCTATACTGCCTAGAGCAATCTATACTTTTAATGCCATTCCGATCAAAATTCTACCAGTATTTTTCAAAGAGCTGGAGCAAATAATCCTAAAATTTGTGTGGAATCAGAAGAGACCCCAAATTGCTAAGGAAATGTTGAAAAAGAAAAACAAAACTGGCGGCATCACATTACGTGATTTCAAGCTTTACTACAAAGCTGTGATCACCAAGACAGCATGGTACTAGCATAAAAACAGACACATAGACCAGAGGAACAGAGAAGAGAGCCCAGATATGGACCCTCAACTCTATGGTCAAATAATCTTCGACAAAGCAGGAAAAAAATATACAATGGAAAAAAGACAGTCTCTTCAATAAATGGTCTGGGAAAATTAGACAGCTATATGCAGAAGAATGAAACTCGACCATTCTCTTACACTGTACACAAAGATGAACTCAAAAGGGATAAAAGACCTCAATGTGAGACAGGAATCTATCACGATCCTAAAGGAGCACATAGGCAGTAACCTCTTCGATATCAGCCACAGCAACTTCTTTCAAGATATGTCTCCAAAGGCAAAGGAAACAAAAGCGAAAATGAACTTTCAGAACTTCATCAAGATCAAAAGCTTCTGCACAGCAAAGGAAACAGTCAACAAAACAAAGAGGCAACCCACAGAATGGGAGAAGATATTTGCAAATGACAGTACAGACAAAAGACTGATATCCAGGATCTATAAAGAACTTCTCAAACTCAACACACACAAAATAGATAACCATGTGCTTCCAAATCAGGCTTTTGGTAAGTCTACAGATATTAGCAAAATGATTTCTGTGAAAAACCAAAGACTTTATTGACATATTTAAGTTTCCTAGATGACTGAAAATGTTGTGTGCTTTAAAGACCAATACCACAAAAAAGGTATCATTAAAAACTATTATTTTCTATAGCGACGGCCCCTTTTTTTCCCGTACTTAGGCCTTGGTGATTTCCCCATCCCAAAGTGGGTTATGAAAGAATTTGATGAATTAGATGCAATTTATGCATCATTTGACAAGGTTTTTCTCTTTGTTAGTTAGAGGAACTTTTTGATACATTTTGAAACATTATATTTTGAACTATCCTTTGGGGAAAAATTACATGCCTAAGGGCTGTACCCATAGAGAAATGATGGGTTCCCAGAACATTGTTACAAGACATATCCTTCCCTCTTCATTCCCTTTCCACCCCCAGTGATAACAGACACAAAGAAATATTATGGAAAAACTACTTTCAGAGGCATGATTTAGCCAATTCAAGGGAAAATTGTATTTTATTATACAAATATGTATTATCCTATATCACCACAGGCATCCTTAGAAAAATGATCTTATAGTTTCAATACCAGAGCCATGCACCCCTTCTGTGCAGCACTACCTGGGAAACACAGCTAGCTTGGGGTACCAACCTGTCAGTCAAAACCTTGATGATGTGCCAAACCTGTGCAGAGCTCCATGGCTTTCACCGGAGGACCTCAAGGGAGCTGTGTGTTTTTGTGTGGATGTGTTTTCAGAGGATCCAGGAAATTCTACTGGCTAAGGTAGAGAAGGTATGTGGATGAAGAGACAAAATTCCCAGGAGAGATTATTTTATGAAGGCTGACCTAGGATAATCTTTGAAATGGAAGAATGCAAAACTGGTTCTAACTGTCCTAGGAGATAGCTATGTGCTCTACAACAATAACTATACAGTAACGTGTACATTATCAGCAATGCATATAGGGTTCAATTGGATCTTTGAAAAGATCCAGAACATTGTTTTAGAATATGATGCATTTATGAATGTACATTTGCATGCATGTATGGATACCCATAGTCCATATAAACCACTATAGACATGGGGGGGGTCAACTGATAGGAGAATCCTGAAACTTCTCAGAGGGAAAGAGAAAACCGGGTCTATTCTGAAAAGGAAGGCACAGTTATTTTGTGTGGTTTCTGTCCTTACAAAACTGAAAATCCTCTCTGGATGCCTAAACTCAGTTTCCAAGGACAATCTCTGCTTCACTCTGGCACATTATGCTTATCACAGAATTATGTTTTCTTCAAAGCTATTACTTGAGAGAAGAACAGATGCCAAATTTTATATATATGTGTATATATATATATATATATACACATATATATATATTTAAAACTTCTGAATATCTAATTTTTCTTCACAGATCAAGTAAATTAAAAAAAAATTTTGAATTGATATTTTGGATGGCATTCAATGTTCTTCTCTTTAAATTTTGAGAGTCCTGGATATCTTGCCAAGCACATAAACCAAATTGTATTGGAACTGCAGCACTTTAATAAGAAGCCTCAGATATTGCCTCCCCCATCCCCACGTGGCAGGGCTCTCGTTTATTGGAGCCATCTTTTACCAAGCTGCCAACTTCCCCTTTTGCTAAATACTCATAAAACTCCATCTTCTCATTGACTCTGTTCTTTAGTTTGTGTTTCTCAAAAGGAACAAAAGGATCCATTCTTTGAACTTGATCATCTTTTTTTTCTTTTTTGTTTTTGCCACTCACACATCCTACATGCTCTACCTAATGTCATTCGAGAATCATCTTTACCTCTTGGAGACATTGCTATTTACATTACTAGGACAAGGGCTCTAGATGTAAAGACTCTTTCCTTAATTCAAATAGCAAAAGCAGTCTTATTAAATTGGAGTTACAGCCAGCCACAGTGATCTTCTCTTCAGACCAAACACCTCTTTTATCCTGTCTGCCCTTTCTTTCCGACAAGACTGTTAGTATCTGTAAGTAGTGGTGACAGGTCTGGAGAAGATGAATTTCCTACTATTGTGGAAAAGAACAATAATAAAAGAAACATTTCACTCCGTTTTTACTGACTCCCCAGAGAATACATGAAATTAAATGAGTTATTTAAATAAAGCACACTAGGTCAATGGTGCCAGCTCAAAAAAAAGTTCCAATTAAAAAAAAAAAAGACAGTAAGTTTGTAAAGGAGAAAAAGTAATCTTTTTTCTTTTTTAAGGCAGAAGGTCTGTTTCTTCAAAAGTAATCTCACATAGAGGTGGTCCAATATAAAGTATGCCAGCTTTTCTAGTAAAAAAATACACAGGTGAAAGTTGGAGGCCATACCTCCCTCTCACAGTCTCCTCAAAGTCAGAAATGGAGGATTTTGTTAAAAATCACTGAGGGATCTCCCAGCGTATTTTGAAAATAGTACTACAAAATACGAAGCTCTGAAGGGTGATGTTTATGATTTGGGAAATCTCCTGATGATGTATCTAGTAATTGCTTAAAATTATCACTTAAATATCTGTGCTTCAAAATAAGAAATACTAAGGGGAAAATGGCATTATAAACAGGTTTGCCTATCAGATTGTACATTAATATTTCCAAGAATGGGTCCAAAACTGCCTAACTCATTGCTGCATTGAACTATATTCTGTTTAAATAGCATGGTAAAATTTAGTCAGATTCCAAAGGTATCACTTCAGCTGGGGTTCTCAAAGGACAAATATACAAGGAGACCTAGACCAAGCAATAGGCCCTTCTGTGGAAATAAGTTTTGCAACTGGTTTTATTTTGGCACAAATGGCAGTTAGGGTAATTTTCATTGCTCTTGCTAATGTCATTTTCCTGGAGACCACTGGGGACCGTGAAAGATGGTACTACTTCTGTGATCAAATAACATTACTTAAGTTCTTCCCAACCCCCTTCCATAGGAAAGATTTGATTTGAAGTAAAAATTTCATACATTTAAGGTAGCTACATTTTCTTTGATATGAAAATGTAAATTTTGAATTAGGATTCTTTAAAAAATTAACAGATATCTATATTTCATACCATTTGCTTTTGTTTGTTCTTCCCTAAAGAACTATTCTTCTACACGACACGTTCAATGGTTCAGTGTTGATTTCAGGATAAAATCAAGGGTCACCAGCTTCCTTCATAAAACTTTTCAACAAAACATCCCTATTACAGTCAGGCTCTATCATTTTTGTAGTACTGGATGCTTCTGCCTCTCCAGTTTTGTGGGTCTACATGTGAACCCATTCTGACAGATTATATTTGCCGCTCCTTATGGAGGTACTAAATCAAATCCTACCAATATTTCAGTCATTTCAACATCATGTCCTAATTAAACTGGTTCAGTCAATAGCATTCACCGTGTTTTGAAACCATATAATATTTAATCAGTAGGTCTCATATGATACCTACCTACCATGAGAGGAAAAAGAATCATGCTCTTGTTTAAACATGTTAAAAGATGCTGTTGATTATGAACTATTAATAAAACAACTTTTCCATTTGAAGAAAACCAATTCAATGTCTAGGTAGAAAATCCTAACTGAGAATATCAGAGGAAATGATAACGAAATAACTTTTTGCTTTCACTTTTGAGTAAGGTTCAACAAATTACCAGCCTTTGGAAAGGGGAGCAGAAATTCCGAAGAATATGATCTGTCCTTTGAGACAATATTAAAAATAGCTGTGAGGTTAGAGTAACTAGACAGTGTTCATTTCTCATCAATTTTTTTCATGACAGTTTTGTTTTCTAAGTGTTGATTTTAGTAGTTGAGAATTATGAGTTAGAGGCAAAAGTCTCTTAAATGCTGGAGAGATATCATTTGCCTTTCTTTGGTCTCCATGGGCACCAAGAATATGAAGATCAAATAGGCAGGGGATTGCAACAGAACTTCAACATAAATTCAATATTAAATTAAATAAAATAACATTTAAAAAACTGAGACATACTGAGAGTTAACTCAGTCACCTCATTCTTATCTTTGTGTGTCTGGTTTATTTCACTTAGCACAATGTCCTCGAGAAGTGTATGCACTGTCACAAGTGGTAGGATTTTCCTGTTTCACCTAATTGTGAAATTTTTCTGTTAGATTTTTTTAAATGCCTTTTTTCTCCATTTACCTCTCTTTGGCAGGGCCTCCATTTACAAATATATTTAGCATTTTGATACTCCACGGGTCCTTAAGCTTCTATACATTAAAAAAGTTTTTCCTTTAACTGTTCTTAAGATTAAAAAATATTATTGATCATGTCTTCTGCCCATTTTTTGATGTTATTATCTGTTTTGTGTGTGTTGAGTTTGAGGCGTTCTTTATAGATCTTGGATATCAGCCCTTTGTCTGTCGTGTCATTTGCGATTATCTTCTCCCATTCCATGGGTTGCCTCTTTGTTTTGTTGACTGTTTCCTTTGCTGTGCAGAAGCTTTTGATGTTGATGAAGTCCTGAAAGTTCATTTTCGCTTTTGTTTCCTTTGCCTTTGGAGACATATCTTGAAAGAAGTTGTTGTGGCCAATGTTGAAGAGGTAACTGCCTATGTTCTCTAGGATTTTGATAGATTCTTGCCTCACATTGAGGTTTTTTATCCATTTATAGTTTATCTTTGTGTATAGTGTAGGAGAATGGTGGAGCTTTATTCTTCTACACATAGCTGTCCAATTTTTCCAGCACCATTTATTGGAGAGGCTGTCTTTTTTCCACTTCTCCAAAGAAGACATACAAATGGCTGACACATGAAAAAATGTTCATCATCATTAGACATCAGGGAGATCCAAATCAAAACCACATTGAGATACCACCTTACACCAGTTAGAATGGCCAAAATTAACAAGACAATAAACAACAAGTGTTGGAGAGGATGTGGAGAAAGGGGAACCCTCTTACACTGTTGGTGGGAATGCAAGTTGGTGTAGCCACTTTGGAAAACAGTGTGGAGATTCCTTAAGCAATTAAAAATGGAGCTACCCTATGACCCTGTAAATACTGGGTATTTACCCCAAAGATACAGATGTAGTGAAAAGAAGGGCCAACTGTACCCAAATGTTCATAGCAACAATGGCCACAGTCGCCAAACAGTGGAAAGGACCAAGATGCCCTCCAACAAACAAATGGATAAAGAAGATATGGTCCATTTATACAATGGAGTATTATGTCTCCATCAGAAAGGATGAATACCCAACTTTTGCATCAACATGGGTGGACTAGAAGAGATTATGCTAAGTGAAATAAGTCAAGCAGAGAGAGTCAATTATCATATGGTTTCACTTACTTGTGGAGCATAAGGAATAACACGGAAGACATTGGGAGATGGAGAAGAGAAGTGAGTTGGGGAAATCAGAGGGGGAAACAAACCAAGAGAGATTGTGGACTCTGAGAAACAAACTGAGGTTTTTTGGGGGGGTAAGCCTAGTGGTGGGTATTATGGAAGGCATATATTGCATGGAGTACTTGGTGTGGTGCATAAACCATGAATTTTGGAACACTGAAAATAAAATAAAATAAAATAAACCTTAAAAAAAAAAACCCAGAAAATACTATTGATCAAATTTATTGACCACCCACTCTATTGGGGCTGGTAAGCCCATCCAGTGAATTTTTAATTTCAGATATTGTATTCTTTGGTTCTTGATTTTGTATTTAATTATTTTTTAATAGATTCTAGTTCTATGTGAGATTTATCTCTTTATTTACTATGAGCATGTTATGCTTTACCAC
This sequence comes from Mustela nivalis, assembly GCF_964662115.1. Lineage (NCBI taxonomy): Eukaryota > Metazoa > Chordata > Mammalia > Carnivora > Mustelidae > Mustela > Mustela nivalis. Next base: position 32,627,160 of record NC_139027.1, on the reverse strand, counting down.
ATTCTGAGTGTTTTTAATAGCTATTTAAAGTCTAAAGTCTGGGGTGCCTGGGTGGCTCAGTCATTAAACGTCTGCCTTCAGCTCAGGTCATGATCCCAGGGTCCTGAGATTGAGCCCCATGTCAGGCTCCCTGCTTGATAGGAAGCCTGCTTCTCCCTCTCCCACTCCCGCTGCTTGTGTTCCCTCACTTACTGTCACTCTCTGTCAAATAAATAAATAAAATTATTAAAAAAATAGTAAAATCGAAAGTCTTTTCCTGTTAATTCCAATATCTGGGTCATCTCAGAGTTGGCTTCTGTTAAGTATATTTTTTCTTGAAAATGTGTTGCCTTCTCCTGTTTTATTTATGTCAAGAGTATTTTTATTTCTATATCCAGAACTATGTGAATGTAGTATCATGGAAACTCAGGATTACTTTTTATTATTACAAAGTATTGATATTTTTGTTTTAGTGTGCAGTAATCTTATTGGACTTGAATTTGTAGTCTTTTTCTTTTATTTATTTATTTATTTTTAAAGATTTTATTTATTCATTTGACAGAGATTACAAGTAGGCAGAGAGGCAGATTGGGGGGGCAGGCTCCCTCCTGAGCAGAGAGCCCCCAACATGGGGCTCGATCCCAGGACCCTGAGATCGTGACCTGATCCAAAGGCAGAGTCTTAACCGACTGAGCCACCCAGGTGCACCATGTAGTCTTTTTCTTTTAGATCACAATTCAAATCTCATTTTTCTCCTTGTAACATGGCTGTTTGCTACCTGCCCCACACATGCATGGTTAGGGCTTTCAGACTTAATTCTCAGATGACCTCATTTAAATGTTAGAACCATAGAATGTAGGCTTCTTATAATTCACTGAGATTTACTGGGTCAAAATATAATTTTTTTTTGTCATGGTATTTTTGTATAGCAAAAGATTGCATTTCCATTTTGAAAAACAAAATCCATTTTGAATCATGGATTCAAAATCCATTCTTATCCCCACATTCATTTTTAAAACGATTTATTTACTCATTTTGAGAGAGAGAATGAGGGAGAGAGAGAAAGCAGGAAGGGGGCAGAGGGAGATATTCTCAAGTAGACTCCATGCTGAACATGAAGCCAGAAGTGGGACTCGATCCCATGACCCCAAGATCACAACCAGAGTCAAAACTAAGAGTTGGATGCCCAACAATCTAAGCTGTCCAGGCATCACTCCCACATTCATTTTTTTTTTAATTTATTTTTTATTTTTTATAAACATATAATGTTTTTTTATCCCCAGGGGTACAGGTCTGTGAATCGCCAGGTTTACACACTTCACAGCACTCACCACAGCACATACCCTCCCCAATGTCCATAACCCCATCCCCTCTCCCTACCCCTCCCCACCTCTCCCCACCCCTCCCCCCAGCAACCCTCAGTTTTTTTGTGAGATTGAGTCACTTATGGTTTGTCTCCCTCCCGATCCCATCTTGTTTCATTTATTCTTCTCCTACCCCCTTAACCCCCCCCATGTTGCATCGCCACGTCCTCATATCAGGGAGATCATATGATAGTTGTCTTTCTCTGATTGAGTTATTTTGCTAAGCATGATACCCTCTAGTTCCATCCATGTCGTCGCAAATGGCAAGATTTCATTTCTTTTGATGGCTGCATAGTATTCCATTGTGTATATATACCACCTCTTCTTTATCCATTCATCTGTTGATGGACATCTAGGTTCTTTCCATAGTTTGGCTATTGTGGACATTGCTGCTATAAACATTCGGGTGCACATGCCCCTTCGGATCACTATGTTTGTATCTTTAGGGTAAATACCCAGTCATGCAATTGCTGGGTTATAGGGTAGTTCTATTTTCAGCATTTTGAGGAAACTTCATGCTGTTTTTTGGAGTGGCTGCACCAGCTTGCATTTCCACCAGCAGTGTAGGAGGGTTCCCCTTTCTCCGCATCCTCACCAGCATCTGTCATTTCCTGACTGGTTAATTTTAGCCATTCTGACTGGTGTGAGGTGATATCTCATTGTGGTTTTGATTTGTATTTCCCTGATGCCGAGTGATATGGAGCAATTTTTCATGTGTCTGTTGGCCATCTGGATGTCTTCTTTGCAGAAATGTCTGTTCATGTCCTCTGCCCATTTCTTGATTGGATTATTTGTTCTTTGGGTGTTGAGTTTGCTAAGTTCTTTATAGATTTTGGACACTAGCCCTTTATCTGATATGTCGTTTGCAAATATCTTCTCCCATTCTGTCAGTTGATTTTTGGTTTTGTTAACTGTTTCCTTTGTTGTGCAAAAGCTTTTGATCTTGATGAAATCCCAATAGTTCATTTTTGCCCTTGCTTCCCTTGCCTTTGGTGATGTTCCTAGGAAGATGTTGCTGCGACTGAGGTCGAAGAGGTTGCTGCCTGTGTTCTCCTCAAGGATTTTGATGGATTCCTTTCTCACATTGAGGCCCTCCATCCATTTTGAGTCTATTTTCGTGTGTGGTATAAGGAAATGGTCTAATTTCATTTTTCTGCAGTCCCACATTCATTTTTAATTCATCTCACAACCTCAAAAGTTGAGTTGACCTCTTCTCTTTTTTATATTATTGCACATAGCATTTATATTTTCCATTGTCACTGTCCCCTACCTCAACACATTTTCTCTCTGTTCTTTGCCTTTGTCTTTCTTTCTTTTAGTCTTAGAAGAGTGAATTCACACTCTCTCCTGCCATCTCTGCCAGCTCTTGCCATCTTCTTTCCACTGGCTCTGTCCTTAAGTCCCTACCGTCTGACTTTCCTCCCCAGCAATTTTTTCCTCACAAGACTTAATTATTAAAGCCAAAAATATGTTAAAAAACAATACCTCAGCCCTTCTACTAAGACTTATGGTCACATTCTTCACAGCTATTTACAGTTCATGAATCATCTTATCCTTCTTAACCAACCCCACTCCTTCTACAACTCTCCCATCAGTGATAATGGCACCCAACCAATTAAACCTTTCTCTCAAATGTCAGTATTCATATTTGAAATACTCTGCCAGATTTCCTATTTACATAAGAGAAGTGAGATTTTTTCAAGGGAAAGAAATGGCCAAAAGGGAACTAAGGGTGTTAGAAAGGAAGGCAAATAAAGAAATACTTGCTAGTTGAATCCTGACCCTCTATGTCAACCTCTACTGCCTTACATAGGCATAGTGGTCTTTGCAGTGTTTTAGAGCCTATGGTCTATCATTTGGGATGACTTTTGTAGAGATTTGCCTTCTTGTAGCCTGTGTTTAAAAAAAAGCTCTTTTAATCTTGCAAAATATTAAAGTAAGTAGTAACAAATGTTGATAAAAATGTCAAATCATACATGTCCAGCATCACAACTTTTGGAGATTTTTAACACTTCCCAATCCATGTCCAAGTGAACATGTGAGTCCCAGAAAGTTAAAGACCAGTTTACAAGTAATATACCAAAGCTGAAATCCACAAAATTTATAGAAATGTGGACTGGGCCAAAGCTCAGTAAAGACATGAGGCAGAGAGGTCAATATTGACTATTTTCAAATTGTATAGTGAATGAGCAGTCAATTTAAGAATAGCTAATAAACTCTTGTTAATATGTTCATAATGGGGTGAAGTATTCTGAAAAACCCAATATATATGACCAGTTTATGGTTAGACTTCATGGGCTTCCTTCCAAAAAAGACATCACCAACTGCTGGACTTGAACCAATTAGAGAAATAAAGGATACAACTAGACTATGACTCTGGGCAAAGAGACAGATAAAATCTAGGCAGGAGCCCAGGCATACCACAGTGGAGAAGAGAGATCAGGTGTAGTGAATACTCTTGTGTGCCATCAAGATTCACTCTTCGGGCCAAGGCTTTCATTCTCCCCACCCACTAAGATATGATTTCTGTTGATGGCTTATAGCTGAGTTCCTCCCCAGGCTTTGCCTCAGGATAAAGGGATATACCTTGTCAAACTTATGCCTCTTCCCAGGTAGCCTACATCTAATGACTTCTGATGTGGGAATGCAAGGACCTGACCTCTTGCCTAACATTGGGAAAACTCTGAAAGGCCAGTCAAGCCCCAAGGTTCACTGTGGAATGGGCTGAGGCTTTTGCTACTGCATCATAGTTGAGGTTCCCCCTGAAACGAATCCTGCTTTCTTCATTTTCCTATTGTCATCAAGTACACTGTTATGGACTAAATGTTGAACAACAGGTTCCCCCTGAAACGGATCCTGCTTTCTTCATTTTCCTATTGTCATCAAGTACACTGTTATGGACTAAATGTTGAACAAAATTCCTATGTTGAAATCCCAACCCCCAATGAGATGGTGTTAGCAGTTGGGGCCTGTGGGAGGTGAGATTAGGTCACAAAGCTAGAGCCTTCATGAATGAGATTAGTACCTCATTAAAGAGACTCCAGAGAACAATCTGGCCCTTACTCTCTGTGAGAACACAGGGAAAGGATGACTATCTACAGACCAGGAATGGGCTTCCTCCAAACACCAAATATGCTAGCTCTGTGATCTTGGATTTCCCAGCCTATCTGTTGTTCATAAGCCACCCAATCTATGGCATCCCACCAAAACTCACTGAACTAACACAGACACTTCCTGATAAACGTCCTGCATTATAATCATTCTTAGAATTTATTCCTGGGGTACCGAAGCAAAGATAACAGAGTTGGATTCCACTGTTATGGTGGCTAAGGGGACTGTGATAGATCATCTAATCAGTCTCCTTTTGCAGAATCCAGGTTGAAGTGCAATCCATGGATAAGGGTTGGTACCTAGGAATCTGGAACTCATCCCCAGAGCACCCATCTCAGAAGGGCTGGAAAGGAGTAGTATGGAAAGGATCAATAAGAAAAAGAAAAGCCAGTCAACAATCTTGTTTGCTTCTTGGAGGAATATGTCATGGAGTAAAAACAAAAACCAAAAAACAAACAAACAAAAAAATAGAAATGAGCTCTGAACGTGAGATTGCCTCTTACTAACTGTGGTCAGAAGTGATTGCTGGTATTTCCTCTGCAATACAGAGATACGGAAGCTGATTTTGAGTATTATCTGAAGTAATATTTGTGAAGTGCATACTTGTTACAGAAAATAAGGAGCACTTCCTTGTATGTTTACAACTATTACCTTATTTAGTTCTCCACATAATATGTAAGGTAGCATCTTTTGCCTGCAACAGTGAGTAGTTAAGTAGCATAAGAATGATGGAAAGAAAGAAACCAAAAGGTATGTAACAGTCAGTAGATTATAGTTTGGGAGGAAGAAGAGATCAAATGGCCCAGAATGTCAAGTAGCTTTAAGAGACAGAGCAGAACTTAGGACAGAGGCCTCTATTACCCTACTCCACTCTCTAGTATTCAGTAAATACTTAATTTTTTTCAAAAATTCACCATATGAGGCAAAAAAGAACTCTCGTGGCCAAACATTTAAAAGAAAATGGTTTAAGAGAAATAAAATAAAACTCCATAAAAATAATTTGAATAATTAGGGATGAGGAGCTTCTAGAACTATGTTCTTATAAGTTCTCTACCTCCGTGATTCTATACTTAAAAGAAAGCTATTAGTCACCATACCCATACTTTGGGGAAAAAAAGTGATGCTGTGTGGGAAGTGTTGTTTTTTTCCTAATGGAATACTCTTTGCAAGAGTGATTATTAACAGAAGGAGACATGGATTTTCTTATCAATTTTTATTTGCACAGTGATTGAGAAGGAGGGAATTCAGTTTTTTATGAAAGGTGCCCTACTTGGTAATTAATTGACAGTGCATTTCATGGTTGTTCTATATTAACAGAATAGGAGATAATATATTCTCTTTTTTGAATTACCCAATTCTCTTTTTTGACGGCTACTTATTCTGGAAAACAAAAAACTTTTCACATTTTCATCCTAGTAACTTTAAAAACAACTGGAACATTATGGATGTTTATTCACTCACCTCATTCTTTCAATCCTGTGTTCCTCTAGCAAATTACCTTTGGTTTCATCATTGGAGGAGGAAGAGTACAGTAATAGAAGGTAACATCAGTAATGTCACTAGCTGGTCATCCAGACAATTCCTTCTGGCAGTACCTTTTCTGATTCGACATCAGTTTTGTACCTAGCCTTCAGTTTCATGGGTTTTTTAGCATTTGTTAGTATCCCTAAGATAATCTAAGGCAGGGAAATGGATTTACATTCACCAAAACATCCAGAGAACAAAACGTACATGTATTGATTTCCACCGGGGAAAAAAAAACCATAAAATAAAATGGAATGTTTCAAATGAGCCTTATCCTTTATTCACTTTCTGAAAGCTGCATCTGATAATAATTAGAAAGTTGTTTTTAATTAAAGTAACACAGTGAAGTGGGATTCTTTCTATGGATGTTTGACTTCAGATTTTAACAGTTTGTTGCATCCATCTCCACAGTCAGTACATATGCTAAGCAGACCACAAGCTAATGACCATTGTCCAGAGGACCTCCACCATGAGCCACTGTGCGTTAAACTGCCAGCTTCTCAATCTGACTCTGGCATTTCCGTTTCTAATCAACCATTGACCTTCAGTGGCTATCCTTTTCCTTTTCATTTATTAATAGCATTGTCTTAGTCACAATTTAAACATGCTAATGTAGTCATATTTTGATAGAAAGTACACCCCCATCTCTTGATTAAGACCGCCTATTTCTAAGAAATAATTACTTAGGTGGGTGTTTTTCCATATGGCTGAGTTCGTCCATTTACATATTGATTTTCTGCGATCTATTTTCAAAAGTTTAATAGACTTAAGTTCTGAAGAAAACTGATGCTTGAGATCTTGGACTTCCCAGCCTGTCATTGTTCATAAGCCGCCCAGTCTGTGGTTTTTTTGTTACTCTTTAGAATGTGACTGAAAAGTCAATCGTTTTCTATTCCTCTCTTGTGGTTTCTAGTCTATATGATCTTATAGTAATTTTAAAATTGTTTATATATTCAGTATTTTAAATATATCATTTTAACATGGTCCAAAACTCCAAAAAAATTAAAATATAAAGAGAACTATCTCTTGTTCACCTTTGTTCTCCACTTTTCCTTTTCCTGCTACTTCCATACTACAAACACCAGTTAATCTCTCCTGTATCTTTCCACAGTTGATGGATACAAACAAATGTAAATATACATTTGCTTAGTTTCCTTTACTACACAAATGCTAGATTACAGCATGCACTGCTCTGCGCTTCTTTAAAATTTAGCAAGATGCTTTGGAAAGCTTTTCAAATCCATGCACAGAGAACTACTCATAATTTTTTCCAGCCATATAGTATTCTAGTGTATTAATGTATCATATAATTTGTTCAATCAGTTCTTTATTAATATTTAGTTTTTTTCTGTTTTCTTTTTTTAAAAAATTTTAACAGCAACATGATGAATAACCTGAGCATATGTCATTTCCTCTTTGCATAACTGATATTAGACTTGCTATGTTAAAGGACATGTACCAGTGTGTTTTTGGAGATATTACCAAATTTCCCTCCATATGGTTTGTACCATTTTATACTCCCACCAGTAATTTATGAAAGTATGTTTCCAGAACATCTTACCAACTTCTGATTTTTGCCAATTTGTTATGTGAAAATGGCATCTCATTAGAATTTCAATTTACCTTTCTCTGTAAGAGAAAGAGTAGAATTAAAGAGTAGAATTAAATATATTCATTGAGCAGGTATCTATTGAGTCTTTACTAAGTGGCAGCCTTATTCTAAGTAATGGGAATATAAAAGTGTACTAAGCAGAAAGAAAACACATAGGTATGTGATTATGCATATATTCATATATATAACTATGTAGTACATTGAATGGTGATAATGATGAAGAAATAAAAATAGAATAAGGTGAAGGGGGAACGAAAGTCAATAAAAGATTTCATTGGTAGAATTACATCCAGGCAAAAACTTGAAGAAGTAGGGAGACTGGCCTAACAACGTATCTGGAGAAAATGAGCTCCAGATAGAAGAAACAACCAGAGCAAAGTTGTCAAGCAAGGAGAAGATCCAGCATTAAGGAGGAATACGAAGGTGCTCAGTGTGACTGGAGCAGAAACAGGAGAGGAGGTGTTGAAGTTGTCAGAGAAAGAGTGAAAAGCCACAGTGGATAGGGCTTTGTAGACAAGAGAAAAGATTTGGACTTTCATTCTGGAAGAAATGGAAAGCTATTGAGGAATCTGAGCAAAAGAGGAAAATGGATTTGATCTGACATGCATTTTATTTTTTTTTTATTTTTTTTTTTTTAAGATTTTATTTGACAGAGAGAGATCACAAGTAGGTAGAGAGGCAGGCAGAGAGAGAGAGAGGAGGAAGCAGGCTCCCTGCTGAGCAGAGAGCCCGATGCGGGACTCGATCCCAGGACCCCGAGATCATGACCTGAGCCGAAGGCAGCGGCTTAACCCACTGAGCCACCCAGGCGCCCCTGACATGCATTTTAGAAGGACTCCTCTAGTTGCTGTTAGAAATGACCATAGAGAGCAAGGAAAGAACCAGAAAGGCCAGTTAGAGGACTAATCCAGCAACCCTATAGACAAGATGGCAGCTTGGCCCAGCATGGTAGTGGGCTATCAGCTCCTGGATATATTTTGAAGATATAGCAAACAAGACTTCCTGAACTTTTGGATATATGACGTAAGGGAAATAAAAGAGTAAATTACTCTTCCAAGTTTTCTGGTTTGAGCAACAGAAAGGACAGAATTGCTATTACCTGGATTAATTTTTAGACTCATTTGTATTTCCTCTTTCTTTTGTTTGTTCTTTCTTTCTTTCTTTCTTTCTTTCTTTTTTACTGAACTCTCTATTCATATTTTTTGCTTATTTGTTTCTATTGTGAGTCTGATTTTTTTCTTAAAGCTTTCAAGATTATTTATCAAAACCTACCCATTCATAGGTAATACGAATTCAAAATACAACAGTTTATATATATTTTGCTTATGTTATTTTTGATGTGTTTTGCTTTTCTTTTCTTTATTTAAAGGCATACAGATGTCCTTTTAAAAATTACTTGGACATGGGGTGCCTGGGTGGCTCATTTGGTTAAGTGGCTGCCTTCAGCTCAGGTCATAATCCCAGAGTCCTGGGATTGAGCCTCCCTCTCTGGGAGCTTGCTTCTCTCTCTGGCCATCCGCTCCCCTCCTCCCCATCTGTGTTCTCTCTCTCTCTCTCTCTCATAAATAAATAAAACATTTAAATAAAATAAAGTAAAATTACTTGAATGTATCCATTTTAATGGCTCCTGAATTTTTAGTCAAAATGAGAAATACTATTCTTGCTCCAAGGTTAGGAATAATGCATTATTTTATGGTCTAGTTTTATGGTTTTATTTTTTTACATTTGTATCTTTAATTGCTTAGAAATTTATTCTGGTGAAGGATAGAAGGTATGAAACTGACTATGTCTAGATGAGTGTCCAGTTGTCCTAAGACCACTTATTGAATTAGCTCTATTTTCTTCACTGATTATATATACCGTCCTTCATAGGTCAGGTTGCCAAATGCACTTGGATCTAATTCTGGCATTTCTGTTTTTTTCCTTTGGTTTTCATCTCTGTTCATAAGACATGACCATAAAGTCTTATTTATTTAGACTTTGTAATTATTTCAATAAATAGTATGACTAAACCCATCTCTCTGATCTTTATTTTCATAGTTTCCTGTCTATTTCTGTTATTTTCCCACCGAGCTTTAGAAGCACCTTGATTATTTGCAAAAAAGAAAAGAAAGTGCTGTTCTCTTATTTAAATCATCTTAGAACTATAAATTAATTCAGAGAAAATTGGCATGTTTATATTTTAAGACTTTCTATCAGAACATAATCTGTATTTGCATTTGTTTCTGCTTTTCTTTTTCTTTTTTTTTTTTTTTCTCTTATGGGGGTATGTTAAACATTTCTCCATATGTGTCTTGTGCTTTTTCTGTTAAGCATATTACCTTTTTTTAAATCAGTCTGTTGCTATTAAAAATGAGGACACTTTTCTTTTACCATACATCATCGAAGTGGTTTCTGTTTTATATATTGAATGGTATTGATTATATTGATTTTATACCCTAGTGATGGCATTTTAATGCGGTTTGTGTGGTTTTTCAATGGTTCCCTGGTGGGTTTGGGTATTAGATAATTTCTAGTGCAATGAGTGATAGTTTAATCTCCTCCTTCCTAATCTCTGCCTAATTTGTTAGCTAATATTTTCAGTAAAATTGAAAAAAATAAGAGTTGTGAGAGTGAGTGGACCCTGTGATCTCACCCTCATGTTCCCATGGTATAGAAACCTATAAATTAGATGGGGCAGCATGCACTTCTATAGCACTAATATTCCCTCAGAAAGTTCATCACAATAATGATTATCTGTTCACTCTATATTTTTCCTTCTATACAGTGAGTGTTTTTAAAACTCAATTTTGTCGGGGCACCTGGGTGGCTCAGTGGGTTAAAGCCTCTGCCTTCAGCTCAGGTCATGGTCCCAGGGTTCTGGGATCAAGGAGCCCCACATTGGGCTCTCTGCTCAGCAGGGAACCTGCTTCCTCCTCTCTCTCTCTGCCTGCCTCTCTGCCTACCTGTGATCTCTATCTGTCAAATAAATAAATAAAATCTTTAAAAAAAAACCTCTATTTTGTGTACATTTCATATTATATCCATATCCTCAGGCATATAGTACTCCTTATAAGTATATGTTAAATGAATGATTAGACAGCTTAATGAAGATTATATATCTCTGCTTGAAGAACTTATGTAACAGTATTTAAACATCTTTTTGTCTCTACATGTAAGTGCTTCTTAATTTGAGACAATGTACTACAAGTAGACAGAGCAAAGGGCTCAGAGCCTAGGACATCTCACTGCTTCTCCCTTTGGCTCTGTGATTGGGGGACAAGTCTTAATTTTCCCAATACTCAGTGTATGAAATGCAAATAATGTATCATCAAAGAGTTCCTCTGAAGAAAAAATGAAAATGCTGCATGTGAAATGTTGATCAAATTCTCTTTTTTAAAGGTTTATTTATTTATTTGGGGGGATGGACAGGGTGGGGTAAAGAGAATCTTAAGCAGACTCCATGCTGAGCCCAGAGGTCAATGTGGGGCATGATCTTATGATCCTGACATCAGGGTCTGAGCCGAAACCAAGAGTCAGACAGTTAACCAATTGTGCCACCCAGGTACCCCACTATGACCAAATCCTAATGCCTCATGTTCTCTTCAAACATGGTTTCTTCAGGAGAATATTGATTCTATGTGATGGTTCTTTTGTTCTATTTCCCTCCAGGTATGAATTGCTGGCATTTTGTCAGTGTTGAAGTAAACTCACCCCCTGTGCACCCTTTCCTTCTTCCTCTTCTGGGGGTGTGCAATTTGAAGTTCTCCTCTAATGAATCACTCTGTATTTATCTGATTCAAACTTACCTCTACTCTCCATGCCTTCTATTTATTGAGGACAGTGTTAATAACAAATCTCTCCTCAAAAAGAAGAGAACTATTTCACTGATTCCTGAACACCACCCTTTGGAGTTCAAAAAGGAATCTCCAGACAAAGATGTCCTCCCTTCTCCCCTTTTTTTGGGGGGGGGGATGGATGGCTAATATGAAGAAATCAGTGGCTTGACTTGCAGGCAATCCTGTCAGGGACCAAATACTTCCATTTTCTGAGGCAATTCTTTCTCACTCAAATGAAGGCTAAATCAGAACTAAGGAAAAACCATGCTCATGAAATCATATTACAAGCAGGGAGACGACAGGTCGTCTTGCCTGACACTTCCTCACCCAGTTTCTCATCCAGCTCTGATCCACAGGTTAACGGACATGATAATTAACTCTTCATAGGAGGCATTTCTACCTATTGCTACCGATTATTCTCTGAAAATTGGAAATAGCAGCCCCACTATCATCCTTCAAAGGCTGAACAGAAAGTGGAATTGATTTAAAAGAAGCCCGACTACATGAAAGTCTGAGAAATATAACATGGTCACCATTCCTCTCAGCAAATTGCTGATTGCTCAGTAAAACTTGCAGGGGGTGGGAGGTGATGCTTCCACGCTACAGTAATTAGGGTAGAATGGTTTGGAGAAACTACTGGAAAGCTCTGATGAAAGGCCAGGAGCATTGTGGCTTTATTAGGAAAATGCCAAACAGTGCTAACAGTGTCTGCAAAATTGGATTACCATTTTTATTCTGGGTTCCAGAGGGAGAAAATAGCCAATTAAAGCATTCAGTACTAGGAGTACCATGCTGAGCATTTAGTTAAAAGATATGCTTAGAGATTATTTTGTCATTCAGAACACTGCCCTTCAATCAGTGCCAATGTCCTAATAACCAGAGGATAGGGAGAAAGGTGAGGGGGCACAACTTTTTCTTTTAGAAAAGGGACCCACCTGTAGTTTGATTCAGAGTCCAGAATTTATATTTTAGTATTTATAATTTTTTTTCATTTTAGGTACATTTTATATTAAAGTAAGTCAGCAGGGAGGAAATTACAAAAATAAATAAAAGGAGGTGTTATAGGATGGAAAGGAGAAGAAATGGTGGGAGGGAGGAAAGGAGAGAGGAAGGAATGCTTCAAGTAGATGCCATTCAGGAAACACGTGTGCTGAAGTTTTATCACCTTTCCATTTAACCAAGGCTAAGTGGATTTTTCTTTGAGTGTCTCCTGTATAATCATTTGCCGAAATGTCAGAACACAAGCTGTCATTATTTGACCTTTAGGGACACTTAATGAAGAACCTTTCTATTTTCCCGTGTCCTGCATTAGGTAGGCTGAATTACGCGAGAAGAGATAATAAAGAAATTAAGAGAAATTCTGTCCCTGGCAAGTGAATGACCTTCCTGTTTTTCTGTTTCTTCATGAGCAAATTTCATTGATAATATTAGCCATATGCATTTGTCATGGTGACTCTGTTGGACCCTCCATTCCCTGGTCCTTGCCCATGCACACTTGCCATGGCTGAACACCATGGGAGGGTTTTGGTTTTATTCTTCTTTGTCATCCCAGATACCCAGTTCTGTTCCTTCCTTCCCATGTTGAACATGCAAATAATATATGTGATCATAGTCAGGCCCGCATAAACTTTATTAATTCCTCAAATAATTATATATCCTGCAAATTCAGATACCAGTGTCATGAAGTAAATTAGTGTGAAATACACTATTTTGGGTGAATTAATACACTTTCTCAGGGCTTCCACTTCCATTAACAGACAGACATTCCAGCTCCTGCACGTATCCAAGTCTTTTTTAAAAAAATATATAACTCTATACTGTTTGCATATAACTTAGAAAAACAATTGCTATGGTACAGTCTAAAACATGTTTTGCTTAATAATCCTTTGTTTAAAGCATTTTGAATTGCACTGAGAGAAATTTAAAGACTCTTGCAAGCAAAAATCAAAGTGATTAAAGCAGCATGGAAATAAGTGGCTTAGATGTCTGGGAATGTGCTGAAAACCCAACATACAGGTCAACAGCAAACAGATTATATGAGTTGTGAGCTCCTAGAATATTGTAGGCTCCAGAAATGTCAGCCTTTCCCCCCACCCCATTGCTGTTAACCTCTTAGTTTTGCATTTCTACTTTCCTCTCCCTCACCTGTCTGTGATATTAAGTATTTATGGCAATCAACAAAAATTTAAAAACACATATTGTTTCTCAGTCAATTCACTGTATACTTTTCATTACATTTCCAATAAAATTTAAATTTTCATTAGAAAATTCCTCAGTTCATATTCCTATCATTTGATTTTCATGAAGCTATGAAAGTTCCAAGTGATATGGCACAAAATTAAATACTATCTTAGAAATAACGTTCAGGGGGCGCCTGGGTGTCTCAGTGGGTTAAAGCCTCTGCCTGCGGCTCAGGTCAGGATCCAGGGTCCTGGGATCAAGCCCTGCATTGGGCTCTCTGCTCCGCAGGGAGCCTGCTTCCTCCTCTCTCTCTGACTACTTGTGATCTCTGTCAAATAAGTAAATAAAATCTTAAAACAACAACAACAACAAACATTCAGCTGACAGTCTAATCCCAGTTCCATTTTGTATGGTCTGAAAGATGCCATTTATCCTCTCTTAGTGACCTTCTTCCCGTGACCACCTACTCACTTCTTGTCAGTTTTCATATTAAATAGATTTCTATATCATTAAACTAAATGTTGCTTCTCTCCATCTCTTATTTATTGGTCAATTCTCTTTACATATGATATTATTTCAAACATTTAAAGATAACTACTATTAATCTTTGAAGATTTCTGTTCTCTAGGCAAAAGGCCCCAGGTGTTCCTTTGTTCACACATACTATGTTATTATGTCCATTTTCCATTGTGTCACTGCTAAGCATAGCTGAACTCATTTCTCATTTTCTGTATACTATAACCCTATAAATTCTGCCAAAGACTGGGTGACAAATGTAGTAGACAAGATCACATATAATATAGGTCTGTATTACAAATGTAGTTAATTAAAATGCAGAATATTATCTACATTTTATAAACTCACAATTATAAAAAATATTTTCAGGTAAATGATACTTTCCTTTGGTATTATATTATCTGATACATAAAGTAGCCTTCCATTAAAAAGAGTTTCTCCCAATAGAAATTTTGGCTCTTAACTTGAATTAAAATAAAGAGATTAGGGGTACCTGGGTGGCTCAGTGGGTTAAGCCTCTGCCTTTGGCTCAGATCTTGGGGTCCTGGGATCAAGCTCGGCATCGGGCTCTCTGCTCAGCAGGGAGCCTAATTCCCCCTCCTCCACGCCTGCCTCTCTGCCTACTTGTGAGCTCTCTCTCTGTAAAATAAATAAATAAAATCTTTTAAAAAAATTTCTTCTCACAAATTTACACATAAATTGCTGATATGATAAATATCTAAATGTAAAAATTCTATGAAATATTAGCAGAATGTATAGGAAAATGTATTTATGATTTAGAGTAAGGAAAGGAGGACCCCTTAGTGATAAAGCAGAAGGCCATTAGGAAGGAATGAATAATTACAGCTACACTTCATTTTTAAAAATGTGTGTAACACAAAAGACAAATATTAAAGGTGGAAAGTATATAATATATACATAGACATACATAAGGACTATATTTAATATATAAAAGAAAGGATTAATGTCAACAATATATAAGGAGTTCCCACGAATCAATAAGAAAAAAAAGAAAAATGGACAAATGAATAAGAATTCACAGAGAAATAAAGACAGCCAATAAACATATCATAAACCATTTAATATATCTGATAATTAAGATAATGCAAATTAATTCAGTTATTAGGTATCATATTATACTTCTCAGTACAGGGAAAAGGAGAAGTTTGATAGCAAGTGTTATCCAGAGTAAAGGGACACAGTCCTCCTCCTTTTCTGTGATTTGTGTAATATGAATTGTAATAGTCATTTTTAGCAATAGGTATTAAATTTTAAAATTGTTATAGCTTAATTTAAAATTGCCCTAGCAATTGCCATAGAAAAACTTACTGACATGTGCTAAAAGATTATACATTACAATATCTTTATGATAGCAAAATAAAGGAAAGAGAGAAAGAAAGAAGACTTGAAATGAAAGCAAGGCAAAGACAATCCACCATAAGTATAGTTGTATGACCTGAGGAAGGAAAACAACGTAACGAAACAAAAATATCTAAAACTCTAATCAATGAAAAGATTGCATATGTAGGGCACCTGGGTGACTCAGTGGGTTAAGCCTTTGCCTTCTGTTCAGGTCATGATCTCAGGGTTCTGGAATGGAGTCCCACATTGGGCTCTCGGCTCAGCAGGAAGCCTGCTTCCCTGTCTCTCTCTCTGCTTGCCTCTCTGCCTACTTGTGATCTCTCTGTCAAATAAATAAATGAAACCTTTAAAAACAGTTAAAATGCATACACTACTACTGACTCATCAAACAAAATTTTCACATGCTAAAAGGAGATGAAGATGATTCAAGATGATCAGAGCTTCTACTTCTATTCCACTTTGGAAATTTCCTGACTCTAGCTGGGAAGAAATCAAACATATATGCAAGTGAGCTTTTCTTTATTTTTCTTTAATGTGCAATACAAATGGCTTATCCCCAAAGACAGTTTAAATTGCCTTATAAAAATTGTTTTAAAGAGTGGTTGATTGTCTCAAAAATGCACGTATGTGATTAAAATTCAATAGAAAAGGTTTTATATAGCGTGTGTACACACTATTCATAGTAGTGTGACTTCATCAGTATTCTAGCCCAGGTGTTTCTGTATATGTGCATGCGTCCATGTGACTAAAAGACTCTGCATAACATATATATTGCCTCTGTCATTCTTCATCCCATTCCCCAAATATGTATTCTATAGTTCTTGTTTAACAAATTGTATATATTTAAGATGTACAACCTGATCATTACTCACCATGCTGTACCTTAGCTCTCTAGAAATTATTCATTCTACATAACTACAACTTGGTACCCTTTGACCAACATCTCCCCATTTTTCCCACCTCCCTTGCCCTGGTAACCACTTTTCTACTCTTGGTTTCTATGAATTTGATGCTTAGTTTTGTTTTTTTGTTTTTTTTTTTTAAGAGATTTAGTTAGTTAGTTAGTTAGTTGGGGGAGAGAGAGTTTCTCTTTCTGCATTCCTTGGGAGGAAAAGAATGAGCGGGAGAGAGAGAATCCAAGCAGACTCCCCACTGAGCTGACTTAGATTTCATAGATAAATGAGGTCTTGGGGCCTATTTCTTGCTATATCTGGCTTCTTTCATTTAGCGTGTAATGTCCTTCAGGTTCATTCACAGTGTGTGTTTTATCAAATGCATGTTCATTTTTAATGCTACTTTTAAAAACCACTTGCACAGATACTCCAAAACATATTCTTGTACTTCTGGGAATTGTCCTTTATGAAAATGAAGTAGACAAAGAATTTCACCCATTTGTTTACTTGACACCTTAAACATACAAGATCCAAGATGAAAATGCAAAATTCAGCACACATACTGTCACAACAGAGAAATTGACATACTAGCATAATTTCGAAATCATGTCCTATATTTTTCTTTCTTTATACATTATACACTATACATTTAAAATTATACGATAAATTGATATTTTGAAGAAAATTATATTTTGCAGAAAATTACATTTTGAAGAAAATTAGTCACAAGAGTGTTTACAAAAATTCCATACCCTAAACAAGATATGAAAAGTTTAAATGTCATACATGTTTTCCATTGTTTATTAATAATTACAAAGACCTATAGATGGCCAACAGACATATGAATAGATGCTCAAAGTCACTCAGAATCAGAGAAATGCAAATCAAAGCTACAGTGAGATATCACCTCACACCTGTCAGAATGGCTAAAATAAAAAATACAAGAAATAAGTGTTGGTGAGGATGCAGAGAAAAATGAACCTTCGTGTACTACTGGTGTGACTGCAAACCGGCACACACATGCTGGAAAACAGTATGGCACTTCCTCAAAAAGTTAAAAATAGAATTACCCTATAATCCAGTAATTGCACTACCAGGTATTTACCCCCAAAATACAAAAACACTAATTCAAGGGATACATGCATCCCTACCTTTATTGCAACATTATTGACAGTAGCCAAATAATGGAAACAGCCCAAGTGTCCATCAAAAGATGAATGGGTAAAGAAGATGTGGTATATATATCATGGAATAGTACTCAGCCATAAAAAAGGAATGGACTCTTACCATTTGCAACAACATGGGTGAGGCTAGAAAGTATAATGTTAAGTGAAATAAGCCAGTCAGAGATTAAGACAAAAACCATATGATTTCACTCATATGTAGAATTTAAGAAACAAAACAAATAAATGAACAAAGATGGGGGGAGAGACAAATCAAGAAACAGACTCTTAACTCTAGAGAATTAATGGTTACAAGAAAGGAGGGGTTGGAGGGATGCGGGAACTAGGTGAAGGGGATGAAGAGCACACTTATTGTGATGAGCGCTGAGTAATGCATAGAATTGCTGAATCATTGTACTATATTGTGCTATATATATAGTACATTGTACTATATTGTACACCCAAATCTAATATAACACTGTATGTTTACTGGAATTAAAATTGAAGTTAATAAAATTGAAGTTAATAAAAAATAATAATTACAAAAAAGTAAGAAGGGAATTCTTTTAATGAATTGAGAGAATGTGTAAGTCATGCAGAAGTGAAAGAACCATGCTTCTTGTATTTCATTTTTATGTTTAAGATAATTACATACATAAAAAAGGATTTACAAATTTTAAAATTAATTTTAGGATTCAAAACACTAAGGTTAGCAGTTAAGACAATAATTGGTTTTGTTCCATCAAGGACATTAATTTTAGTAGTCTAAGAAAATAATCATCTCAAGGCTACCTATTCTGCAAAATACAAACCAGGTAGGAATGCTGAATAAAATATGTATGATTCTCAGTATTGCTAGGATTTTTAAAACATAAGTGAATTTCTACAGAGGTAGTAAGTGAAGAACAAGCTAAAAATCATAGCGGGAATTTGAAGGTGTAGCAGTCCAGAGGGAGTTAGCTGTCCCAAAAACAAGGAGTGTGTTTTAAAGGCATCGCTTTGACCACAGAGTGGACTTTAACCTCAAGTTGGAGAATTTAGAATTGTATCCCCTAGATAAAAGGGACCATCAAAATGCTGTCCCTTAGTGAAAGTGTGACATAAAGAAGAATACTTCTTTTGGGGAAAAAAATATCATAAAATAAGTATGTCTGTCTTGGCTTGAGCTTGGGTGGAAAATAAAGTCTCCTATAAGTGTTGTAACATCAGGCTTGTCTTATATGGATTTGAGGTTCAAATTTATTCCATCTTCATGGTACAGGAAACCTCAAATCAAGGAAAAAATTCTAAATGTTCTCATAATAGTATTTCTTATGGGTCCCTGGGCCAATTCAAATAATTTTTAAGGGGACTTCCCTTCATCAGGGCCCTGTCTACAATAACATATAAACTCTGTCTAAACTCTAAGATCCACTAGGAAACAAGGCATAATGAGAGAGAGTAAATAAACAGGCCAATAACACCCGTCAACAAACAACAGAATTAGATACTTAGGAATTGCAATAATGAAATAATCAGATACCAGTTATAAAATGAGTTTGTTTAAGTTAATAAATAAATGAAAGGTAAAATATATGGTATATATATACCATAGGTGATATATATATAAAGTAAAATATCGGGTATATAAAATTATAAACATGAATATGTAAATGTATATGCTATCTATAATATACAGTAAAGGTAAATATATATGGTATATATATATTTTTATAACATATATGGTATATATAATTAGAAATATGAATATGTATTTAGGTTAAGACAAGTTTGAGAAAAGAATCTGTATTAGAGTTCTCCAGAGAAACAGAACTGATAAAATGAATGCTCTAGAGGGAGAGATTTATTTTAATGAACTTAAGAGTCACACGGCTTGTGTTGAATCTTACCTCCAAGATTTGCTAACTGTGGGACCTTGACCTAGTCATTTTCTCCTCTTTACTTTCAGTGAAAAAAGGAAGAAAATAACACTCCTGAATTAAAGGTGTTGGTATGAGGATTAAATGAGGGACAATATGTAGAATATTACCACAGATCAGTAAAAATAGTAAGTGTTCAGTGGCTATTAGCTATAATTGAAATGTGACTTAAAAGATTGCAGGATATAACTGAACTTAAATATTTATATTGGAGAAAAAAGCCCTCAAAATGCCAAGTATTTAATCACTTAAGTTAGAAATAAAGAACACAAATATAAAGTAAAAGAAAGTACAAGGAAAAAAAACTAATAAATATAAGCAGAAATTAGTGAAAGGTAAACTAGGATCAAAAGAGCCTGAAATTGAAAAAGGTTAAAGAATAGGAAAACCACAAGAAAGATTTTCAAGTGAAAATGAAAGAAGACACAAGCAATTTTAGGAATAAAGTGACCGTCATATAGATCATGTAGTCTCAGCGGGAGCCATGACACCCCTTTGGGAGCAAAAAATAGTGTTTTGAAGTCCCTGAAATTAACTATCTTATAGATGAAGTACAGATATACATAGAGTGTGTAAACAGATACACACTATAACTGTGATATTAAAATTTCATTTTTGACACTTGAAAATTTTCACAATGTGTACTGAAATAAAGTTTTAAATCCCACAGCCTCCTTAAATATTTGGAAAAGCAGATGATTGGTGGGAAGTTTAAATAAGATTGGTGGGATCATCTTGGTCTGACATTCAGTGACTGTTTACATTCTGATATTTTATCCTTCATTCCCCAAATCCATGGTAGCAAAAACTATGCTATCTGAAAATTATCATAGGGCTAAAAAGAATTATTTTTAAAAATCCAAACAAATGAAAGATTCTAGAGGACTAAGGAAGCTATGGGGAAATAATCTTCCACCCCGGAGAAATCTCCAAGAGCAATTAGCAAGGTCATAATTTTTTTTAAAGAGAACACAAGTCCAAGTTCATTGCTTCTTCCCATGGGAAGATGACGTAGTTCTTCATAATATATGTCTAGAAAATCACAGGATTATTAATTTTGAGTATTGTGATGAAAATGTTTGTTGAAGTGCTTATTACCCAAGAGGTAGTCATTGACTTTTGTCCCACTTCTTTTCTAATCAATGAAGTGGCAGTAGATTCCTACATTTGTTGCTCAGGTTCTTTCTTTCTTCTTTTTTTTGAAACTATAACTGACTATGCCAACAATCACAGCAACAGAAAGCACTCCTCCTTCACATTTGTCAGTTTCTTCTAAGAGGTTTCCTATTTCTAAGTGCTGCTTTAGGCTCAGCACAGAAATGTAATGTAGAAAGGTTGCAAATCTTGTCTGTTTATTCTTCATGTACAGATTTTAACCTGTCCTTTATTTTTGACTATATAAACAGATTGATCACTTTTTAATATTTTATTATTTATTTATTAGAGACAGAGAGAAGAAAAGGGGGAAAGGGGGAGAGGGAGAATCTTAAGCAGGCTCCATGCCCAATGCAGAACCCACGGGTCCTTGATCTCACAACTCTGAGATCACGGCCTGAGCAGAAATCAAGCATCAGACACTTAACCAACTGAGCCACCCAGGCACCCAAGATTGATTACTTTTCTAAATTTTGTCACAACCTCATATTAACGTGGCTCAAGTAAATCAACAAACAGAAATAAGCTGAACAAAAATCTCAATTTAAAAATTATTTGAGCTATTTTGTTATCATATTTAACACTTTTCATAATCATTTCCAGATTCTCTTATTGTAAATATTTTAATAAATGATCCATTTGGACTGTAACTCCAAAATGCATAAAACATGGACACTTTTAAAATACTCCTTACCTGGTAGTCTGTAAGACTACCCCAAAGCAAAAAGCTGAAGTCAGTAGTATACTGAATGTTCTTCACAGTGTTTCTAGCAAACCATGGCCTATAGGACGTTGTTTCCATGAAGTAAGTTAAGAAGCAGGGGAAAAAAATGTAAGAGGTGTATTCTATTGCTTCCTACTAGGGAATATGAATGAGCTGATTTGTTCTGACTATTTTAAGTTACAGAGTTAATCTCTTGAACTAGAGGAAACTCTAGTCATCTGAGTAATTACTTCTATTCTAAAAGATGAAAAGAACTTATGGCCTCTCAAGAAATAATGAATGATGAACAGAATGAAAATATTGAGCAAGACTCAAACCACTGTAACAAGCTTAGAGAATGATTGTCATCATTGCTACCGGGCAAACCTTTTGAATTCTCTTACTATGACCCTCTCTCTTTCTGAATAAGAGCAAGAACACACATGATCATGGAAGAAACTATGAGAGTAGAAGGTGCTGGGCATAGCAGAGGGCAGCTTTCTCATTTCCTGACAATAACAACCAATCCAGGCCATATTTCTCCTTGTTTTGTGTTGGGAATCCTAGACTTCCCCAGTCTCCTTATATTTTCCACCCTCATCCCAGTCTTCATCAACTTGTGATTCTGATTTGAGGACTTTAATGCGCCATAATGTTTCCATTACCTAAGCAAGAAATAAGATGTCAAGAAATATACTTCATCAATGATCTGACAAACACATTTGATCACCACTGTTCAATATCTTTGCAGGAGGTTGATAACTAGAAGGTCTAGATTAAGGCATAAGGAAATGTCAGTTCTGCTTTTGGCAAACATTTTCATATTTGTTATCTTTAAAGTGGCAAGCCAACTTTTCAGCTTCTTGGGTAACATAAGAAAGGTCAACAGAATTGGAAATCAGAACAAAGAACATCCTATAGAAAACACAGCTTTTTCTATGATTAGATAGAAAATTTAACATGTTGAGAAAAACACGTTATTCAGCAATAAGGTTAAGAAGTGTAGGTAATCCTATAGACTTGTTTGTTTTTTTTTTTGAAGATTTTATTTATTTGAGAAAGAAAGCATAAGGGGGCTTGGTGGGGGGTACTGGGGAAGGACAGAAGAAGGAGCAGGGCCCCATGTGGGGCTCAGTCCCAGGACCCTGGGATCATGACCTGAGCTAAAGGCAGGCAAGGCTTAACCGATTGAGCCACCCAGGTGCCCCAAACCTATTGACTTTTTAAATAATTTCAGACCTTAATCTTCATATATATGTATAAATGTATGCATAGCCTTATTGGATATAACACTTAAACATAAGCAATAAAAGAAAAAACAAGGGACATCTGAGTGGCTCAGTGGGTTAAGCCTCTGCCTTCAGCTCAGGTCATGATCTCAGGATTCTGGAATTGAGCCCTGCCTGGGGATCTCTGCTCAACAGGGAGCCTGCTTCCCTCCCTCTCTATCTGCCTGTCTCTCTGCCTATTTGTGATCTGTCTCTCACTCTCTGTTAAATAAATAAATAAATAATCTTAAAAAAAAAAAAAAAAACTAAACAAAAAAAAAAAACAGGTAAATTGGACTTAATTATAATTAAAACATTTTGAGCTTCAAAACACATCTTCAAAAAAGTGAAAACACAACCACTGAATAGGAAGGAATATTTACAAATCATAAAACTGGTAAGGGATTTGTATTTACTTCCATTGTTTCTTCTGAGGAGTCAGCTGTTAGGCTATTTGTTGCCTGTTTTTTTGTTGTTGTTGTTGTTTTAAAGATAGTCACTCTATATTTTTAAGGGTTTTCTCTTTTTATTTACTTTTTAGCACTTTTACTGTGATTGACCTGGGCATGGATTTAATTTCGTTTATTTTGCTTAGGTTCTTAGGGTTTGTCAAATCTCCAGATTAGTGTATTTCAACAGCATGGTAAAATTGTAAATCACTATTTCTTTAAATATAAGTTCTGCCTCCTTCTCTGGGATACTGGTTAAATTCTGTTAGATTGTTTCACTGTGTCTCATCATCTTTGTTTCCTTCAATTCTCTTCTGATTTTTAGTCTTGTGCCTCTCTGTGCTCAATTGTGTTTTTTCTGACCAGTCTTAAAATGCTAATTCTCTCCTCTTCAATTTAAAGCTAATTATTTCTGAGCCCATCAGTTGTATTTTCAAATTTGATTATTGTGTTTGTCAGTTCTAGAATTTCCATTGCATTATTTTTTACATTCTTCAGTTATCTGTTAAAGTTTTTAATCATGTATTTTATTTTCTGGAACAGAGTAAATATAGCAATTTTATAGTCTATTTCAAGAAAACTCAGGATGCTCTGTGGTTCTGGGTCAGTTGCTCACAATTTATGCTGGTTGGTCTCTGTTATAGTGTCCCTTTATTTCTGATAGTGTTCTTATTATTAAGTGTGCAGAATTTTTTGTAAAAATAATTTGAGGTCTAAAATGATGTTATTTTCCTCCACAGAGAATTACAGAATTGTGATTGCTTTTGGAAGGCAGTTTTTAGACACGGTCCTCTGTGTGTGTGTGTGTGTGTGTGTGTGTGTGTGTGTGTGAGTTATATGAGAGAGAGAAAGGGAGAGGGGAGCCTCTTTATTGGCGTGCCTTCCTTCTGGTGTAAGAACAAAAGATCCAGATTAACTATCTATTATTTTATTTTCACAGTGTTTTTTTTTTTCCTCAAATTCCTTTGAAATTAAACAGACTTATTTGTAAAGATACCCTTCTACATTAAAAAAGTCTCAACCCGCAAAGGCCCCACTTACTGGTAATGTCTATGCACACATTTTTATTCACTCATTTATCCTGTATTCAGAAATCCCACCTTTTTTGCCAGAAGTTAAGAAAACAAACAAAAAAAACCCTAAAGATTCTCAAATGGCTTTCCATCAAGTCACCAAAAGAAAATCCAGAAAATTTTAAACCAATAACAATTTCTATTTTCCAAAAATGTACTTATTCTATACTGCCATCCATATAATTATGCAAGAGCGTACACAGCCCTAGGAAAGAGAAAATATTTCATTACAAAATATTTGCAATCAAGAAAATATTGCTTACTTTTAAATAAAGACTAGAAAAAGTGACAGAAAAATAAATATGTTTAGAGATGTCCATTTTTCACAAGTAAAAAAAAGCATACACGTGAAGTTAATATGTGTATGAGTTACAAAATGAGTGTAGCAGTGCTTGCACATGTGTTACAAAGTGAGGTGGTTTAGACTCCTCTCTCTCTCAGCGTTTACTTATAAAAGTATGAAAAGAGCCTCACCAAGGGAAGATTTCACTAAGCTGAAATCCATGGTAGGAACATCCAGTAGGCAGAGACTGGGGCTGTAACCTTGGTCTGTGGTTGCTAGCAAAACCATTCCACCAAATAACCCAAGCCCCTCTCCCCTGCCCCGTTTTGACAAGATAAGTAACACTTTCAGGGTTTGAGTTGACATCCAGGTGAGCTGTAGTCCCTGGGAGGACCTACTTCCAATTCACCGTTATTTCTAGCACATAACCTTTTAAAGGTCCAAACTGGAAAGGAAAGATTTACTCATGTGCTTCTACTTCTGGGTATAATCTGGATGGTATTGCTTTTCTTCTTCACCCTTGACTGTTAACCAAAGACTTTCCAGTCTCACTGCTTTTTGGCATCTATCGCTGATTTTGGCCTCCTCCAAAAAACTGCCCCATATGCCATTCTTAACACCTTGGGTACAGCTCCATCCTTTTCAAAATCTTCCTGAGATTACCAATCTAGTTTACTACTTCAGCTTCTTTAAGCATTTTTAAAAACAAAGTTTTGAGCTTGTCTGATTGTCTTAATGGGGTATTATCGTCTTGGTCCTTTAGGGCTGCTATAACAGAATGGCATAGACTAGGTGGGTAATAAACAGCATAAATTTATTTCTTACAATTCTGGAGACTAAGAGCTCCAAGACCAAGACACCAGCTGACTAGGTGTACAGTGAGAGCCTCCCTTCCTGGTTCTTGCACAGATATCTTCTCATGGAGTTTCCACATGGTAGAAGGGGCAAGGGAGCTCATTGTGGTCTCTTTAAAAAGACCCCTAATCCTACTCATAGGGCTCCACCTCATCACCTAAGCACCACCCCCCCACCAAGGTCCTACTTTCTAATACACTTACATTGGGGGTTAGAACTTTAACATGTGAATTTGGGGGAACACAAATAGTCTACAGTAATTATCAAAATTGGACATCAAATGGATTTAATAAAAATATTAAGTATACATTTGAAATTACTGAAGGATAGTTGAAATACAGGCAGGCAGGGACAACTCTCCCCAAAAACCCCCCAAGAGGAAAGAACCCTTAAAAGGATTTTACTTCACCCTAGAAGGAGCCTTCCACCCTTTCCCACCTGATAGGTAGGTGAGCACAAAGAAAAACCTGACTGGGTGACAAGCACAGCGAGAGTTAATTAGATTAAAACAGCTGCCAACAAGCCCATAAAAACCCCTAAACTTAGAAATTCCATTGGCAATCCTCTCGGGTCTCCTCCCTCCTCAGGAGCATCTTACTATGGCTCAATAAATTTTACTGTCACTCAATACTGTCACTCAAGAAGCTGCTCTGTTGCCCGCCACTCTTGATTCTTCTAAGTGGCGCAACCTAGAATGGTAGCCATGAAGGAAAAGAAATCCTGCAACAAAATGAGTTATACTGTAAGCATGGAGAACACGTAGAGGGCAGCTTGGAATCTAGGGCATTCAAAATTGTGATGGTTAATTTTCTGTGACAACCTAGCTGAACCATGGTGCTCAAATAAAATTATTCTGGGTATTTCTGTGAAGTTGTTTTCTGGATGAGATTAACATCTCTGTAGGTGGACTTCGAGTAAAGCAGATTACTGTCTATAAGGTGACAGGATCTCATCCCATCAGTCAAAGGCCTTAAGTGAACAAAGGGTGACCTTCCCCAAGCAAGGACTCCTGCCAGCAAACTACAAGTCTTCCTTGAGTTTCTAGTCCGCCTCCCTAATCCATCAGATTTTGGGTTTGCCACACTTCCACATTCACCTGAAGTAATGCCTTAAAATAATTATCTCGAGCACACACACACACACCCCTATATATATATCCTGTTGGTTCTCTTTCTTTGGAAAGCCCTGACTAGTATAAATATATAACAAGATCTTGAAAAGGCAAATGGAGGTGGAAGACAGATTCTAGACAATTTCATAAGGAAAAAAAAAGTTTTGTTAATTAATTTTATCAGGAAGTAGATGGAGGTTAAAAAAAAAAAAGCACAAGTCTAGAATTCCTTTTTCTTAGAGGCTAAATATTGAGGAGTATATAAGCAGCACTTCATCACTTTAAGCTGGTAATTAAAGGGATTTGATAAATGAAGTTGCACATAAAGGGTTTTTTTAAGATTTATTTTTACTTATGTATTTATTTATTTTCAAGAGAAAGAGCAAGTGATGAATATAAGTAAGGTTCAGTGGATGCAGTCCAGATCCAATGTCCAAGAAAGAATTCTTGAGACCTCTTTGGTGCAAGAAGGTGATTATTAAGGCCTGGGGACAGGACCCACGGGCAGAAAGAGCTGCTGCCCTGCGATCTCAAGGTGTGGCTGATTATATACTCAGGAGTTGGGGAGGTGAGGACAAAAGGTGTGTTCAGAAGGTCTGTCAAATGGTAAAGAAGACTCTCAGGATAATGGAGACCTAGTTATTGCCAGGCCAAGCTGTTTTACCCTCTAAAGAGGTACCAGCATGAAGACAGCTGGGAGTTTCCTGGAGGAATGTTATACTCCTCCTATCACATGTCCTTGTCAATGAGCTTTAGGTTTAGAAGAAAATCAGCTTTATGTACATTTCTTTCCACCTCAGCCTCCATCCATTTTATGAACAGGAGGGTGATGTTAGGGCTTCCGCAACTGAAGTTGCGCTATTGATAAGAAAGCTTCTTCCTTGTAAATCACTAGGACATATGTAATCTGAGGGAGACTTCAGGTCTTGCAGGATTGTGATCTCTGCAAATTAACTATTCATTTTTCCTTTAGGGCAGCCAGGAGTACCTGAGGAATGTCACACGTACCACAGGGGAGAGGGCAGGAGTGCTAGGTTCTGCTTTGTCCTCAGCTTGCCTTCCTGTTCCCTTATCAGGAGCACAAGCATTGACTGATTTGCGGATGTTGAACCAACCTTGCAGCCCTGGAATAAATCCCACTTGGTCGTGGTGAATAATCTTTTTAATGTACTGTTGAATCCTATTGGCTAGTATTTTGTTGAGTATTTTCGCATCTGTGTTCATCAAGGATATCGGTCTATAGCTCTCTTTTTTGGTGGGATCCTTGTCTGGTTTTGGGATCAAGGTGATGCTGGCCTCATAAAATGAGTTTGGAAGTTTTCCTTCCATTTCTATTTTTTGGAACAGTTTCAGGAGAATAGGAATTAGTTCTTCTTTAAATGTTTGGTAGAATTCCCCCGGGAAGCCGTCTGGCCCTGGGCTTTTGTTTGTTTGGAGATTTTTAATGACTGTTTCAATCTCCTTACTGGTTATGGGTCTGTTCAGGCTTTCTATTTCTTCCTGGTTCAGTTGTGGTAGTTTATATGTTTCTAGGAATGCATCCATTTCTTCCAGATTGTCAAATTTATTGCCATAGAGTTGCTCATAGTATGTTCTTATAATAGTTTGTATTTCTTTGGTGTTAGTTGTGATCTCTCCTCTTTCATTCATGATTTTATTTATTTGGGTCCTTTCTCTTTTCTTTTTGATAAGTCGGGCCAGGGGTTTATCAATTTTATTAATTCTTTCAAAGAACCAGCTCCTAGTTTCGTTGATTTGCTCTATTGTCTTTTTGGTTTCTATTTCATTGATTTCTGCTCTGATCTTTATGATTTCTCTTCTCCTGCTGGGCTTAGGGTTTCTTTCTTGTTGTTTCTCCAGCTCCTTTAGGTGTAGGGTTAGGTTGTGTACCTGAGACCTTTCTTGTTTCTTGAGAAAGGCTTGTACCGCTATATATTTTCCTCTCAGGACTGCCTTTGTTGTGTCCCACAGATTTTGAACCGTTGTATTTTCATTATCATTTGTTTCCATGATTTTTTTCAATTCTTCTTTAATTTCCCGGTTGACCCATTCATTCTTTAGAAGGATACTGTTTAGTCTCCATGTATGTGGGTTCTTTCCAAACTTCCTTTTGTGGTTGAGTTCTAGCTTTAGAGCATTGTGGTCTGAAAATATGCAGGGAATGATCCCAATCTTTTGATACCGGTTGAGTCCTGATTTAGGACCGAGGATGTGATCTATTCTGGAGAATGTTCCATGTGCACTAGAGAAGAATGTGTATTCTGTTGCTTTGGGATGAAATGTTCATTGATGTGATACAACACATCAATAAAAGAAAGAACAAGAACCATATGATACTCTCAATAGATGCTGAAAAAGCATTTGACAAAGTACAGCATCCCTTCCTGATCAAAACCCTTCAAAGTGTAGGGATAGAGGGCACATACCTCAATATCATCAAAGCCATCTATGAAAAACCCACCGCAAATATCATTCTCAATGGAGAAAAACTGAAAGCTTTTCCACTAAGGTCAGGAACACGGCAGGGATGTCCATTATCACCACTGCTATTCAACATAGTACTAGAGGTCCTAGCCTCAGCAATCAGACAACAAAAGGAAATTAAAGGCATCCAAATCGGCAAAGAAGAAGTCAAATTATCACTCTTCGCAGATGATATGATACTATATGTGGAAAACCCAAAAGACTCCACTCCAAAACTGCTAGAACTTATACAGAAATTCAGTAAAGTGTCAGGATATAAAATCAATGCACAGAAATCAGTTGCATTTCTCTACACCAACAGCAAGACAGAAGAAAGAGATATTAAGGAGTCAATCCCATTTACAATTGCATCCCAAACCATAAGATACCTAGGAATAAACCTAACCAAAGAGACACAGAATCTATACTCAGAAAACTATAAAGTACTCATGAAAGAAGTTGAGGAAGACACAAAGAAATGGAAAAATGTTCCATGCTCCTGGATTGGAAGAATAAATATTGTGAAAATGTCTATGCTACCTAAAGCAATCTACACATTTAATGCAATTCCTATCAAAGTACCATCCATCTTTTTCAAAGAAATGGAACAAATAATGCTAAAATTTATATGGAACCAGAAAAGACCTCGAATAGCCAAAGGGATATTGAAAAAGAAAGCCAACGTTGGTGGCATCACAATTCTGGACTTCAAGCTCTATTACAAAGCTGTCATCATCAAGACAGCATGGTACTGGCACAAAAACAGACACATAGATCAATGGAACAGAATAGAGAGCCCAGAAATAGACCCTCAAATCTATGGTCAACTCATCTTCGACAAAGCAGGAAAGAATGTCCAATGGAAAAAAGACAGCCTCTTCAATAAATGGTGCTGGGAAAACTGGACAGCCACATGTAGAAAAATGAAATTGGACCATTTCCTTACACCACACACAAAAATAGACTCAAAATGGATGAAGGACCTCAATGTGCGAAAGGAATCCATCAAAATCCTTGAGGAGAACACAGGCAGCAACCTCTTCGACCTCTGCAGCAGCAACATCTTCCTAGGAACAACGCAAAAGGCAAGGGAAGCAAGGGAAAAAATGAACTATTGGGATTTCATCAAGATCAAAAGCTTTTGCACAGCAAAGGAAACAGTTAACAAAATCAAAAGACAACTGACAGAATGGGAGAAGATATTTGCAAACGACATATCAGATAAAGGACTAGTGTCCAGAATCTATAAAGAACTTAGCAAACTCAACACCCAAAGAACAAATAATCCAATCAAGAAATGGGCAAAGGACATGAACAGACATTTCTGCAAAGAAGACATCCAGATGGCCAACAGACACATGAAAAAGTGCTCCATATCACTCGGCATCAGGGAAATACAAATCAAAACCACAATGCGATATCACCTCACACCAGTCAGAATGGCTAAAATCAACAAGTCAGGAAATGACAGATGCTGGCGAGGATGTGGAGAAAGGGGAACCCTCCTACATTGTTGGTGGGAATGCAAGCTGGTGCAGCCACTCTGGAAAACAGCATGGAGGTTCCTCAGAATGTTGAAAATAGAACTGCCCTATGACCCAGCAATTGCACTATTGGGTATTTACCCTAAAGATACAAATGTAGTGATCCAAAGGGGCACATGCACCCGAATGTTTATAGCAGCAATGTCCACAATAGCCAAACTATGGAAAGAACCTAGATGTCCATCAACAGATGAATGGATCAAGAAGATGTGGTATATATACACAATGGAATACTATGCAACCATCAAAAGAAATGAAATCTTGCCATTTGCGACAACATGGATGGAACTACAGCGAATCATGCTTAGCGAAATAAGTCAAGCAGAGAAAGACAACTATCATATGATCTCCCTGATATGAGGAAGTGGTGATGCAACATGGAGGCTTAAGTGGGTAGGAGAAGAATAAATGAAACAAGATGGAATTGGGAGGGAGACAAACCATAAGTGACTCTTAATCTCACAAAACAAACTGAGGGTTGCTGCGGGGAGGGGGTTTGGGAGAAGAGGGTGGGATTATGGACATTGGGGAGGGTATGTGCTTTGGTGAGTGCTGTGAAGTGTGGAAACCTGGTGATTCACAGATCTGTACCCCTGGGGATAAAAATATATGTTTATAAAAAATAAAAAATTAAAAAAAAAAATAAAGGAGCACAAGCAGGGGGAGGAGCAGATGGAGAAAGAGAGAGAGAATGCACAAGCAGACTCCCTGATTCCAGGCTTGATCCCAGTACCTTGAGATCATGACCTGAGCCGAAATCAAGAGTAGGCCACCTAACCGACTGAGCCACCCAGGGACCCCACACAGTAAGTTTTTATAATATTTCTAGCTCCCTAAAGTACTCAAATACTTAATTCTACTCCCTAGAAAACTAGCTTTAAAAAAAAAAAGAATATCAGAAATGAAATGACTTTCTTTAGGGTCTCACATTTTGTGGCTCTAAGCAAATTTTCAATCTTTGTACATCTCTATTGGTTTTTACAAAATGAGCTACTACTCTTACTGAAAGAGTTTAAGTATTTCTAAAAGCCTTTAAAAATGACATAATTGACAATGTCAATAATTAGAAAGTCGTTGCTCTTTTAAAAAATACACTAAATGAAAGAGAACACTTTGGTTAAATATTGTCAAAACATATAGAAATAATTACAAAGGTATGTTATGATATAAAGAGTAATGAGTGGAGGGTGCCTGGGGGGCTCAGTTGTTTAAGCAACTGGTCATGGAGTCCCGAGGTGGAGTCCTGCATCTGGCTCCCTGCTCAACAGGGAGTCTGCTTCTCCCTCTGACCTTCCCACTCTCATGCTCTCTTTCTCATTCTCTCTCTCTCAAATAAATAAATAAATAAAATCTCAAAAACAAACCAAAAAATAATAATAATAATAATAATAATAACAACGAGTGGAAGCTAAATGATTTACTCATTAACCTTGGATGTTGGTAGCTCTGTGACCTTCACTTTTTGTAAAATGGTATGAATAATTCCTCACTGTATCACAAGGGTGTTCTGAGGATAACATGAAATCACGAATATGGAATAGCTTTAAAAAACTAAAGTGCATACCAGATGTTGTTATTAAATGATGGTCGTGAATCTCAGAAAAAAGAAAAATTTAATTCCTTGAAAAACCATTGGTAAAGGGTTGTGAGCAGTCTAAGAATTTTCCCTAGGGTAGTTGGCGTCCAAATGTGAATAGATAAAAATCTGTTAGCTTTGTTTTTAAAGCAGTTACATTTTAGGCCCCATGATATTCCTCCAAGGCGAATGTAAAATATGCATTACATTTTGCAGAAGAAAATCACAAGCACAGAGAAATTTTAAAGTTTGCCTAGGTTACATTGAGCCTCAGTGGCAGAGAAACAAAGAGAACTAAAAATTTCCATATTTATACCAGATGGAAGTACTTGGTAAAGGATGTTGGTATTTGATAGCTTTTTTGTGAAGAAGAGTGGCATTATAATATTTTCCTTGATCCTTTAAAAACAGGTATTTATAGAAATATGTATATAAAATAATAAATAATTTATATGCATATATGCATATGTGTATATATAATGTACATATGCAAGATAAAGAATAATTTCCAAACACCCTTGTATCCAACATCTAGCTTCCAAAACTAGCATAATTAGTACCTTTAACATATGCTGCGCCTTTACTTGTCTTTATATATTTGTCTTACACTTACAAATCTCCTAAGCATATAATATCCATTTTTGCTTAGTGTTGAGACTTATTATAGAATGGAAAAAATATGTGTTGTTTTATGAATGTATATTTCATTTTACACTATGTTCTTTGACATTCACCTAGATTGATAAGTGAAATAAATTCATTCAGTTCAACTGTTTTACACTGTTTTGTTAAATAAATATATCACAACTCATTTATACATTTTGCTATTAAAAATATTTGGGTTGATTCACTTTTTTGCAGTTCAAAACCTCACTGCTTTTAACACTGAATGTATTTGTCACAGTTCCACATATGTTTCTCCAGGAGATCAAGAATTAAGAATGAAATTTCAGGGCCATAAAAGATATTTACCTTCAGCTTTATGAGACTATTCTAAATTGTTTTGTAACATGATTTCCCAAGTAGAGCATACTTATATACTCCCATTAATAATGTATAAGTAGTCCTAAAGCTTTCAACATCCCAATCAGTGCTTGAGTTAGATATTTTAATTTTTACCAAGCAGGCATAATTTTTTCATCCATAATTTCTGTGTCCCCAATTATTAATGAGATGTGTATATTGATTTACATAATAGTTATTCTGTGGAGTTTTTGTTCCTGAATTTTTTTTTCTATTGGGTTATTTTTATTTTCTCAATGGTTGCTATGAATTTTCTGTATTCTAGATACTAATCCTTTTCCAGTTATTTGTGGTGCAAGCATCTTCCTCTAATTAATGCTTGTATATTCTATTTAAGCTTAATCAAATTTTAAATCTTTCTTATTAAAATATTTTTATTTGTCATCTTTAGAAATCTGTACCCACTCAGATCATAAAGAATTTTTCTTATATTGCCTCTTAATGGCTTTGCACTTCTACTTTTCAAATTAACACTTAAATCTCTGAGAAAGTAATTTTTTGATGGTGCAAAGAGTGAAACCAAGTACTTTCTTTCTATATGTAAACATTTTTTTCCCAACACAATTTATCCAATGGTTTATTGATTACTTTTGATATACAGAACCACCCCCATAACATCAAGCTTTTCAAGAACGTAGGTGTGTTGTTCCATGTTCCTTTTTCCCCCCATTTCTCTATTAATTTATCCATGAATCAATATTGCCTTGATTATTCTAAGTTTATATAAGTGAGCATTATTTGGACAAATTTGTCCATGATTTTTATTTTCTTTGATTAAATCAAAATTGTTTAATCAAAATTTTGATGAATTCTGGATTGAAATATAAGCATGCTATTTTTACATCAGCATGTACTAACTCAGTATCTATAGGCTGTTTTAGTCTGGCTATTTGTTTTCTGCTCAGTCTTACTCAAGGAGATTTGTTTGCTCATAAGTTTTGAAATTTTTGAGTAGGGATGGTGTTTTCTGAAACATTTTTAAAGATTTTATTCATTTATTTGAGAGAGAACATGAATTGGGGGAGGGGCACGGGAGAGGGAGTGAGAGAATCTTGGGCTGACTCCATCCTGAGGACAGAGCTTCAGTGGGGCTCCATCTCATACCCCTGAGATCATGAACTGAGCTAAAATCAAGAGTTAAGTGACGGAGCACAGGTGTCCCCAGAAAGATTTTGTTTTTTGTTTTTAATTAACATATAATGTATTATTTATTTCAGGGGTACAGGTCTGTGATTCATCAGTCTTACACAATTCACAGCACTCACCATAGCACATACCCTCCCCAGTGTCCATCACCCAGCCACCCTATCCCTTCCACCCCCCTCCACTCCAGCAACCCTCAGTTTGTTTCCTGAGATTAAGAGTCTCTTATGTTTTGTCTCTCTCTCTGGTTTCATCTTGTTTCATTTTTCCGTTCCTTCCCCTGTGATCCTCTGTCTTGTTTCTCAAATTCCTTATATCAGTGAGATCATATGATACTGGTCTTTCTCTGATTGACTTATTTTGTTTAGCATAATACCCCCTAGTTCCATCTATGTCTTTGCAAATGGTAAGATTTGGGGGGTTTTGATGGCTGCATAGTATTCCAGTGTGTGTGTGTGTGTGTGTGTGTGTAAAACCTCTTTTTTATCCATTCAGTTGTTGATGGACATCTATGGACTTCTAGGCTCTTTCCATAGATGGCTATTGTGGACATTGCTGCTATAAACATTCAGGTGCATGTGCTCCTTCAGATCACTACATTTGTATCTTTGGAGTAAATACCCAGCAGTGTAGTTGCTGGGTCATAGGATAGGTCTATTTTCAACTTTTTGAGGAACATCCATACTGTTTTCCGAGTGGCTGCGCCAGCTTGCATTCCCACCAACAGTATAGGAAGGTTCCCCTTTCCCCGCACCCTCACCAACACCTGTCATTTCCTGACTTGTTAATTTTATCCATTCTGCTTGGCATGAGGTGGTATCTCCCTGTGGTTTTGATTTGTATTTCCCTGACGCTGAGTGATGTTTAGCACTTTTTTTATGTGTCTTTTGGACATTTGGATGTCTTCTTGTAGAAATGTCTGTTCATGTCTTCTGCCCATTTCTTGATTGGATTGTTTGTTCTTTGGGTGTTGAGTTTGATAAATTCTTTATAGATTTTGGATACTAGCCCTTTATTTGATATGTCATTTGCAAATATCTTCTCCTATTCTGTCGGTTGTCTTTTGATTTTGTTGACTGTTTCCCTTGCTGTGCAAAAGCTTTTGATCTTGATGAAGTCCCAATAGTTCATTTTTGCCCTTGCTTCCCTTGCCAAAGGTGATGTTTCTAGGAAGAAGTTGCTGTGGCTGAGGTTAAAGAGGTTGCTGCCTGTGTTCTCCTCAAAGATTTTGATGGATTCCTATCTCATAGTGAGGTCTTTCATCCTGGGAATCTTTGAGGTCTGAATTGAGGTCTAGGTGTGTTTTTCCAAAGAGTGTACATGTTTGCTTCTACCAGACACCATTCCAGAACCATTTTAAACCGAAAGTTTGCTAAGGATTTTCAAAGCTAATAAAAGAGTAGAATTCTGGTCACAAGCCTCTATGTGCCAGTAGACTGAAATTTAGGTACATTCTGGGACAAATTCTTTGTTTTCCTCCTCCCAGAGCAAAGCCTGAGAATGAAACACATTCCCAGTATATCTGAGATCTGGTTTTATTTGTTTTCCTAGTAAATTCACTGTGGTGTTACTTACTGGAAACACTTCTTCCTCCCCTGACTTCATATGGGGCTTTCTTATCCAGACTCCCAGGCTTCTCACACCCCAGGTTATCTCTGCCCCTTCATAAATTTATAGAAACTCAAAACCAAATTCAAGGCCAGCAGTCTTGTCTGTGGAGATTAACCTTTCTTTCTACTGATGCACCCATAGATTGAAATATAAATACATATCAGAATTATAGGAAGAATTCTTCAGACAGCTAGTTCACCAGGTAAGTGGAAATATAACAATATTTGAACTTTAATAAGCAATTATGCCCTGCGGTCAATTTTATATGGAGAAATTCTAGGACTGAGCCTCAATAATCAGCAAGTCTTATGAATTTTCCATTTCTAACATAAATTTAATACTATGGTAATAATCTTATTTTGAAGAATGCTTTTTGGTTATGGTGAATGATTTCATCTACCTTTATCTAGTAATTTTGTTAGCAATAATCCAGTTTTTCTTTTTAATTTATTGAGGTATAATTTTAAAACAATAAAGTGGGGGTAGCTAGGTGGCTCAGTCAGTTAAGCATCTGCCTTTGGATCAGGCCATGATTTCAGAGTCCTGGGATGGAGTCCATCTAGGGCCTCCCTGCTCAGCAGGGAGCCTGCTTCCCCCTCTGCTTGCCCCTGCTCATGCTCTCTCTTACTCTCTCTCAAATAAAATCTTTAAAATAAACAAACAAACAATAAAGTGTGTATTTAGATGTATTTAGACAAAGCATACATCTACATAAGCACTACCATGGCCAAAATTAAGAACATTCCCCTCACCACAGCCTGTCAGGATGCCAAGTTAAATTTGCACTTCAGAAAATAAGTATGTGAGAGATAGTGAAAAAAATCTATTTTTTTATCTGAATTTAAATTTAGCTGAGAGTCTTGTATTTTTAGTTGATTGACTGATGGATTGCTAAATTTGGTAACCCTATCATGTCCTTCTTAAATAATCCCCTTCCCCAACACCACAAATCCATAGCTTGCCCCACCAGTGTAAATTATATTTGTCTCTTTTGGAGAGTCACACTCATGGAATCTTACAGCACACTGTCCTTCGTGTTTGGCTGCTTTCACTCAGCATAATGTTTTGAGAATTCATCCATGTTGTTCTGTGTATTAGTGGTTCTTATCTATTTATGGTTGAATTGTGTTTCATTGTATGAATATACCATAATTGATCTATTCAGCTGTTGATGAATACTTGGGTTATTTCCAAGATTTAACTGTAATGAGTAAAGCTGAAGTGAAAATTCATGTACCAACTCTTTGAGTGGACACATAATTTCATTTTTCAAAGCCCAGTTTACGTTTAAATTTATAAGAAGCTTTAAAACTCTTTTCCCAAAGTGGGTATCTTATTTTACATTCCTACCAGCGATGTAGGAGAGTCCCAGTTGATCCACATCATTGCCAATAATTGCTGTTATCTGGGTTTTTTGTCTTTTAACCATTCTAATAGTTGGACGAGCTATCACATCTCATTATGGTTTTAATTTGCATTTTCAGACAATTGTTACACATCTTTCTATGTGCTTATTAGTCATTTATATATCTTGCTGAAGTGTCTGTTCAGATATTTTGCTTATTTTATATTAAGTTATTTGGTTTTTTTAGTATTGGTTTTAAGAGTTATTATTTACTCTATATAAGCTTGAATGTAATCGATATATATATTTATTGATATATATAAATGTATCTATATTTCACATATATATGATATGGTATGTTTGTGTGTGGATGCACATATATACATACACACATATCCTTCTAGCTTTGTTGTCTTTCCCTTTTTTAAGAGCTCTTTTGAAGAACATTATATTATATTATATTATCTGTATATAATTCTGGGAGAATATATCCTCTCAACATTGCTTTCATGGTTTGTTTGTTTTTTTTTTGTTTTGTTTTGTTTTTTTGTGTTTTTTTTTTTTTTTGAAGAGCAAGTCATTTTCATTTGGAAAAAGTCCAGTTTATCAGTTTTTAAGTGGTTTTGCTTTTTGATACATATCAAAGAAATTTTCACTTACCCCTAGATATAGATTTTTCCTTTGTTTTCTTCTTAAAGTCCTTTTGGTTTAACTTGACTGTTTGTATCTATGATCCATGTCAAGTTAATCTTAGTGTACGGCATGGAGTAAGAGTGAAAGCTCATTTTTTCACATGAATATCTAATCATTAACAAATTTTTGAGAGATAGTTACCTTTGATAGCATACGGTCTGTGCCAATGGTAGTAACTAAATTTACTGAGTACAAGAGGCAAAGAAATGAATGACCTTATCTTTATTAATATTAACTGAGTTTATTGACCATAGAAATGCCCAAGCATAAAGCAAGATAAGGTATGTTTTACATTATATTGTTTGCAGTTATGTTTAATCATTTTGTCACTAATGTGTAAATTAGAATGATCCTTGAGTTTTATTTTCATTTTGTCATTCTCAAAATGATTAACCCTTAATCACTGATACCCCTGCGCCCTGACTCCTGCACTTCATGTCTCATCAGTCTAACTTTTGATCTAACTGGTATCATAGCTTCCTTGTTTACCTCTCTACAATCTGTGTTCAATGAAGTAGATAAAATTTACTTTAAAAATGGAACACAAATTATTTTATTCCTTCCCTCAAAGCCTTCTAAAGATTTCTCCTCTCACTTTAGAGAAAAAAATAAACAAACAATAAAAAGAAAAGAAAAGGAAAATGTACCTTAAAGGATGTTGCAGTTCCATTTTTTTTTTTTTAATCTAATCTCCTATTACTCTCTTTCTCACTCACATCCCTCCAACCACACTAGCCTCCTTGATGTTTCTCCAACATATCAGGAATTATTCTGCCCTGGGGCCTTTGCATTTGTTTTCTCTTTTCTCTCTGATGACACTGGCATTTCTCCAGATATTTGAACACTGATATTAAACATCAGTGTTTGGTCTCTACTTAAATATTTTTCTTTTCAAGAATTTTTTCCCTTCTAGTCTTCCTATTTAAAATTGTCCTACCATTACCCACCTAGAACCTCCCTATTCTTCTCTATTTTAGTTTCCTGCATAACACATAATGGTTTTTAAAATTAATGCATGATTAGGGGGTTGCCTGGGTGGCTCAGTCTGGTAAGCATCTACTCTTGGTTTTGGCTCAGGTCGTAAGCTCAGGGTCTGAGGATTGACATTCACATCAGGCTCCACACTCAGTGCAGAGTTTGGTTGAGACTCTCTCTCCCTCTGACCTTCCCCCATTTTCTCTCTCTCTCTAAAATAGATAAATAAATCTTTAAAAAAAGATTGATTCCTGTTTGTCTTCCTCCATGTGAATGTTAAAAACATCTTAGAAGTCCCTTCATGGGCTCTCATAGTGCCCTTAGAATAGGGTCTGGTATGTAGTAAACTTTCAGTAAATGTTGGCATCCTCTTCCTCTTCCTCCTCCTCATCACCACCACCAACACAAATGCTTTATTAACAGACCACATATTTCCTTTTTAAATAATTCAGAACACTTTGTCAAGTTCTCTTCCTCTTCCAATTAAATCTTCCCAAATGTGGTATAGAAACAAAAAAAAATTTAAAGTAAGGAAAAGAAAGCTAGACGGCTTTTCATAGAAAGTAAGAATGTATCCCAGAGGAGAATTGTCCACTGAGGCAGAACCCAGGTTCCCCAGTCTATCAATATATGTTTCCTAATTCCAAGTTTCTAAGGTGCCAAATTAGCATTTTTTAAATCTCTCTTTAGGGCATAAACTGGTGCATAGAAATGTGTCTCCAGTCAAGTTACTATCTGGCTTGTTACATGTATTAAATTTGATTTGTCATCTTGGGCATCTCTGTTTTCCAAATTAGATCTTCTCCCTTATTTTAGGCTGCTTAAAAGGTTAAAAATCAATTTAAAACTTGTTTAATTAATTTAGGTTGGTTTTAGTAGTCATGTGTATATCAAAGTGAACAGGGGCAGTCATATTAGTACTATTTATAATTCCAAGCCATTGCCTGACAGAATGAAGACAAGATATAATTTAATCTAGCTCAATTTGAGAAAACCAAGTTCCATTCTTGGCATTTGTTCAAACCCCTGAGAAACTGAAATAAAATGTATCATTTAGAAGTGAAGCTCTGTCTGTGGGAATGTTGAAGATTTTGAATTACTAATTGTGAAATGTAGTTGGGTGCTTACTTTTGCCCCTATAATCCTCAGACTAAAATGGCATTCTAGAAATAATAACCCAGAACACAATAGGATTAGTAGCTAGTCTCTGATGATAACTGTCACAGATGTTTAAGACTAAAGGTTAAGGATATGAATCCTCCTTGCAGAATAATAAGTGGGTCTGTGTGGTATAACAGAGAATACTAGACTGAGAATAAAAACCTGAATCTAAACAGAGTCTGTGGTGCTTCAAGCAAGTTATTTTATCTCGTCAAGCTTCAGTTTCTCTCTTTGAATAAAAGGACTAAGCCGTCTGCTTGTTTGGGCTAAATTAAGGCAACCAGTGAAAATACCTGACACAGTGCCTGATAAAGAGTAGTAATTCAGTCATTATTAATATCAATTAAATATGAATCTGAAGCTTCCACTGGCACTATCATACTACCTAAAAAGTCCCATAATTCTGTCCCTAAGAATGAGTGTGAATTCAGCAACTAAGGATTGAGGTTATTAATTATTCCCCTGTTAATAATATTAATAGGGGAAGAAACAAATGCCCCAATCTCCTGTTTTAAAAATAATCTCTAGCCTCCAAGCAGTACATTCCCTTAAATGTGTATAGCATCTGGCAATTCTTCAAGCATAGATTGCAACAACAATTCTGGTTTTGTAAATAAATACATAAATAAATAAATAAATGTCAAGACTGTGTTGGTCATTGGGGAAAGATTTATAGTGCAAATGTGTTCCATAAAATGATGATTCCTATAATTAAAAAATACTTTTATAAGTCCTACTCTACTCCCAGAACTACTTCCAGTACCATTCAGACTATATTTACAACTCCAGGTTTCCTCGCAAACTTAATGATTAGCTAGTAAACAACTCTAACAACGTGGCAAGTTGTACATCACGGACAATGGAGATAAATTGTAGTACTGGACATCATAACTCTCCAAAAACAGCATATGATAGAGCATATGAGAGTGTAATAGGTGAAGGATGACTGGAGGTGCCGGGGATAATCTTTAGGGGCTACATAGGACCTAAATAGATGCAGAACAGACTCCTGGAACAGAAAGGGGTCAGAGGTCTGAGGCCACTGAAGAGATTGAGGGCCAGTCTACCTGGGATCTGTCCTGTGCCACTTTTACCTTAGAGTAAAATTGGACATTCGGTACAATAGTGATCAAAGAGATAAGGCTACACTACCAACTACTTTGACTTTGTCTTTGAAATGCTATTTCCAAATCTTCAGCTTTCCTGGTCAGAATGTCTTAGGTTCTGTAGATTCTTTGCCTTTATGCATTTTAAGTTAGCTACTCTCAAATACATCTTAAAGTCATAGTTAATGGTAAGGTAATCTATGCACTAAAACCACTGAAAGGCTGATTACCAATGTGCAATTTCAATTACTCCGTTATTCCTTATCTGATAAACACAGACACTGAGAGACTTGTTTGTACTGCTCCATTAATTATCAGATGTCATCTGTCCTTTTCATGTGTCAAACTTTCCTTTGGATCAATACATTCTATGATATATCACAACTAGTTCACGTGCATAAAGATGAGTAAAGGAACTTTGCATTTCCAACCTTGATTGTGAAGCTGATTTATCTGTGAAATGCACACATGTTGGGTTTTTTTTTTATTTTCTTATGCTTTAACCTCAAACTTTAGACATAAAACAGAATACCCCAATGATCTATTTATCAGGATTGCAATTTGATATTTTATGAATGTGTACCTTTGGTTTTTTAATCAAATGCTAATGATCCCAAGTCTTGAGAGTTATAAAATTATGACTTGTCATCAGCTCACCAGTAGTATGTAATACAGAGCATCAAAAAGAAAAGCTTCACGAGGGCGGGGATGTTTGTTTCTTTGGTAAACTCTCTTTCCCAAACACTGAGTGTCTGACCTTCTATAAATGCCTACAAAAGGAATGAGGTAACTTCCAGAACTGTGACAGAATTGTCTCTGGAACCATGTAGCTAATGTTTAGATGGATACACTGAAATTGGTCTTGCAAACACAGACTGCCTTTTTAGAGATGAACATTTTTACAAGATTTTCATAGATGAAGAAATTTTCTTCTTCAGTTGTTTTCTTTCCCTTTCAATTTCAGTGCATCTTGACTGTTTCTTATATAGAATATTCAAGTTAATATTTGTGTTAATTAATTCATCTCTAACATTTACTGTCTTTTTTAGTGTCATATTGGCTAGCATTTATTTCAAAGCTAGTTTTATCTGTACATTTTACAACTCATCATTCTGTTTTAAAATTTGCAAAGAGCATCAGTTCCTCTGAATACTATGACTCTTCCTTTAGAATTTCTCACTAATTCTACTGCTATGAACCACTGTTAGTGCATTGTCTCATACTTGGACTGACTTGAACTGTAATAAGTTTACCAACTGACTTACAGGTACCACACACACAGAGTTATATTCCCAATAGCATCCAAGATGGTGATTTTGTAATTTAAATCAGATTGCATTTCCCCTTTATGTCCCCACCTCAATCAGAGAGAAATCCAAGTATTTAGAGCCCCTAAAGGATCTGACTCCTTGCTCTAGCTCCTTCTTTCTACTCATTATAATTTTTTCTTCATTTATTTTGCTGCTGCCCACCTGGCCTTTGGGTTATTTCTTGTACATATTGAATATCCCTACTTCAGTGCTTTTGTGCATTCTTCTTCTTCCAGTGGGAATGTTCTTCCCCTAGATAGCTGCGTGGTTCTCTCCCTGACTCCTTTTAGATCCTACCCAAATGCTGCCCTTGAAGAAGGCGTTTGTTGAAGCCTTTATTTATTTGTATTTATATATATTTTATATAATAAATATGTAAATATTTTATATAATAAATATATAAATATTTTATATTATATTTATTTTTATTTATATAGGTTTGTTGAAGGTCTTTATTTGATAAGGCTCCCACCAAAGGCTTGTAGGAAAGTTAAGATTAATATTATCGGAAAATTGAGGAGATCCTTGCTCTCTAGTAGCAGAAATGTTTGACACCATTGTTACATGATCTAGCTGAGGTTTCCACACAAAGTATTCAAAGTGCTGCCTGGTTTCTCTTGCTGCTTATGGTAAAACACAAGAAGAGAGAAATAAACTGAGGCCTTCTGGCTAACAGCCATAAGAATGAGTGTTGGAGTGCATTCTCCCATCCCATTCAAGTCTTGAGAGGCAGTTCAACTGCAGCCTCCTGAGAAACCCTGAGCCAGAATCACACAACCAAGCCCCTCTTGGATTCCTGAACCTCACAGCCTCTGAGAGATAGTAATATTTATTGCTCCATGATGCTGAAGTTTGAGTAGTTTACTCATTACACAGCAACACATAACTGATACAATTAGCACATTCAAAAAAAGATCTTACATTTTTATAAATCCAACAGCATTTGATTTGTTTGTCAATAGAGCTAGCAGCTTCTCCAGATGAAGAACAGATAAGCCAGAGGCGGGATTGTAGAGGAGGAATAGACACACTTTCTGGGAGATGTAGGCAAAGAATTTCCTTCTCTCATTTCCTGAGATTTTGGAAGTGAGTTATAACCTTCTTGTTTTTTGAGCTATTAAAGATTCTTCTTTTGAATACTACATTTA
Source organism: Mustela nivalis (assembly GCF_964662115.1). Classification (NCBI taxonomy): domain Eukaryota; kingdom Metazoa; phylum Chordata; class Mammalia; order Carnivora; family Mustelidae; genus Mustela; species Mustela nivalis. Next base: position 32,583,723 of record NC_139027.1, on the reverse strand, counting down.
GGATGCTCATCAGTTTTTTAAAGTAAAGAAGCCTGGAACAGGATCAGTAGTGCTTGAGTTTAAAAATAGGCAGTATCAGCTACCTTTCTTGCTGGGTGTTTTTCTGTGTATTTTCCTCACATCTCTTGGAACCACAGGTTTTCTGGCTTCCCAGCACCATACAAATGGAGCTTTGGGGGGACTGGGCAGTGTAGAGAGAGTGAGTGCTTGATGTTCTGAGGACATCATGTGGGAACAGTAAGATTAGTTTTGGTTCCAGGGTATCTTTATGTCTAAACATCACCCCTGTTCTTCCCCAGCCTTATCAAAACACTGGTTGTGCTCCAATGAATTCTGCAAAATTTATTCTCTGCTGATTATGTCCTTGATGAGTTAAATAGAATATTTGACACTCAATAGTATATTCAACCAATATTATTACTTGTATAGATGGCAGTTTAAAATAATGTTCTATTATTGAAAAGAATTTTGACCAATAGCTTTTATTCAAAATCTATACTAATAATTCGCCCTTATATCTTTCTTATTACCTCTTCACCTTTTATTTAATTATCGATATAACCTCCATAATCCGCTTCATATTGGTTACCCACTGATATTAGGACACTTGTTTTATTATAGAAATCAGATTTCTTTTCAAAATGTGATTCATGGGGACGCTTGGGTGGCTCAGTGGGTTAAAGCCTCTGCCTTCGGCTCAGGTCATGATCCCAGGGTCCTGGAATCGAGCCAGCCTCAGCCTCTCTGCTCAGCAGGGAGCCTGCTTCCCATCCTCTCTGCCTACTTGTCATCTCTGTCTGTCAAATAAATAAATAAAAATCTAAAAAAAAAAAAAAAAAACCCAAAAAACCAAAATGTGATTCATGTCCAGGGCTCTACCATTTTGTTTAGTTAGTCCTATTTGTAGCTTAAGATAGTTATTTCTGAAATGCTGATGCAAATACTGAAAATTAGGGCATGTATTTTTTATATGTACTAAATTAATGTCTTCACACTTATTCTTCATAAAAAATACATTCATATGTTTAAGCATTCCACTATTTGCTGGGAGTGTTACCAAGTATTCTCAATTCCTAAAATTGCCTAATAATAACCACTGTACAATTCAACTCCAGAGGTTTTTTTTATCTTTACCCTACAAGGTAGGAAATAACAGATCTAAGTAAAAGTAGCATAGGTAGATTGCGTGTTTAGGTAAATCTGTCACTGTAGGAAAGATTGATTTGAGAGGAGCGAGTAGGGAGGGAGACCATAAGAGGCTATTTTAGTAATCTTGGCAAGAGATAATGAAAGCCTTAAGAGATGATGAAAGGCTAACAAAAGGGAGGGATACATCACAGAAAAGTGCAGAGGAAAAACTGGGATGATTTGTTGCATACTTTATTAACTATGAAAAGAATTAATGGGTACTTGGACAGGATTGCCCTACTAACCTCAATATTTTGCATCTGCTAGGTGAGAAAAATACCACAGAAGGCAGTTCAGGCTTCTCTGCCCCTGAGAGAAGGACTGTTAAGAGGAATTAGGGAAATATGTTTAAATTGCATATAAATGTTAGAGGAACACTTTTGCAAATAGTTAATGTAACTCGTTCTGAAATCTTTGTTTTATTTGAGAAGCCCTGAGGACTTTAATAAAGCCTCTCTAGCACCCAATTTGCTGCAATGGTGGGACAAGATGCTTTGGGTTTGTCAGACTCTATCACATTTATGTCACGTATGTAAATCAGATGTGAAGTTGTTTGACTATTAAAACGACAGCGAGAGCTAAGAACAAACCAGGAGGGCGCCTGGGTGGCTCAGTCATTTGGTGTCTGTCTTTGGCTCAGGTCATGATCCCAGGGTCCTGGGATCCAGCCCCGCATTGGGCTCCCTGCTCAGCGGGAAGCCTGCTTCTCCCTCTCTCACTCCCCCTGCTTGTGCTCCCTCTCTCGCTGTGTCTCTCTCTGTCAAATAATAAATAAAATCTTTAAAAAAACAAAATAGGGTGCCTGAGTGGCTCAGTGGGTTAAAGCCTCTGCCTTCGGCTCAGGTCATGATCTCGGGGTCCCGGGATGGAGTCCTGCATCAGGCTCTCTGCTCAGCAGGGAGCCTGCTTCCTCCTCTCTCTCTGCCTGCCTCTTTGCCTACTTGTGATCTTTCTCTATCAAATAAATAAATAAAATCTTAAATAAATGAATAAATAACCAAAATGAAAAACAACAAAAAAATAAAAATAAACCAGGAGAACGTGAATAGCAATACATCCTAAATTCTCTCGAAATGACATAAATGATAATGGGAAAAACATGGAGAGCATTGCAGAAACAAACCCCAAACACATTCTGAATATAATCACTGCTCTTCAGCCTTACTAGACCCCCCCAAAAACAAGCCACTGTCATTTCTCATCTAAAATGATAAAATAGCCTCAAACTATGTGCAAGACAAAAGGAAGAACAAGTAAAATGGAGCTTTAGTGCCAGGAGCTAATTATGTGTCAATAAAGCTAAATTAATCATTCATAGGCCTAGCATAGACAACTCCCATTATTTGGTATTCACCAACAAGGGTGGAACTGTGCCTTATAATTAGAGAGGGAAGAAGGTTGTTTGTTGGTTATGAATAGAAAGAATGAGAAGTGTAAATAGGGCTTATTCACCATCCATCCTCTTGGATTGATTTTAAATATTTACCGATTTATCAATATTTGCCAATTAAAAGACCTATTGTCAGGGAAACTATTCAAGAGTGACTTTAAAAAATCCTAAGCATGTAAAAGGATTTTTCCCTGGTTTGTGGATAATAAAAGTGGTTGAAGGGTGGTGCAGAAGTGGGTGGGGTTTTTCCATCCTGCTTCTGCATAGAATCACAGCTTGCTCCAGCAGCGTGAGGATTGGTAGCTTGAGAAGAGTACATCCTAATGGACAGTGACCAGTGTAGCAGTGATGTGATTTGATATGAGGTCCAGGAGCGAACAGTAAGGAAGAATTCTTTTTCGATGCAAAAGGTGGTTTTATTAAAGCTCGGGGACAGACCCTAAGGGCGTAAAAAGCTGCCCTGGGATTGTGAGGAGTACTAAGTTATAGACGTTTCAGTCAGTGGTGGTTGGGAGGGAGGTGTTGATAGAGACAAGTAAATTTTCAAAAATGGGTGTTCATATGTTAAACAAGACTTACAGGATCCTAGCGGTTTGGCTCTTTGTCAAACTAAGGTTGCTTTTTGCCTTTAGCAAAATATTAACATGAAGACAATTGGGAGTTCCTGGAGGAATGTCCCACCCTGCCTCTCTTTTAAGTATTTGCCAATGGGCTGCAAGTTGTAAGGAAATTTAATTTTGTTTACATTGCCTTTTGCCTTTGTTCTCCGCAGCAGCAGCAGCGCTGAGAACCTTAAGTAGGAGACTCTTTGGGAAGTGGGGAGCCAGGCATCAGAGGAAGAATGCAGTAGAAACTGAAATGGCTTGCACCTTTAGAAACTGGGTTATAAGCTGTGTCCCCTTGGCGAGGGAGGGGACAATTAGGAATAACGGGAGATATTTTTAGGAGTCTATTTTTAGATAGTCTACCTATCTGCTTGGGTAGATTGAGGAAGCACGCTCAGACCCTTGGTAATTTGAGCTTTCAAAAGTACATAACAGTTGATATCAGATCACATTTGAATTATGTATAGAATGTGATCATTGCACAGGCAGCACTGAATTGACATCCCATCTGTGAGTCAAATAAGGCATCATTAACTGGTTGAGGAATACACCTGCCATTTTAAATGTGAAGATACAAAGAAAGGAGATTATGCAGAAGAGAAAGCTCTTTCTCTAAAATCTGTCAACAAAATATCCTAAAATTGCCACTGGTGTCATAATTGAGTGATATTCAATGTGTAGTCCTAAACTAATAGCGGCATTACCTGATAACTTGATAGATATAAAATTCTCAAGCCTCATTCCAGACCTCAATTCTCAAGCCTCGTCCCAGATCATCTGGGATATAGCCTAGGAATCTGTTCAATCATGCTCTCCTGTCAAGTTTTATGCAGGTTGAAGGTTGCGAATTACCCGGAAGAATAAATTAACTCGTTCACACTGATGAATTCTCCAGCCATCTTCTACAGTTTTTCTCTCGTGTCTGCCAGTGGGCAGATAGAAAATGTGCCACATGACCAAGTTTCTCAGAAAACAGTGGGACAAAGAGCTCTAGACAAATTGAGTTACTGACGTGTAAGCCCATGGAAAGTGAAAGGTCCTTCAATAATGGGTCTGTGATTAAAGAAGTGAGACTGATACAAATCGAAGGTCAAGCAAAGCTTCATTTTGCGCCAAGCATCAAGAATCAAACTGACCAGCCAGGCCGTCTCTTACAAAGAGGTGACCCCTCCTTACCTTACAGACTAGCTTTTAAAGGCAAAGGCCGTGTTCATTGGGCCTGGCCACACACAGGTGGCCAATGAGATTGCAACACACAGAGAAAGCTGTACAGTCATGCTAGGTCACATATAAGTGACCAATTGAATTACAATTTACCCTATAGTAGCTATTTGAACTAGCCTATCACCTTGGTCAGAATTGGTGCCCAAAAGGTACCCAAAAGGCGGGGCCCACACTCCTTGGTAGCTAGGGAGACAGGATGCGCTCTGTACTGATTGGATGTCTCCACCTGACCCGACTCATCCCTGCATTAGGCTGTTATCTCCACCTGACCTGACCTGCCCTTGTGTCTGGGCTTTGTTACCTGGGACTGGTTTCTCAGACTTGCTTTTAAGTAAGTTCCCCCGTTGGGGGGACAGGGTCCATTTAAGTTTTACTGCATAAACAAAATCACTGTTTAACCAGGTAGAATCGTTGTGGCTAAATATAGGCCCTTACAGAAAGGACCTGATTGATGCCAAAATTGAACCCTTTAATAAAGATATCCATGTAATGTTTACATAAATATAAAATCATGGGGGCAGGGCAGGTGAAGAACTGAATAACTACACGTACTATGGTCTAGGATAGCTAGGTATCCCTGGGACTGGATGAATCAGTCTGACATTAGAGATTTCACTCTACTCCCTCTTTAAAAGTGCTTGCCCCACAGTCCAATACATGTAATGCTTCAGGCTCTCTTGATGGGCCGTTGGAAATATATATATTTATATTATATATATATATATATATATATATGCAAGGGACAGGGAAGAAAGAGCTGCACTGGGGTCCTGAGGAGAGGCCCAATATATACTTTCAAGTTGGGAGGGGGTTAGGGACAGCACAGGCCTCCAAGGTATTTTGGAAAGAAGGTTTTCAGGATCCTGAGGGGCTAGCTATTGTTAGGAAAATGTCATTTATTACTGTTTAGTATAGGCTCACTCCTGAGACCCTTCAGATGTATATCAGCAGGCCATAAGCTTGGGGGATAATTGTCAACATGTAACTGGGAGGGGTGGGTGGCTGTAGACATAAGGGAAGTTTCCAAAGGAATTTCTTTATCCTTCAAGTAGACTCACAGGAGGTGCCTGAGTGGCTCAGTTGGTTAAGTGTCTGCCTTCAGCTTAGGTCATAATTCCAGGTTCCTGGGACTGAACCCTGCATTGGGCTCCCTGCTCAGCCTCTCCCTGCTGCTTGTGGACTCTCTCTCCCTCTCTCTCTCAAACAAATAAATAAATAAACCCTTTAAAAAAATAAATAAATAAAATAAAGTAGACTCACAGGATCCTAGAGGTCAGGCTGGGATGGCCTTTGCCCTCAGCAAAGTTCAACATCGAGGCAGCTGAGCTCCCAGCTCTGCCTGTTTCAAGGACTTGTCAATGTGCTATAGTTAGTAAGGAAATTTAATTTTTCTTTTGCCTTTGTTTACTGCATCAAGAGGGCCAAGCTCCAATGTAAGGAGTACTCCTTGATACCTAATTTTTTCATTTTGTCATTTTCTTTCTTTATCAGATGGTGAGAAAGCAAAGTAGGACCCCAGAAATAGGAAATTGGAATAACCTCAGAATTCAGCTTTAGAACTATGGGTGCAAAGCTGAAGGGTATTGTTCTCACCTTTCTTGGGGGGAAAAAATGTCCCTTAGTTGAAGATGTGGCATTACCTCACCATGGGAATGTAGACAGAATACCCCTTATGGGAGTAGATGAGAAACACCTTAGTCATTTAGATCATGCTTCCTGGGATCTCAAAAAAAGAGAAACCATTTCCTTCATGTCTTTTCCAGTCTTTTTTTTCTTGTGAAAAGAAGATACATGTAAATATAAGGCTGAGAGCTGCATTTTTTTGTGCTTGCTAAAATATTACTAAGAACTCTATGTAGAATCTTATCAATTTAGGTTCACTTCAAATAGCACATGCTTTAGCAATCTAAGCCATGGGTGGTTCAGTCAGGTGTTCAGAGGAATCCTTACTTATCCTTTTCAGAAGTTCCTTAGCCAACATCTGCCTTTGTCCTATGAAACTTAAGCTTGGCCATTTCTCCTCTTCTGCTGCATCCCAAGTAGTCTCTCCAGTGTAGGTCTTGCTTTTGCCCAGCAAACTTCACAAGCCATATTCTAAATTCACAGACAAATCAAACTGGCATAGCTTTGTTTTGAAAAAACAAACAATCAAATAAAACCCGAGGAGTGGGAGGATGAGCAAAAAAGAGGAAGGGGATTACATAGTATAAACTAGTTGTAAAATAAATAAGTCGTGATGATATCATATATAGCATAGGGAATTTTGAAACAACTCTATATGGTGACCGATGGTGATTTATCATGATGATTGCTTCATATTATATATAAATGTTGATTAGGTTGTATGGCTGAGACTAATATAATATTGTATGTCAACTATACTTCAATAAAACGTTATTAAATATACAGTCCCTGATGGAAAAGAAAGAAAGAAAGAAAGAAAGAAAGAAAGAAAGAAAGAAAGAAAGAAAGAAAAAGAGAGAAAGAGAGAAAGAGAGAAAGAAAAAGAAAAGGAACCTGAGGGTACATGTCAGCTCAATAAAAGAGGAAATTACTGATCAGTGATGACTGACAGAAGGACAGGGTGAGAGGATCACAGCCTTGTACCTTGCTTTGGTCATCTACTTCACAAACTGAAACATGATAATTTCTTGTTTGTTGACTGTTATTTATATCTCACCCAGTAAATTTAATATCTACTCTCAAGAAGGGTGTTACTGATGATGAAGAGGACTATAATTCTTTCAGCCAGTAATTACTATAAGCCTGATTTTCTGCTTTATCTCTCTTTATGCTAGCAGTAATCTTTGAGATAGATATTTTTCCTATGATTTTCCCTCACGAAGATGAGGCCACCAATTTATGCAAAAAGATTCAATATTGGTCAAGTTCACACCTGTACTGTACAAAGCTGAGCTTTCAACCTCAGAACTGAGTGACTTCACACCTGTCCTCTTGGGGAAAGCTTATCTAATGCCCAGTAAGTAGTTCAGTAAGTAGTTAGAATACAGGAAACATTTCTCCACGTATTTACCATTCAATGTCGGTCACAATATGACAACGTTATGCTATGTAGACAGGAGTAATGGTGAGGTTTACTTATGACTCTACAGGGATATAGTGACACAATAAATTCAGGAAACTGGGGAGAATTGTGATTGTCATTCAAAAAGAAGGGAACACAGATTCACTCAGTAGGAGTATTCAATAGGAAAATGGCAAATAAACAAAGATTCCTGCCATAATTTTATGTAATGCATTTAGCAATAAGAAATACTTGGAAAAAGTAGGGAACAGTGTTGCATAACTTGCCAAAAGTCAGTCAAGGAGCAAAAATGTGTATAGTGTATATTTCTGATCTGCAGCTGCCCAACACTAACATGTATATTTCTACTATCAGACCTACTGATAACATGGAGCAAGAGGTAGGAAAACTGTTTCTTTCCTTGTGTATGTGCGTGTATGTGTGTGTGGACAGAAGCAGATGCTGTATCTTATAATCATTATCAGTTTGAGGTGAGTTGATAGCAGTGTCAGATCACAAACTTAATTCTTGAGACAGGAAAATCCTGTCAGATTTTTCCCTCTCTTTTGGAGAAAACCCATGAGAACAAATCAAGTATAAAATGTGGATGATACCTGTTAAAATTACATTTATTGAAGATATGGTAAATTAGGGCATAACACATTTAAAATATGTATACATATTGTCAACAAAACTATTGCTTTGTTGACAGTTTGGATAAAAAAAGCCTAAAATTCCATAAGAAAAGCTCATATAACAAAATAAGAAAATAGACCAATGATAGGAAACATAGGGAGATACTATTTCACACCTACAATATTGACTGTAAGAATTTTGACTTAAATGGTTTTAGAGAGTAAATGGGTAATAAAATCTCCCATAGGCTTTTGGTGGGAGCTTTTTAAATGGGTGGAATCACTTTAGATATCAATTGGTGATACATATAATTGGTCACTCTACAGCAATGAAAGTGAATGAACTCTAGCCATACACAGTAATAGGATAGGTCTCATAAATAATATGCTGAGGAAAGCAAGGAAGTCATTAAAGAATATGTATGTTTTAAGCATTTTATCTGAATTTCAAAGAAAAAATTATTGGGCATTTACTTATATGAGGTAAAACTAAAATGACAGGCAAGGAAATGTTAAAACAAAATTTAGGATGTATGTATTTGAGAAGGAGAGAGTGTAATTCAGAGGAACCCCGAGGGGGTTCAAACTTTTCCAAAGAAAATAATGGGTAAGGTAGAATAACTTACTGTGCAAAGAGAAAAATCTCTTTAAGTTGTAGGAGCTGGGGGGGTGGTTAGAATGCTCATCTGCGAATAAATCTTGTCTCCATCAGAAAAGCAAATACTTAAGTGATCCCTGTCTCCTGTGGGATTTTTCCACATTTTATAACTGGTATCATTTCTACTCTTGCATTTCAATAATTTTAAAAACCAGTGAATGAAGTGCAATGATGGCAGAGCTTCCTAACTATCTACAATTCTCTCGGCCCATCACAAAAAGCTTAGTGCTTCGCTGATTCTTTCTTGGGTGCGTTCCATTACCAGTTCATATTCTGATTCTAAAAAAAGCTCTCCTCAAAGAATGTCTACTATGGAATTTTAAAATGTCCTGTCAGTATGCATTTTCCATCAATGACAATGGTATTTTAGTATGGCATCTTCCTAAGAAAAGGTCTTGCTCAGTTTTTACTTATCTTCGGGTATCATTTAACTCAGATAAAACTACTGAGATTTATTTCTGCTGTAAATTGTGTCTTACTGGAGGATGTTGATTAGGCAATACAGAGTGATGACACTAATTCAATTCAGAACAACAACTGTAGAAGGCTTTCTGCAGGCAAAAATAAAACCCACAGACATTAAAAACACACAATAAAAAAACAAGTCAGACACAGGTTTAAATCCCAGCTCCTCAGTGAATAACTACCTAACCTTAAACTCAAGGGAGTTGATGTACTATACCGCATTCTTTTGTTGTCCTAGACCTGGCTTGATATCCTTGTCGGAGATGTGTGAAGTTCCCAGCATACCTCCTAGATGAGAGAAAGAAGCCATACTATTAGTATTGCAAAAACTGGTTTGTTCTAGAAACAGTTGGAAATGCATATTTAATTGAAAAATATTTGACATTTTCTCTCCCAGAACAACTTCCTTCCTGAAATTGTTCCCATGTGTTAAAAATTGGTTTCACCATTTTATAGGAATTAAAAAGAATACTGGTTTGAAGGTTAAATTCCATGGCTTGATATAGCTACAAAAAAAGGCTAGCTTCTTGCAAGATGCGTAATTTTGGCAAGAATCATCATCTCTCTTTTCAGTGATACTGAAAAAAAATATTAACTGTCATCTGTTTTTTTTTTTTTTTTAATTCAGCTGAAACCATTTGCTGATTTGAACCTCTGTGGGCAACTCTTGCCAAGAGAGCATTAGTCTTTACGTTAAGGTGGTATTTAGTTCCTCGTCCCTTCCATCCTTTGCTTTTCTTTGTACCCACTGGTTCTGTTTATTCAACCACTCATTCCTTCACTCATTCATTCATTTCCATAATATCTATTGAGAATCTAGTATGTGCTCAACACTAGTTGAAGAATATGATTCTCTGTCTTCCTCAGGACAAATCTTTAAATGCTTTAAGACAGCTCTAGAATTCTTGTTTTCCCTCTTAAGCATCACAGTTTCACTTAATTAACCATTTGTTATCTGTCTCTTTATCATTCTAATCTCTTTGTCTTGAACATTTTTATATCTCTTACAAGACAAGATTATAATTGGAGAAAGTCCTTGTTTTTGTTACTTAATCTTCCTACATACTATATTATCTTACAAACATGTTTTATAATTATACAGTTAACAAATGTACTTACTGGAGCTACTAGATTATATTATAATTGATTTGGCTCATTAATTGGTTCCCAATATCCCTGGAACTAAGTAACTTGGGAGAATTTTTCCATATATAGACCACTAAACCTCAATATTGGATATATTCATTCATGACTTGTTTGTTTTACCTTTCAATTTTTCTTTGTACATGTCCCCTTTCTTCATTTTTAAGTATTGTAGAATATAATGTTATACTTTATAATAGTTTTTTTCCTTTTTTCAGTTTCTCAAGGAGGAGTATTCTCTGCCCATTTCTGGCTTATGCTGAGGATATTCTGCTTTACTCAGGCTTTTGAATAGAGATTCATGACAAGAATCAATGATATAATATGGACCAGATTCTTCTAATTCATTCTAAAATAAGGATGAATGGAATATGCATATAAACAATCATTCTATAACCCAACAATCACCAAAGTGTCTTTTGAGACATGCACTTTGGATATATAGTTTTTTGGTTTTGTTTTTTAAAGATTTATTTATTTATTTATTTGTCAGAGAGAGAGAGAGAGAAACAGAACACAAGCAGGGAAAGTGGCAGGCAGAGGGAGAAACTGTCTCTTGCTGAGCAAGGAGCCTGATATAAGACTCAATCCCAGGATCCTGGGATCATGACCTGAGCTGAAGGCAGACATCCAATTGACTGAGCCACCCAGGCATTCCTGGGTATACAGTTTTTGACAGTTTTTACAAATGGCAATATTCCATCTTGATCAAAATGTGAGGATGGTAATTAAATTAGAAAGACAAGTCGTAGACTATGAATTATTCTAGGGTCTTATAAAGTAAGAGACAGTTCCTTGGAGACTTTTAAATCTAAAAATAGAATAAAAGAAAACAAAAACTATTTCATTGAAGCATTCACTAAATGTAATTGAACATCTTCATTCTGAATCCTTCAAATAGTGTTCACAACGAAATGATGATGATTCATATATGAGACACACAAAAAAATGATTATATGAGCCAGTGTGATATTGAGGAAAGCCAGTGGTGTTTAAATTCAAAGCAAGAAAAATTCATACCGTGAATCAGGTACCTACCAATTCTGATTTTTTATTAAATCATTTTATCTTCTCTGAGCCTCAGTTTCTTCCTCCATAGCTATATCCTAAAATGTCATCTATATATAGATACATGCATATATGTGTGAGTATGCGTGTGTGTGTGTATTTACAAAAATTCAGATAGATATAATTTTAAATGTGAAATAATATAATCCTAGATTGCACATTTTGAAGTCTCAGAGCAAAGGAGGAAAAGGAACTGTCTTCCATTTTCATAAACAGACAAGAGAGGAAGAGCAGCTACTTAGCAATGAGGCATTTCAGTAAACCAGTGTTTGGGTAGTTTCCAGACACCATCATAAATTTTAAAAGATTGCAGGCTTTCTTCCTATCAGCAAGTTCTGCTATATCTGTAGAAATTAGAGCTGGACCATCATCTGTCTGAAGCATCTCTCAAGAATCCAAGGAAATTCCTCCCCATTGTTTGTGTTGGATTTATGCTTAAAGCAGAAGCAAAATAGGGACGCTTGGGTGGCTCATTTGGTTAAGTGTTCTACTCTTGATTTCAACTCAAATCATGATCTCTGAGTTATAAGATTGAGTCCTGCATGTGCTGGAGATTCTCTCCTTCTCCCTTTCCTTCCCCCTCTGCTCCTTCCCCTTTCACACACTCTCTCATAAATAAATAAAATCTTAAAAAAAAAAAAAGCCCAGAAACATAATGTTCTTTTATAAATCAAATATTCAGCAAAGGATTTGAAGTATACATGCACCCTGATTTTTTTTTTTTTTTTTTAGATTTTATTTGTTTATCAGAGAGAGAGAGAAAGAGATAGCTCACAAGTAGGCAGGGAGGCAGGCTGAGAAAGAGATGGAAGCAGGCTCCCCACTGAGCAGAGAACCTGATGCAGGGCTTGATCCCAAGACCCTGAGATCATGACCTAAGATGAACACAGAGGCTTAACCCACTGAGTTACCCAGGCATCCTGCACACTGATGTTTATAACAGCATTACTAACAATAGCCAAACTATGGAAAGAGCCCAAATATCCATTGACTGATGAATGGATAAAGAAGATGTGATATAGATACACACACACACACACACACACACACACACACGCTGGAATATTACTCAGCCATCAAAAAGACAAATATGTTACGATCTCACTCATATGTGGGATTTAAGAAACAAAACAGATGTACTTATGGGGAAACAGAAAAAGAGAGAGGGAAACAAACCATAAGAAACTCTTAACGATAGAAAACAAACTGAGGGTTGGTGGAGGGAGGTGGGTGAGGGATGGGCTAAATGGGTGATGATTATTAAGGAGGGCACTTGTACATAAGTGATGAATCACTAAATTCTCCTACTGAAGCCAATATTACACTAAATGTTAACCAATTAGAATTTTTAAAAAATTTGGGGAAAAAAAGGCAACTGGAAATTTACAATATAAATACTGGTGCAGGTAATTTTGTCAAAATAAAGGAGGACCACCTAAATGAGAATAAACAGAAGCTATTCATTTAGAGCTTGCTATAGCAAAGGAGCCAGACATCATCATCCGCATTGGGTAGACTTAAAAGTGGGTAGGGTAGTGGGAAAGCTCTATAGTAAGGAAAAGGGAAAGTCTTCAGAGATGCTTTGAGTAGAGGTTGCTGGCATGAGAAAACTGGAGTCAGGCTAAGAGAAGCAAAGTGTCCTCTGTGATTGGTTTGGGAAACATTTTCAACTTTGTCTGGTTGACTGACCCTAAGCTGTAAGAAGGGGACATGAGCAAAAATTAGGAAAATGACAGTTACCGACCAAGTCCTAATGATTCTGGGCTGATTGCTGCAGTGCTTGTGGGTCAGAGATCTATTTTCCTTTAAGGACTGGCCATTGTTCATTTGTATATTCTGTCTCTCAATATGCAGGGATTTGCTTCCAAAGTAAAATCTGTCAAGTATTTCAGCTAGTATAAATTACTGATAGCAGATTCTAGGTCAGACTGATTAACTGACATGATCCATTGAAGTTATCAAAAGTGAGAAGTGTGCAAGGGAAGATGAGCAATGAAGGCTGGAGGAAGAAATGCAAACCAAAGCAGTAAAGAAAAATGGCAGTTCATAAATGAACTGTGAATAAATGTGCAATTATAACGCAAGCTGAGCAATCATAGGTAGCTCTGGCATGTAACATTCCATCAACATGTATTTGTTGATTTCTTACGAGCAAAAGTCTGCTAGATACAGTGGAGAAATTAGAGTAAAATTGTATTATTATTGTTTGTTATTTCAAAGATGTGAATTTCCTTTATTCTATGAATGATCCAGAATCTATTATACTCAGTTTTCTTTGGCAGGAGGTGCTAAGGATTGCCAGTTTTCTCAGCTATCAAAATAGGCATTTCTCTTCCTAATGTGTCTATTCTTGATCAGTGATAAGAAAACTTCACTTGGATCACCTTTTCTGTTCTCAGGTTTGGGGAGGAGGGCTCTGCACCAGTCCTCTGATACCTGAAACCGTGCTATTATTTTGTCCTCAATCATTAAAACCATGACCTGCATTTGGGGAGTCAGTCCATATTTGTTTACTTCCTTGAAGCTTCGTAAATGGCAATACCTCTGTTTTAGTTGCTTTAACCTTCAAGGACTATGGCCTTTCTTTACATGCATATTGAATATTTTCTTTTCTTATTGATTTTAACCATTGCATAGAAGGTAATTTATAAAGATATCCTTCTGTTAAATTTCAATAATATATAGGGTAGCCTCAATATCATGAAGGAGCAGAGTGGGGTTAATGGAAACACCTTTGGCAGATAAGAGCATAATATACATTTAAATACATATAAATCTTTACTCATAGTCCAACCTGTAATGTGACTCAGAAACTTACAGAGGGTTCTCATTATGACTTTTTTTTTTCTAGCAAGACTCACTTGTACTTCTGAAGGACTTTTTTTGTTTTTTTGTTTGTATTTTTTGGGGGGATCAAGAATTCTCAATTTAAAAAAAAAATTTAATTTTTTTTCAGTGTTCTCTAAGATTCATTATTTATGCACCACACCCAGTACTCCATGCAAATACGTGCCATCCTTAATACCCACCACCAGGCTCGAAATGAAGTGGCTGTGTTCCCTCCACTCGATCTTCCCTCCTCTTCTTTTCTTATCACTCCCTTTCCCTTTTGCATTAATTTGGTAATTTGTCTTCATGTTTTGACTGTATATACTTTTGCCTAGTGAATCTCCAAATTCACAAAGTGGTTAATCTTCCCCCTACATGAAAGGGTTTTGAGAAGTAATTGGATATATAGTCATCATATAGATGTTGCATTGTGGATAGTTTCATTATGTCTATTTGGGGGAGAAGAATAAAAACAAAGAAAGACCTAAAGCCAGTGAACAACATAGTCCTGCTTTTCATGTAAGTAATATACTGTCTTCTATGGGGTGTTTTTTCTTACCCCTAAAGCTGCCAACTTATTAACTCAGAGTTTCTTGATCATTGTTTCTATACATACTAACTTTTTAAAAACAAAAAACATTGAAAGCAAAAAGCCCTGAAGTGAGGTTCATTTGCCAATAAGATAAAAAGAACTTGCATCTTTTTAATCCGATGTTTTAGTTCCTAAATGGATGATTCGGCATTCATTTAGTTCTGAGAGTACTTTCAGGAATCTTTTCTAAATTGTGTTTTTTAAATAACCTTTTCAATGTATTATTACCTTTGTGACACATGTGTTTGATTATACAGAATAGAACCTTTTATTTTCTTCTGAACAAACAAAAGAAATAGTAGTTGTTCTCCTTCAGTTAATTGAGAAGAGCATCCCTGGCTTGTACTGACTGACTCTCCCCTAATGCCCACCATGGTAAATTATGTAGGTCAGTGGTGCCGTTAGACCACTATAGAATTTCACTCTTGGAAGCACATCTGTCGTAAGAAATCAGATTTTTTTTGGTCTGCAGAGATCCTTTAATTAATACTTGATTTTTTCGGGGCGCCTGGGTGGCTCAGTGGTTTGGGCTGCTGCCTTCAGCTCGGGTCATGATCTCAGGGTCCTGGGATCGAACCCCGCATCGGGCTCCCTGCTCTGCAGGAAGCCTGCTTCCCTCTCTCTCTCTCTCTCTCTGCCTGCCTCTCTGCCTACTTGTGATCTCTGTCTGTCAAATAAATAAATAAAATCTTTAAAAAAAAATACTTGATTTTTTCATAACCATAAAGCTTAACTACAATTTATAATACACTGAAAAATAAATTTTATAGAGAAATTGGGTTAGTATAAAAAGCCTGGTCCATCTGGTTTGAGTTCAATAATGCCTTATTAATAATTTAATTATAAAGAGGATGTTAAAAATTCTGTCATTGGATGAAGACTTGTTACTATGGGGGAACTAATTGCATTAGGATAACCAAGGGAGAGAGAAAAGGCAAAGATGGCTTATTCAGTTGACCAGATTGAGTGGAACATCGAATGCACTGGAATAGGAAAAATAAGCATGAAATGTGGGTTGGAACCAGAATGTAAGAGGTTTTGAATAGCAAACTAAGCAGTTCAAATATAATCTAGCAAGTAATTGAGAAATATTAAAGGTTTACATAGAGATGCTTGACTTCTCTAGTAGAAATGTGCCTTGTACAAGGAGGCAATTGAAATGAATGTCTGTATAATATAAAATATAGATATAATCATAGATAAATATCTCAAGCTGGTCATGAATAAAATTAAATTACTCGGGCTTTTTAAGATTTAGAGATGTTATAATGCTTTGTGAATGTCACATCCAGGCCATAAAATCACACTAAATCTCTATGGTGGGGTTGGGTTTTCCATGGAATATAATGGATGTTCCCAATCTCAATCATCCTTGAGAGAGATTAAACCAAAGAAAGACAATGAGGATGCAGGAAACAGAGATTTAGATAGGGGAAAACCTCCTCTCTCTTTGTGGGCAGGAGCTGTTTGGGATCATGTGCTAAGATGTAGAGAAGTGATAAGTGGATATAAGTTTAGAGAATAGAGAAAAGCTGGGAGGGACTAACTGAGGACCTGTGTAAAGAATAAGTTTAGTAGGAGAGAGTAGAGTATTCTATTGTTGCTTGAGTTATACTCTCCTTTCACTTTTCCCTTAAAGTTTAGTGAAGTCCCTTTAAATTTATATTATTTGTTCTCAGTTATCTGTGCCCATGCTTTGGAAAAGCAGGGAAGCGGGGGGTGGGGGGGTTGGCAGAAACAGCAGGGGGAGAGCAGTGTTCCCTCACCAAGGGCCAGGGTCATAAGTAACATCAGAAAGGAAGGGAAGACTATCTGCAAAGTAGCAGTCTCATGAAGAAATGGCTAGTGACACTAAGATGAAAATTAACATAAAAATGGGACAATAAGCATTTAATAGTTGGCTCCAGTTACTATTAGAAAATACAGCTCTGGCCAAATCCTTCCATGATGATACTTAAGGTTGCATTGAGGGCAAGTGGTTCAATGCTCTCAAATGCAGTTAGTCACTTAAAATCCAGAGAGTATTTATGGAAAGAAAGGAGGAAGTGGGTAGGAAAAAAGTAGAAGCTCTAGGCTGCAAAATTGCATAATTCAATAAGACTTACTTTGGTTCAAACAACGTGTTGAATAAATAGACAGTAGGGAGTATAACTTATTTTCCTTATTTTCTTGTTGAAATAGCCAGAGGATAAGGTTGAGCTGCAATCAAATAACCATTTCTAAAATGGCTAGTCATCGGTTAATGGAAATTCCAACATATAAAACAGATTTTATTTATATTTCTTTAATAATCTGTGTGTCTATATTAGTAGTAGGGAGCTATTGCAAAAATCAAATGTATCCCCATACTCCTTTTTGCTTTTCTTCATTCAGGGAAACAAGGGACAAATGATTGTTTTTGGTGGTTTTTTTAATGATTGCAAATTCTCCTTTCTCACAAGTCTTTTTGAAATTTTGCAACAGTATTGGGGAATACTTATCTCATGCCATATAGTTTAATACCTGAGGTATGATACACATTTTTTAAAAATACATGCTTGTGATGGGATGCCTGGGTAGCTCAGTCATTAAACATCTGTCTTTGGCTCAGTTCATGATCCGAGGGTCCTGGGATCAAGCTCCACATGGGGCTGTCTGCTCCGTGGGAAGCCTGCTTCTCCCTCTCCCACCCACCCTGCTTGTGTTTCCTCTCTTGCTGTCTCTCTCTCTGTCAAATAAATACATCAAATCCTAAAAATAAAAAAAAAAAAGTAAAATAAATGCTTGTGTCCTTCTATTCAATTTGAAACAAAAGAGAATTATGCTAAAAAATATTTTAGATAACAATCAGTTTTCAATTTGAAGACTTCCATAAAACAAATAAATTATCCATTTTCCTTGAAGTGGAATCACGAAGCTATTTACTCATATCTCCTATCTTTATAAGGAATGAACATGCAATTTGAGATTAAAAGCAAAAAAAGAAAAAAAGGAAACATACAAACAAGATAAGTTGGGGAAAGCACATTGTGGGATCTTTGTTTGTTGCACTAAGTCATGAATATCTACCTTGGTAATATCAAAATAAGTTCATGTATAAGAAAATTCTTCAGAAACTGTGGAGTTCTATGGAAATAAAAATTCTCATTGTACTGACAAGTTGATTTAGTCATTAATATGTGCTCCACTGATTAACATGCTGATTCCCACTAGGTTTTGTTTTCTCTGTATAGATTTTCATCTTTACAAAGAAAATTGCATTGAAAGGCATGAATCTTGAGGAATATAAAACCAAGGAAAATATAAATCTCCTTTATTCAATAACCATTTACTCTTTCAGCTATTATTTTGGGTTCTGGAGAATTAAAGGAGAATCATACAAAGTATCTCCTTTAAGCAGTTCAGAATTAAGTGAGAAACCAGCAAGCATACAAGCAAGCAACTAAAATGTATAGCAGCAATGCAACGATAGAGGGTAAGGTCCAGAGATAACACAGAGCAGAAAGTAATAAATTCTGTTTAGAGGCTGAGGCTTTAAATTAAAGAGAATTAAAGAGAATGTTGCCGAGAGTTAACATTTGAGTTGACCCTCCTCGTAGTTCTTTAGGCAGAGAAGTGAAAGAAAGTCTTAGGGAGATGCAACATTATGTACACATACATGGGTAAATGAGAGAAGGTGATATATGCTCAAGGAATTTCAAATATTGTTGTAATATAAAATGAAGAATAGAGAAAATGGTAAAAAAAAAATGCTGCTGAAAAATAAAGGTAAGAAATTCAGTTCAGGGGGCACCTGGGTGACTCAAATGGTTAAGGGTCTGCATTCAGCTCAGGTCATGATCCCAGAGTCCTGGGATTGAGCTCCATGTTGGTTCCCTGCTTAGTACAGAGTCTGCTTCTCCCTTTGCCCCTCCCCCTGCTCATGCTTTCTCTCTCTCTTGCTCTGATACTCTCAAATAAATAAAATCATTTTTTAAAGATATTTATTTTTATGTATTTATTTGAGAAAGTGAGAGAGAGAGTGAGCATGAGTAGGGAGAGGGAGAAGGAGAAGCTCCCTGCTGAGCAGAGAAGCCCAATGTGGGACTCAATCCCAGTCATGACCTGAGCTGAAGGCAGATGCTGAAAACACTGAGCCACCTAGGCACCCCAGTAAATAAACAAAATCTTTAAAAAAAAAAAAAAAAAAGAAGAAAGAAATTCAGTTAAGGCCAGGAGTAGAACATGGAAGTTCAGCCATACTAAGGTGGAACTAAGAAAGAACTACTTAGTCCTGGGGTGCCTGAGTGGCTCAGTCAGTTAAGCATTCAACTCTTGGTTTTGGTTCAGATCATGATCTCATGGGTCTTGAGAGCAAATCCCACGCCAGGCTTGGTGCTCAGAGGCCGAGTCTGCTTGAAGATTCTCTGCCTCTGTCCATTCACCCCTGATTCACTTTCTCTCTCTCTCTCTGTCTCAAAAAAAATTAAATGCTTTTTTTTTCTAATAAAGGGACTAATTAGTCCCCATATCTGAAGTCTGCCATAAGAGAATATAAAGGAAGATAGAGGTTTTTGATCTTACAAATTCAAGGAACTTAAATAAATGACAAGGTTTGTAGGAAATAGAAAATATAAGGATGCTTGACAAATGACTGCACAAAACATATGTACACAGCCCACGTGCAAACAGATCCCTAGAGATAATGAGGAAGCAAATTGCCTACTCCCAATCCTACACCGTACTGAATGTACAATTAAATTACTTCTTAAAGATCACAATGTATAATTCTTCATTTTACAATTAAGAGCAGATCGTTGGAAAACAAAACTAATTCCACGATTCTCGGTGCTCTCCACGTACCTCTTTAAGTCTGGATGTTTTCTAGTCATTTCATTTTAACACAACATGCTTTGTGCTTGGACTTTGAATAAGGTCAACGTATGACATTTTAGAGAATTCTATTTCTTCCTTCTTTAGGGAAAATGAAATAGCAAGTAGATGGCAAACATTTTATTCAAGTGTGACTTGTTAAATGGGTACTTGAAACTCATTTTCAGGGGCGCATATTATCTGATGGTATCTGCCTTTACTCCAGGAAGAAGACATGAAGTTGGTACAACAAGAAGGTAGCTATAAGCTGAATCTATTAGCTTGATCCCATCTTTGCCAATAACATACCTGATGACCTTACGTCCTTTTCAACTCTCTGAGCACAGAGATTAAATCAAGTATTCCCCATAGAGGGCTTAGCACAATGCCTAGCACACAATAAACACTAGGTAAGTAACAGCTGCTGGAATCAGCGTGCTCAGTCATACATGTGACATTTGGGCTGTATATCTAAAGTCTCTTTTGGCTCTAATATATGATTTTTAAAAAAGATTTTATTTAGTTTTTTTTTTTTTCAGAGAGAGAGCACACATGATCAGGAGCAGACTCCTGCTGAGCGGGGAGCCCAAGATGGGGCTCGATCTCAGGACCCTGGGTTCATGACCTGAGCCGAAGACGGATGCTTAACCAACTGAACCACCCAGGTGCCTGCTAATATATGATTTTTTATATTAGAAATGAAATATATACTGATTCTAGGTCATTTCTTCCTTTCTTTTCATCTTGTTTGGACACTTTTGTAGACGAGATCGGGCGCGTTCAGGGTGGTATGGCCGTAGACTGGACACTTTTGTAATTCAGACATTAATTACATAGCATCAAGTAATGTTGGGTCATCATTTTTATTGTTCTGAAACTTGGTCTTTTCCAGGGATAAAGTTTCTCTAACTAGTAGCAAAAGGATCACCTTGGGAGGATATAAAATGTGTAAATTAATAAGCCTCACCCACAAAAATTCTGATTTTGGAGATTTGACACTGGGCCCAGATAATTCCAATCATGTGGTCTGAAGGTCACAGTTCACACATGAGAAACACCGTGCCAAAGGACTAGCACTGATGGTGTGACATCATATTCTAGAATAGAAATTTTGGAGCTATGATAAAGATGAGACCTTGCTATCATTGTTCTGTTTTGTTTTGTTTTGTTTTAAGATTTTATTTATTTATTTGACAGAGAGAGAGATCACAAGTGGGCAGAGAGGCAGGCAGGGTCCCTGCTGAGCAGAAAGTGGGCAGAGAGGGGAAGCAGGGTCCCTGCTGAGCAGAAAGCCCAACGTAGGGCTCGAGCCCAGGATCCTGAGATCATGACCTGAGCTGAATGCAGAGGCTTAACTCATTGAGCCATGCAAGTGCCCTGCTATCACTGTTTTTAAGACAAAAACAACCCATATTACTTATCCCCCCAACAGAATAAGCACAAAATTTAAATTCAAGCTTGATTCCTGTATAAGATAAGACTATGGCCTTGTAAGTGCTCATACCATTACTCACTCTAGACTTGCTGAATGCGGTGCAGAACACGCAGGAACTTAGGTTCCTACAATTGCAGCAGCACTATTCACCAAGCAATGTCGCTACATTCTGTTGCATTATTTACAGAGGCAGAGGAGTCAGGGAATCACATAGATCTCCTATGTGCTTTGCAGGTGGAAACCTAAGGAGGGAAAAAAAAGGCTCTTCAAATATCATTTCAGTGCTCTGACCACACTGCAAGAGGGGGTAGGCCCAGAGTTTCAGATTTTAGTAGGACTGTTCTTAACTTGACAAAAACTGCAGAGGATACAAATGACCAGAAAACAGAGAAACAGGAAGCTTAATGTGACATGTTATTTCTGAGTAACTAGAATTCATAACTTGTCCCTCAGTGCACACTTGAGGTTATCATCCTATAAATTATAAAAGTCCCTGGAAATCTCTGAGTTAACAAAGAAGGAATCAGAGCAGACAGACCCAAAATACAAGGTTGAAGTACCAGAGAGGATCAATGGGAAAGGCTTACTTGAGGTTTTAAAAGGAATGTTAACTATAGCTTAAATAGAAAGTAACAAAATAAGCCTCCTGGGGAAGGTTGTCTTCTTAAAATATTAAACTACTTCTAGTGTGTCATTCTATGGGGATTTGTGCTGAAGTATGATAGCTATCACTCAGAAATGAAACACTGCTCTGTGGAATTGTTAAATGACTGATTTCGAAGGTGACAATATCTGCAAAGAAAACAAAATCATATTTCTTCACTCCTCCTTGGCCAGCATAGGCAAATTCTGAGATAGTACACACTGTGCAAGACTTTGTGTGGATAGACCTTTCTGGAGCTTGGCCTCAGGAGATGGATTGTAGCTCAGCATGAAACACTCTTACTTTTGGTTGGTAAATCAGAAAATTGGCCGGTGAGACTGTGGAGCCAGAGAATGGGAAGGACTTTCTCTTCTGATATTGCAAAGGAATATGCAGAGCTGAAAAAGCTTAATGGGACAAGGAAAGCAAGAAATCAAAGAGGAGCACTCGGGCCATTCAAAAACCTAATGATCTAAAAACAGCTTTTAAAACTAGGACTTTCAGAGAGAGAGAGAGAGACATGAATATAAGGTGAGGAATCTGGTTTAAGTGAGAGTGATTTTAGATGTTTACGCACCATCAGCAACATTGTGTGTGGATGAAGTCATCCCTGGGTAATGATCCAGCCAAGGAAAGGGAGAATGTCAGGAGAGGTCACTAAGGTAAACCGGGATAAGGCATCATTTACCACTAAACAAATAAACAAGATTGGAGATCTTTCTCTTATATAAAATGGCATAATATGGACTTCCCAGGTTCTTAAATTGCTCTCCTGGAATGAGAAGGAATCTAGATTACGTTTCCCGAGACTACCAAGCAATGGCCCGTCACAATTATTTCTCATTTTTTTCCTTCACTATTCTACAGACAGGAGGATTTCCATGTATTGGTGTGTCTTTAAGTTCACTGCCTTTTTGTTCTGTCATCTTTCTTCAACTATTATGCACATCCTGTGAAATTTTTTAAAAAGATTTTATTTTTTTAAAGCATTTTTAGATTACAACAAAATTGAGGAAGAAAGACAGAGATTTCCCTGCTTCCACACAGGCACAGCCTCCCCCATTATCACGATCACTCACCGGAGTGTTACATTTGTTACAACTGATAAACCTACATTGACACATCATCATCATCATCCAAAGTCCATACTTTATATTATAGTCTCACTCTTGGTGTTGTATATTCTATGAGTTTGTACAAATGTATAATGACATGTATGCATCATTTTAGTATCGTACAGAGTATGATATCATACAGAGTATTTTCATTGTCCTAAAACTCTGTGCTCTGCCGATACACCCCTCTCTTCCCCCAACCCCTAGCAACCGCCTCTATAGTTTTATCTTTTCCAGAATATCATAAACTTGGAATCATTCCGTATGTAGCTTGTTCTAATTGGCTTTTTTCATTGAGTAATACTCCTGTAAGTTTCTTGTATATCTTTTTATGGTTTGGTAGCTCATTTATTTTAGTGTTGAATAATATTTTATTGTCTAGATGTCTAGATGTGCCACACACAATTTATTTACGCATTCACCTACTAAAGGACCATCTGTGAATTTTTATTTCGGTCACTGTGATTTTTAGTTCTAAAATTTCAATTTGGTCCTTCGTTACAGCTATTGCTTTGGTGCAATGTTTTATTTATCATTGGATTGAACAGTCTTCACAATTGCTTGCTGGAACATTTTTATACTTGCTTTAAAGCTTTAAGGTGGTGTTTTTTTTTGTTTTTTTTTTTTTGCTGTTAACATTTGTTTATTTATTTTATTTTAATTCCAGTGTAGTTAACATATACTGTTACATTAGTTTCAAGTGCACAATAAAGTGATTCAACAACTTCATATATCACCCAGTACTCATCAAAACAAGTGGACTCCTCGAACCCCAACAGCCTATTTCAGCCATTACCCCATCCACCTCCCCTCTGGTAACCATCAGTTTGTTCTCTATAATTAAGAGTCTGTTCCTTGATGTCTACCTATCTCTCTCTCTCTCTCTCTCTCTCTTTTCTTTTGCTCATTTGTTTTGCTTCTTAAATTTCACATATGAGTGAAATTATATGGTATTTGTCTTTTTGTGACTGACTGACTTTGCTTAGCATCATACTCTAGCCCCATCCATGTCATTGCAAATGGTAACATCTCATTATTTTTTATGGCTGATAATATTCCTTTGTATGTATATTATGCATCTTTTTTATCCATTCATCAGTCAGTAGACACTTGGGCTGCTTCCATAATTTGGCGATTGTAAATAATGCTGCTCTAAGCATAAGGGTGCATGTATGCCTTTGAATTAGTGTTTTTGTATGTTTTGGCAAATACTCAGTAGTGCTGTTTTAACAAAATAGAATGTAAACTAATGAAATAGTCTGGGGGGAAAAAAAGTTGATTCTTTGAAAATGGTATTGAACGTAAGAAACAACCACGATAAATGTGAGTTAAACTAAACTTGATAATATTAAAGTTATTGCTGTATTAGGTAGAAAAGGACAACTGAAAAAAGATGGTGAGAAATTATAAAGATCTGGAAGGTTTCCATACTCAGATTGCTTAACAAATGCCTTCTTAGAAGTTCTCCGTCAAAAAATTTTCACATCTACGCCAGCTAGATGCTAGAGTCCATTGTTAGTTATTTCCTATGCAAGTTAGGATTTTCTAATTTTTTGTGTGTGTGTCAAGTAATAATAAATTGTAACGCGATGTTTTTTTGTATATCCTCTTATGAGAACCTGAATCTTGTTTACATCCAATGGAGAATAGCTGCTGGTCTGTTAATTTAGTTCTTAATGCTTTAATATGCTAAACAGTATTAGATCTATGCTTGAGCAGATTGATATGCTAGTGAGTTCAAACCAAACCAAAACAAACTTTCTGGAGTCACCTTATTGAGCTGTTTCCTTTCCATGATTTTCCCAGTACTTTTGAGTTCCCTGAAGATTTTCTCTTCTGGTCCTCTGGTGAAAACTGAGATTTTAGTTACCAACCTCTGCTCTGAACATCTATAACTGTCTTAACCCCAAAGTCTGGGGTTAAGCAACAGGGAGAAAAAAAGGAAAAAAAAAAAAAGGATTCACCAATCCTCTTGGAATCTGAGCTTCACTGAACAGAAAGGAAGTTTCCCTTTCCTCAGGGTTTTGCGTCTTGCAGAATTGTGTTTCCAATGTCTGTCATCACCACTGTGGCATTGCTTGGGGGCCGGGACATCGGGGAACAGAGAAAAGAAAAAGAAAAGAAAAGAAAAGAAACCATGTGATATCAGTATTTCCTCTGAGTGTTAGGTGTTCCCTTTCTTGCCTGTGCCTCACTACTCTCTCCCGGTATGCTGAGCTCCGGCGGGGAGATACCAGAAGAAAGGAGGTGGTAAACCCACCACTTCTTCCATAAATTTCAGATTCAGTTTCTCCTCTCTGCTTTCTGTGGTTCGCAAAGTTCACACTGCTGCTGTATGAATTCTGTCCATATTTTATAGTTGTTTTCAGTGGAAAGACAAGGTGGAACCCAAACTGCTAGGGTTGACTTTAAAAAAGTACACTTAAACCGAATTTGAAAAATTCACATCTTCTACAAAAAGTTAATTGTAATTTCCTTCACACCCAGAAAAAGAATAATTACATTTGGTGTGTGTGACCACGTAGGCATGTGTGTTGTGTGCACAAACATGTCCAGAAGCAAATATAGGCCTGCAAGTGAGGAACAAAGAACTTAGGAGAATGAATTCACCCTTATGAAATTAAAAATTCAATGTCTGAAATTACCACCATTAGTTATTTCTTGGCTGAGCTGTTTGAAAGCTGATATTAAATTATACATATTGGGAGAAAAAATTCTAGCCGATATTAGTCATTTTTACTTGTTTTTCTCAAATAAGTTCAACAAATAGTCGTTAACCTTAGAATAGGAAAAATTTAGTACATAGAAGAATACAGTCAAGGAGGCTGCTATTATCCATGTAATTTTCCAATAGAAACATTCTCCCCACCATAATACATTCATGTTTTCAGCAGGTATCATTTGAGAGTTCCATCATGATTCTGTAAGTCACTGATGGAGTGGCTTCCTTTTTTCTTGGGTTGCCCAGTTAAGTGTATTCAGAACACCTATAGTTAACGAAGAAAAAGATACTTTTAGTAGCTACTTAAAGCTACACTTGAGATTATTAAAACTAATATCTTTCAATGTTGTATTTGCTAATGCACCCATCACGTCACTTGACCTATGAGAATTGCCTGAACCTTTTCCTTCTCTTCCTAATCAAAATACATTCACACGTTTTTAGAAAACCTTTTCTTAGAGCTAACTGTAACAGAATTGGTCAGTAAGTATTTTGAATTTATGGTGTTAAATATGTGTGTCTACCTCTAGGGGTTTTGAGTGAATAATTTTGGATTTCGAAAAGAGAAAATTAAAATTATTTTATCTTCTGATTAGTTTATGGCAGACATGTCAGTAGGCTGATAGCCTCAGTGGTATCCTGAACACATGGACTGAGGATACAATAATGGAGGTCAGCAGACAGAGCCAAATTTGGAAGTATATTTGGGGTTCAAGGTGCTTTTATTCCATTTTCTCTCCTGGTCAGAGTTTAAATCATTGAACTGGGAAATTTAGTTGAAGCTATGGTATTAGTGCAGTTGAAAATGAAGAAAGAAGAGAAAGCAGACTTGCCAGAGACCTTTCAACTTTTCTTCTGAATGAGAAGTCATTAAGGAAGTGTCCAGTGGTAAGGCATTAGAGGTTTGAAGCAAGATGTCAGTCAAAATAGCTTAGGAACAATTTTTTACAGAGATGAACTGTCCTGTGCAAATGGAAAAGCCTCAGAACCCCAGTGCTGATTTGTCGGAGAATGTAACCTTTGGGCAGACTTTTAGTTGGGTGGCATGGGGATAATTGATTAAATACAGATTCAGTTTCTCACGCTGATTCGTTCATTTAGTCTATTGATGTAAAAAGACAATGATTTATCAACATCTTTACATAGAAAAGCATGAAGTACACATGGAATTTCAGTTCATGGACTGTGGGGCCAGATTGCCCTCCTTTAAATGTGAACTCCATTTGATAGCCATAAAGTGTGAGCCAGCTACTACTTGAGATCTCTCTGCCTCAGTTTTCATATCTATGTAAGGTGACCATTACAGGATTGCTATGAGAATGAAAGTTCATACATATAAATTGGGATCTTGTACATCACAGAGTATGTCCTCAATGAAAGGCGCAGTAATTGCTCTGGAAAAAAAAAATCAGCTGAAGTGGGATACGGTAATCAAACAAAAATATCTAATACACATAAGTATATACATACATGTAAAGTGAACCATACTTAAGCTCACAATAAATATTTTATCTTTATGTAACTGAGATAAATATATAAGCACTTGCCAATTCATTTGAAGTTATTTTGTATTTAGGTCCTTTAAATAGAGTCCCAGTCATCTTATTTTACAAACCACACCTATCATGCATTATCTATGATCTATAGTTTTGCCTTCCTTAAAGCACAGTGAAAACTCACAGGCATTCGTTAAGCAGTCTAAGTGTAGAATCCTTCTAGACCTTTACAATTTCTTCCCATCTTTTTTCAGGTATTTTTTCTACCTAATACAGCAGTAAGTTTTATAGTATCAATTTTAGTTTAACTAACTCACATTTATCAAGTTTTTTCTCCATGTTCAACATCATTTTCAGGTTCCTCAAGTTCAAGGAATCAACTTTTTTTGCCCTAAGATTTCATTAGTTTACATTCTCTTTTGTTCAAATTTGAATTTATAATAATTGATACAACTAATCTAAGAATGTCTGATAATCAGCCCAGGTGGCACAACTTTTCACACATGGAGGATATGGATTGAGAGTGGCTTGTCCCTTTGGTACCACGCCTATAGTCTGGGCAACAACAGTGGGTAGGAGGGAATGGAGAGCAAACCTGTTTGGTAGAACAAGTTAATTGGGAATTAACTGAGCTTCTAGTCTATCTCTCTTGATTTACCAGATGCTCTTCTCCTCAAGCTGCCCTACTTTGTAGTAGGTCATAAATTTGACCTCTTGTATTATTAAATAATAAGACATAGAGTCAATGTCAGAGAAATAGTCATAGTATTTCTATTCATCTTGAATTTGGTAGCAAGTAGGAAAAACCATTTTGAAAATTCTTTTTGGACCTTGGCAGGGAAATTCTGAGTTGAAATTCAATAAAGAAAGAGTATCTGGTAGATCTTGGAAAGCCGAATGGTGACACTGAGGAAAAAAGAGCATAAAAATACTGGCTCCATACAACTGCAGAATTGAGCAAGCTTTGCCTTTTGGTTTACAAAATAAGTAATTTAAAAAATTTTATTAAGTCTCCTGGAAATTTTTTCATCACCTTGTATTCCATTATGTAACGAACCAAAAACAATTTGGCATGCATTAACACATCCTCATACTGTCAGGAAAATTAAATTTAAAGATGAAATCTACATTCTGGCAAAATAACTTAAAGCTTTTGGAAGTTTTAGAATCGAATTAAATTATTTTGATTTAGAACTAGCTTTCGGTTAACAAAAATTAGTTTAGAACTATCATTTTGGTTAACAGTGCTAGTAACTTTGCATAGTAAAACTTCAATCAAGTTACAAAATCCAGATGGAGGGATGTATTATAAAACCCTCTAAATTGTCCCAAAACTGAACAGATACTCCACCAACACTGGACACTTTCTTCCTTCCTAGGCTTCTCCGTATTCTTCCTTGTTTTTTCCTTTTGTGTAAGGTCCTAATTTGAGAGTATACTAAAAAAAAAAAAAAGTCTTTACACGCTGGGAGCACAGAGGTCCAGGAAGATTCCATGAGAAGGAGAAAGGAGAGTGACTGAGAGAGAAAAGAGATGAAAGAGAAACTTAACCATGACCACCTATACAGGAGGAGTGAACTATCTCTAATCCTGGGGAAATTAGAGGAAAGTCCCTGCAATCCTCCTGTCTTTTGTGTGTGTGTGTGTGTGGGGGGGGTGTGTCTTCCTTTCTGAGAGTGGTCTAGATAACTTTCTGGAAGGAGGTAACGGAGCATGGGTGATAAGCTAGTATGAGCAGAGTGCAGAGTCTTCTTCCGGTAATTTTCACTGTTTCCAGGTGTAGGAGGACAGGAGAATATGCCACCTGGTAACACTCCATATAATTAAGACATTATGTAACAATTCCTTTGGAACTCAAAGAACATTACAAAACCATTTGTGGACACAGAGATGGACACAGA
Source organism: Mustela nivalis (assembly GCF_964662115.1). Taxonomy (NCBI): domain Eukaryota; kingdom Metazoa; phylum Chordata; class Mammalia; order Carnivora; family Mustelidae; genus Mustela; species Mustela nivalis. The sequence goes on along the minus strand of NC_139027.1, from coordinate 32,554,759 downwards.
GATGGACTCAGAAATATACCTCTCTATATACGTAATTGTTTTCAGTGCTGTCCTGATCCAGTTTTGAGGACCTGATTACACAGAGGTGGACACAGAAATATACCTCTCTATACATCTGTAATTGTTGTTTTCAGTGCTGTCCTGATCCAGTTTTGAGGGCCTGATTACTGGCAGGTCAGTTTATCTCTTGAGTAGCTAATGATGTCCATACCCCAACCATTTCCCTTATCAGGTTTTCTCATTCCAGGGCTACTATGCCTGTGCTTAAAAGGCCCAGGGCTACATACAGACAATGAGGGACAGCCTTTATACCCTGGAGCCCATGAAATTATTCACATTAGTCTATCCATAGGGAGCCCTCAAAATTTAACTCCCTTGCCACATGCGTGCTGCCTCCAGCTTGCTGTTACCCTGTCCCTGGATGCTGCCCCCGCCTTCAGCCTTCTATCATTTGGAGCTGGAAGTAACAGAGTTCTGACATCCATCTCTCTGAGTATCTTTGCATTGTGTCCTGCTATGCGAAGAACCTATAATCCTACCTGTATCATCCGGGATTTATCACTTAATCTATATAAACCTTAAATTTCTTCTCCATATAATAAGGTTGTCATGTGACTTTACTAAGATAATTATGGTGAAGCACTTACCATATTGGGTATTATTGGAATATAATGAGTGCTCAATAAATGATAGGGTTTTTAAAAATGTTTTATTTATTTATTGGATATGTATTTACAGAGAGAGCACAAGCAGGCAGAGTGGCAGGCAGAGGGAGAGGAGAAGCAAGCTCCCCCCTGAGCAGGGAACCTGATGCAGGCTGATCTCAGGACTCTCGGATCACGACCCAAGCCAAAGGCAGACACCCAACTGACTGAGTCACCCAGGCGCCCCTAAATGATAGTTTTTCTTTCTTTTTTTTTTTTTTTAAATTGAGAGACATACAATGTAGATGCACATTTTGGTTCTTTGCTCTTTGGCAAGTCCAAAATTCAGCTTCCTAACTCTTAAAAATAAACATAAGGACATCATTGTATATAGAGCTCTGAGAAAGAAAATGGATCATGTGTGTGAAACTCTACAAAGGAATTATCAACATGTTAGTATTAGCTAATTAATTACCTAGTATCTTCTTTTACTGTCTCAGAAGACAAAATTTAAGTGATATATAAAATTTATTCAGCTACTATTTTGGCATCTATATTTGCCAGGCACTATCTTAAGAAGTACGTTCTTCATTTAAAAGAGAGAGAAAATTGAAACAAATATATTTTGCTCAAGTAAATGCAAGCTTAAAAAATAGCATGATCTCTGCAGAAAGAAAAACACATTACTTCTATCTGACTTTTTAATAACAAATTCTAATAAGGGGCACTATTTTAAGACACTGAATTACAAAACAAATTCATAAAGTACTCTGGTATGATAAAAATAAGCTTGAGTGTAAACTTTAGAGAACTCTGACATACCAAATTTAAGTTTGTAACTTTGGTTATAAGAACGTGAAGAAATTATAAAACATTTTAAAACTCAGTTAATATTAATTGGGAGTATGGATTTTATGATTATCAGTTTTTTATATTACAAATCTACTGGGCATTTATCTACATTTAAATGTGTAATATTTTTAGCTTTCGTTTTGTTTCTTTTATTTTTATATTCACTTATATATGCTTCACATGATCTCTTATTCCTGAACGTATAAACTGAATGGAAATTAAGCATTTCATTTATATCCACAAGAGACAACTCTTATGATTCTGGGTTGTAGGCCTGATGTCCAAAGTTCAAGCACACCTGGACTCAGGTAAGGGCTCTCAAACAGTGATTAGCATAGAGTTCTTGGCATCAATGGATGAGATCAAAAGTAAACATTGGAACGCATTCAGTCTCATTTCCAGAATTACATCTCTGAATAATAGTTAACTACTTAAAATGTGATGCAGCTGTCAGAGTGGTGGGATTGAATTGAAAGGGGGCTGTCCAATGTAAGCGAGTGTATAGCCTACAAGAGCCTTGTCAACGTTTATAGCAGAGAACTCACTGCCTACTTATATAATCTCAGTGGTCATTATGAGAGAAGTAATTTTTACCAAGATTATCCCAGCTAGATGAATTGCTGTCGTCTTTGACTTACTCAAGAAGTTTGGGGATTTGAGTGTCAGGAATTGGCCACACTCCAGGAAGTGGAGAGATACTATTTAGAATATGACTATAATCGCTTAATAAAATAAACTGTGCTTTATGAAGTAGACCAAGAGAAGATATTTAGAAGAAATTTCTGAGAGACAATCATCAAAAAATTTCCTCATCTGTAACATGTAGAAGCTGGGTTAATATTCTCAAGTCCCCCTAAATTTCTAAAATTCTGAGTCAGGAGGTGGGTGATACTTGAAAATTAGCGGATACCATTACTATGTTCCTTTGGAACTAGTTTTTTACTAAAAAGCATAGTAAAGGGACCTAGGAAATTGTTAAATTCAAGATTATGATCTAGAACCCTAGTTCATTCATCCAGAGTGTGTGTGTGTGTGTGTGTGTGTGTGTGTGTCGTATGTGTATTCCTTATCCTTTAGACCCCTAATCTGGGGTCTAGTATCTGGTAATCTGGTAGCCTAAGAGCATCCATAAAACTTCAAGGCGTCATCCAGGCATTCTGGGCCTCCAGCCCTCTCCCCCACCAAATTCATGTAGACCAATTGATATTGATTCACTCCAGTGAGAACAATAGTAAATAACTAACCATCTTCATTCTCCTTCCACTTTAAGGGTTGCCAGGGTTAGGAAAGTGAAGTGGGCACCAGCAGAGTATCTTGAAACTGAGGTAGTAGATGTCATTAAACAGCTAAGGCATGTTCATGAAAGAGATCATTGTGTAAAATAACTCTAATGAACTACAGGATAACTTAAAGGGGCTTGCTCAGAAGTGACTCTTAGTTTTTGGATTTTTTTTCCCATTATTTTACATATGCCTGGGTGATAGGTTAATATACATTTTATTGCTTCTTGGATTTTTTAAAAGTTTGTGTTACTATTTTTTTTAATGTATAGTCTTTAGTATTTTAAAACCCTGAAAAACAAAGAGTTATGCTAATATATTTACTATAGGTCAGAGAGCAAGCAGTGGCTGACTTTTAAAAAATTACTGGTATTCAGAAGAATTTAAATCTTTAGGGAATTCAGAATGTTCATGGAGGTGTCCAGGTGTTAGAACATATGAACAGATTTCCCAGGAAGAAATTGAGATACAAGTTAAAAAAACAGGGCACCCAGTGCTGGAAGTAGAACAGTAGAGTGAACCCTAGATGTAAGAAGATAGCAAACTGTTTTAATACAAGTATCCTAGAGCACCTCAACTAGAGTTCTCAAGCTATCTTTAACAAAAGATCGAGCTGACCGTAGCATTTACGGTAAGAGTGAGCTTGAAAGTTAGCTCCAGATAACTGTAAAGAATTAGTATGTGAGGAGATGTGGGAAGCTGGAAAATTAATGTAAAACCAGTGAAAAAGGTCTTAAAAAATACTGTCCAAAGAAGTTTCAGAGATATCTGGATTCACACAGGTTTTAAAATAGAAGCATTCTAGTGGTTGAAAATTCTCTTTAGTAATAAGTCAAATTATATATTTAATTATATTTTTAACAGATTCCATGTTAAATCATAATTATAAATACTAAAAAAAAAACTTTATGGGACAAACTCCCTTTGAAACTGCCCAGGACAGTTTTATTGATAATGCTAGAAGTTACCAGGAAATTCAGTAGTTTTTTGTTTTACTCAGCATGGAAGTACAGACCATAGTAATCAAAAGAACAGGAAGAGAGATGTGTGTATTCATTAAGGGGCAGACTTTTCCTCAATTACAAGCACAGCTGAAAGGGAAACAGAAATTTCAGGGGACTAAAGAATGGTGGGGAAAATGCCTGAACTTAGCATCATGCTGTGAGGAGCTAAATAAAGTTAAGCATTCATTCATAGTTCTAGTCTCTCCATCTCACTCTGAGGACCCGTTCCTTTTTTTTTTTTTTTTTTTAAGATTTTATTTATTTATTTGACAGACAGAGATCACAAATAGGCAGAGAGGCAGGCAGAGAGAGAGAGAGGAGAAAGCAGGCTCCCCAAGGAGCGAAGAGCCTGATGCGGGGCTTGATTCAAGGACCCTGGGATCATGACCTGAGCCGAAGGCGGAGGCTTTAATCCACTGAGCCACCCAGGCGCCCCCTTTTCCCATTTTAGATATTTTTATTTATTTATTTGAGGGAGAGAGAGAGAGAGGGCAAAAGCAGGGGTAGGCAAAAGGAGAGGGAGAAGCAGTCTCCCCACTACGCAGGACACCTGATGGAGACTCTGACCTGAGCTGAAGGCACATGCTTAACCAATGAGCCACCCAGGCACTCCCCACCTTCTCATTCAGACCCACCTTTACTGGTCCTTGACTCTGTCAGATTACAACCCCAAGCTGTGTAGATCTTCTTGTTTTGCATCTCTCCTCAAACCTGTACTGTTTTTCTATTTGTTTAGTTTTTGTTTTTGTTTGGTGCTGAAATTTAGGTTGTTTCTTTTGCTTTCTTCTTTTCTTTTTTAAGTATAAAGTCTACCTCGGTCCTCATCTACGTGTCTTCAGCTCATAAAACTTTTACATCTCCTATGTATCATGTTCTTAGCATAAGACTGATTCAATATTTGAAAGATTAGTCAGTATAATTTGCTGTATTAACAGGCTAAAGAAGAAAAGTCATGTGATCATATTAGTTGACAGGGAAAAAAACATTTGGCAAATTCAACACACATTAATGATAATATATCTCAGAAAAATAAGATGAGAGTGAACTTCCTCAACTGGTAATGAAATAGGTACAAAATACCTTATAACTAACATTACACTTAGTAGTAAAAGATTGAATGATTTTCTTCCTAAGATCAGAAGGAAAGCAAAGATGTCTGTTCTCACCACTCTTGTTCAAAATATTGCTGGAGGTTTGAGCCAATGTGATAAAGCAAGAATAGGAAATAGAAGACATACTGACAAGAAAGGAAGAAATGGAATTATTGCTATTTGCATATGACATGATTGTCTAAGTAGAAATTCTCAAAGAATCTACCAAAATAAACCTCAGAACTAATAAGCGGAAGGTCACAGGATTCAAAAGAAACAGAAAAGTCAATTGTATGTCTTTGGGATGACAGTGAACACCAAAATTAAAAAATATAATGCAGTTTGCAATCACTCAAAAAAAAAGAGAAATATTTGGGTATAAATCTAACAAAGATATACAGAAATTATATGCTACAAACTATACAATGCTAAGAAAAAATCAAAGATCTAAACAAATGATGAGATATGCCATATTCATTGATTAGAAGACACAGTATAGTAAAAATGTCAATTTTTCTCAAACTGATAGGCCGACATAACAAAAGTAATATCAAAATTTCACCAAGATTTTTGTAAATGTAGAATAGTTTCTATGGAAAGGCAAAGGATCTATAGTTAAAACAATTTTGAAAAGGAAAAATAAAGTCAGAAGCAATCAGTCTGGACTCCATTTTATCTCTATTATTATTATATATGTATGTATATATAAATGTATATATACACATTTAATATAAATATATAGAACATATATAGCACATTATATATCACTACATTATTATATTATATATTATATATATAGCTACATTATTCAAGACTGTGGTATTGGTGGTGGGATAGACTCATAAAGCATAGAGTAAAATAGAAAACCCAGAAATATTTGCATACAAATTTGCCCATTTTATTTTGACAAAGGTACAAAACCAATTCAATGGAGGAAAGATGGGTTTTTCAATAAATGATGCCAGTATAACTGGACGAATAGGAGGGAAATAAGATTCTCAAGTTAAGTTACAAACTTCATACAAAAATTTACTTAATATGAATCAAAGATTTAAAATGTAAAACATAAAATTATATAGCCTTTAGAAAACCAAGGAGAAAATCTTCAGGACCCCTGGCTAGGTGAAGAGTTATTGAACTGGACATCCAAAACATAGTTATTAAAAGGAGAATTGGACATACTGGACTTCATTGGAACCTAAACTTTGACTTGATGAAAGGATTCAATAAGGAGACAAAGACAAGATGTATTGGAAGGAAGTATTGGCAAACCACATATGAAACAAAGAACTAGCATCTGGAATTTAGAAAGAACTCCCAAAATTAAACAGTGAAAATATAAACAATCCAATTAAAACCTCTGAAAAGGCATGCAGAGACATTTCAGCAAAGAAAATATATAGATGGAAAGTTAGCAAATGAAAAAATGTGCATCATCGTTAAGCATTAGGGAAATCCAAATTAAAACTTATATCAGAATGTATATAATAGAAAATAGTTGATGAGCATATTTTGACAAGGAGACAGAGAAACTGGATCACTAATGCTTTGTGGTAGGAGTGAAAAATGGTTGCACTTCATAAAATCCAAAAACTGTGCTCCTGGGCCTTTACCCCAAAGAAATGAAAACTTATGTTCACATAAAAACCTCCACTGTGTTTGATTAGTTTCTTTAACTCTGTCCCCATTGTATACAGTCTTAATTATTTTTGCTTTCTAATTATCAGCAGTGCCTCTTAAGAATTTTCCAAGAGTTTCAAGAGTGTTGCCTTTTAATAGATCTTTGTATTACCAAAGACATTTTATCATCACTTTACTAAGGAGCAGAAGAAAAACCCAAAAGTTCTATGAATTCTATCAGAATTGTACTGAATATTCATACATTCACATATTTTTAAATTTTCCACTTATGGTCCTTTCATATATGTCAAGCATTTTGAAATTTTCTGCACAGTCATCTCCTATACTGTTAGATTTATTTCTAGGTACATCACATTTTATTGTATTGTAAAAAGTTATTTATCTTACTGCATTTAAAACGATTTTGTTGCTGGCATTTTGAAGTACAACTGGATTTTGTACTTTGATTTTATATCCAGAAAATGCCAAACTCTCTAATTTATACAAACTCTCTAATAATATACAAATATACATTAATTATTTCCATATAGTTTTTTAGGTAAACAATCATATAATCCACAAATAACAACAGCTTATTTCTTACTTTCTAATTTATTATTTCATTTATAAATTAATATTATATTTATTTATATTATATCATTTTATTTATTTATTATTTTATTTATTCCTTCATTAGTGATTTGACTACTTCACTAATGTTGAATTAAAATGATAATAGGCTTGTTTCTTGTTCTTAATCTAGGAAATAATAATTTCAAAATCACAGTATAATTTTAATTTTTTTGTAAAATTTTTGTAGCTCTACCAGGTTAAGGAAGTTCCCTTGTACTACGAAGAGTTCTTCTCTATTTTATTCTTTTTAACAAGGAACTGATGTTGAATTTTATTATGTGGTTCTTGTCCATATATTGAAATGATAACACCATTCCACTTTTTTTTTTTATCTTATTCATTTATTTGACAGAAAGAGAGAGAGCACAAGTAGGCAGAGCAGAAGGCAGGCAGAGAGAGGGGGAAGCAGGCTCCCCACTGAGCAGAGCCTGATGCGGGGCTTGATCCCAGAACCCTGAAATCATGACCCAAGCCGAAGGCAGAGGCTTAACCCACTGAGCCACCCAGGTGCTCCACACCATTCCACTTTAATGTTTAGTATCATAAAAACATTGGACTTTTTATGCTAATGCAATCATGTGCAACTTGAATAAACTAAGCATAGGTCATGCTTATAATTTTATACATTGTCTTCTTGGGCTCATTCATATTTTGTTAAATGGGCTTGCATTTATAATCTATGAGTAATATTGCCTGGCAATTTTCCATTTCTCCACCGTTTTTTTGAATTTTAGTATCAAGATTATGCTGGCTTCATAAAATAATTTGAAAAAAATCCCTTTTTTCCCCTGATATTCTGAAATATAAGGGCAGGGTTGGAATTATATGTTAAACTGTTTCATAGGACTCATGGTCAATACTCTGTGAGCATGGAGATGTACATCCTTTTTAACTGTTAATCACTATTTATATTAGATTTTGTTTTGACTATTCAGACTCTATAACTTCTCAGGTTAGTTTGGAAGAGTTATATGCTTTGAAATTTGTTTATTTCTTAAGTATTTTAAAAGTGATTCCCATAAATGTATTCGATAATATGTGATATTATCCATAGCATCTATAACAATTTCCCTTTCATGCTATTATTCATGTGTTTTTTTTTCTTTAATCTCCTCTTGTCAGAGGTTTATCCTTTTTTGTTATTGTTTGCTGTTTTTAAAGAACCACCATATGGTTTCATTGATTCTCTCCCAAAACACATGTGTTCCATAAATTTTAAATTATTTTTATTTTTATCACATTTGATTTTAGGGTGGATATTATTTGCTAGTAATTTTAGAATTTGAAGGATGGATGTTTAGCTCAATAAAATTTAGCTTTTAATTTTTTTCTCGTATGCATTTAGGCTATAAATTCACACAAAATATTGCTACAGCTGCATCCTATAAGCTTATAAATGTACTAACTATTCAGCTCTAAGGATATTCTAATTTCTATGAATTATTTATAGGTGGTTTTCATTTAAGTTTCCAAATGTAGTTTAAAAGTTGTAAGTATTACAGAATTAGATTACTTAGAAACATAATTCAAATAAAAGGAACTTTATCTAAAATCAAATTTTGTCACTAGACTGACAATCACTAGCAAGAAAAAAGCAAAGTATATGTGTGAGATGAATAAAATTTTTTCTTATCTTTATTATATAGAGAAACTTGGAAATTACATATTCCATAAAATAAAATTAAAATAAATTTAAGGGCAGTTTCCTTGATTCAAAAATTTGATTTCTACATTTGCATGCACACTTTGGTTTTAGAGATAAATAGTCTATAATGTGAAATTTCAAAAGGTGAATATTCCAAAATCAGCAGCAAAAATCTCTCTGACATAGACTGAAACATTGATTTCAGTGTAATAAAATTCTAGACTATTGGAAAGCCAGTAGTCCCTGGGGATTAGAGAAGTGAATTTCCAGAATAGTGAACCAGGTGCTTTAAAGACAGAATTTTTAATAAAATCATATGAGAATAGTTAGAGTCAAAGGTATTCTCTGTTGTGAAAATTGAAATTCCATTACGATGAATTAATTATTCATTAATTTACGAGAGTGAAGTTTTTGAGGTATCTGAAATCCCAGCATTTTCGTTCAATGATTATATAACAATTCACTTTTACAGAGTTTTAAATCACAATTACTCTGGACCATGTTAATGAAGTTAACATGTAATAATTATTTTAGGAATAAATGAATGAAAGTCTTCACATTGTAAGGCAGTAGAAGAAGTAGATAAAGAATTACAAATAAGGGATGCTTACCTCTCACTCAGTGATTTCTTCCTGTTTCTCTTTTAATTCATACTGTATCTGACTTAGACAAAGTAAATTTTTTTAAATATATCAAACATTTTTTAATATCATAATTCCAAATGATCTGTCCTATCCAATCTCATGTGGTGAATTGGGAATCATACCAGTTAAATTTATGCAGCTTCCATTTAGTAAATATTTTTAAGTCCTCTAATAGTACCAGAAATCTGCAGAAACACACAATTTAATTTGATTTTTCTAGCTGAAAGGACAATGGTTATTTTTAGCATATTAATATAAATGCAAAAATTAACTCAAAATCAATTAGAGACTTCAGTATAAGATCTGAAACCCTGAAACTCCTAGAAGAAAACATGGGAACAAAGCTCCTTGACGTGGGTCTTGGTAATAATTTTTTTCGATATGACAAAGCATAAGTGACACAATAAAAATAAAGAAGTGGGACTGTATCAGACTAAAAAGCTTCTGAGCAGCAAAAGAAACCATCAACGAAGTGAAAAGACAGCCTAGGGAATGGGAAAAAATATTTGCAAACCGTATATCTGATAAGGGGATAGTATTAAAAATATATAAAGAACTCAAACAAAACAATAGTTAAAACAAACAAACAAACAAATAACCTAATTAAAAAATGAGCAAAGTACCTGAGTAGACATTTCTACAAAGAAATATACAAAAGGCCAAAAGGTACATGTAAAGATGCTCAACAGCACTAGTCATTAGAGGAAATACAAATTACAACCATAATTAGATATCACATGTTAGAATGACCTGTTAGAATGATCATCATCAAAAGGACAAGAAATAATAAATAATTAAAAAAGCTAGCATGAATGTGGAGAAAAAGGAACCCTTCTGCACATTTGGTGGGATTGTACATTGGTATGACCACTACGGAAAACAGTATGAAGGTTCTCAAAAACTTAAAAATAGAACTAACATATGCCAGTAATTCCACTTGGGGGAATGTATCCAAAGGAAATGAAAATACTAACTTGAAAAGATATCTGCACCTCCATGATTGATCATAGCATTATTATTTATAATAGCCAAAACATGGAAACAACCTAAATGTCGATCAGCAGATGAATGAATACAGCGGTTGTGGTATATACACACAGTGGAATATTATTCAGCCATAAATCCCACTATCTGCAACAAGATGAATAGACCTTGAGGGCATAGTGCTAAATGAGATGTCAGACAGAGAAAGACAAGTACCATATGATCTCACTTATATGTGGAATCTAAAAACAAAATGAAACTCAGAAAAAGAGATCAGGCTTGTGGTTACCAGAGGCAGAGAGTCGGGGGAAGGGGGAAATGGAAGAAAGTGGTCCAAAGGTACAACTTCCAGTTATAAGGTAAGTAAGTATTAGGGATGTGATATACACATGATGATTATAGCTAATACTACTATAAAATATGTAGGAAAGTTAAGAGAGTAAATCCTAAAATTCCTCATCACAAAGAGAAAATTATTTTCCTTTTTAATTTTTTTCCTTTTTATTGGATCTATACAAGAAGCTGGAGGTTAGCTGAACCTATTGCAATAATCATTCCACAATACACACAAATGAACCCATTGTGCTGTATGCCTTGAACTTACACATTGATGTATGTCAATTATTTCTCAATAAAACTGGGGGAAAATATTTTTTTAAAGATTTTATTTATTTATTTGACAGAGAGAGATTACAAGTAGGCAGAGAGGCAGTCAGAGAGAGCGAGGAGGAAGCAGGCTCCCTGCTGAGCAGAGAGCCCGACGCGAGACTCGATCCCAGGACCCTGAGATCATGACCCGAGCGGAAGGCAGCTCAGTGGGAAAATATTTTTTTAAGAGGCAATATATAATGTCATTATTAAGAGTTTCTGTTCCGAGTTTCACTGTGGCCCAGTGGGTTAAGCCTCTGCCTTCGGTTCAGGTCATGATCCCAGGGTTCTGGGATGGAGCCCCACATCGGACTCTCTGCACAGCAGGGAGCCTGCTTCTCCCCACCTCCACCCTGTCTCTCTGCCTGCCTCTCTATCTACTTGTGATCTCTGTCTGTCAAATAAATAAGATCTTAAAAAAAAAAAAAAAAAGTCATAACAGCATCCGGTGCCCTCTATGACAGGACTGTTGCCAACCTTGAAAGCTTCATTTTCATCCATTTCCCCACATGAACCTTTTGATCCCTTTTATAAAATAATCTGAACGCATAAACTGATGTATGTGGCACTACACAGGTCCTCTTCCTTCTCTTCTTTCCCACTTTCTCTTTTATCTAACCAATACTGTGCTGAACAGTTGGGTAATAGCTGTTGCCAGTCAGATTATAAATTTCATGAAGGCAAAAAGCCACGTGTTGTTCAACTCTGTCTTGACCAGATAAATGCCTAACACATTGCAGCCTCTCAAAAATGTTTATGAAATGCCCAAGTGAAATAAATGGCTTGAAGGGACTAGGATTGCTCTCTTCCAGCCTGTTTGCATCCACCGCAGTCTCGGATACTAAAGTCGGAATTCAGGATAAGAGTGGGAGACAGAAGGGGCGCCTGTGTGGCTCAGTGGGTTAAGTCACTGCTTTCGGCTCAGGTCATGATCTCAGGGTCCTGGGATCGAGCCCCACATCGGGCTCTCTGCTCAGCAGGGAGCCTGCTTCCTCCTCTCTCTCTCTGCCTGCCTCTCTGCCTGCTTGTGATCTTTCTCTGACAAATAAATAAAATCTTAAAAAAAAAAGAGTGGGAGACAGAAGCCCTTTACTCCAGTTAATACTAATGGGTGTCTGAATACAACATCCATCCTGATACTTAAAGCAAATTGTGTGTATAAATTTGACTTGAAGGGTTATTGTTTATTGGCCACCTTATTTTGGAAATTCTTGTGTACGGAGCATTTGTTGTATTTTGAAAATCATACTAAGTCGCTTTGAACTTATAGTAGTACTTATTGTTGAGATTTAAACACACAAATGCAGGCAATATCTTGTTCTTAAATTGCACCGACATGCAATGAGTCTTCTCTTCTGCTGTGGTATGCTTTTCTATGATGTAGTTGAATATGAGAGGTGAATAATGAAACTCTTTGGCAGCACTGATTAAATGAATCTTATTTGACATTTATGAAATCATGGGAATGTGTTGACTAGTGCATCCAGATGTGTAAAAATCATAAAAGTTAAAAGAAATGACTTCTAATGTAAATACTATTTATATGCAGTCTCTTACTCTTGAGCCAACAAGCTCTCATTAACAAGGTTAAAACATACAGACAATGCAAACTGCAGAATGTTTGCTTGTACAGATATTGCTCAGGATTCCTTGGTAACCAACACTATTTTGTTTAATGATTCAAAGATATGAATAACTATCCTGAAAAATTCAAACCTAGAGGGGGGTTAACAGGATTGGCAGCAGTTGGGGGTTTCAGGTGAGGTGGGTTCTTGCTGCAGGTGTGGCTAGCTGTGGATGAGGCTGGAGGTGACATTGGGGCATAGACAGCGTTTCATTAACTATGAGCTGCCTTCAAAGAACTGGATGGAATCATGAAGAAAATTTCAGCATTCAGTAACATTATAACAAAAAATAAGTGTAGACCAGGAAGACAGTTCAAGTACAGTATCCATTTAATAAGAGCTGGATACTGTGTAGTATACCACAGAATAGCAAAGATACAACATGCTTAGCCACATGACCACACATAGTGTCTGGAAAAGAGATTGGGGAGGAGCACACTCTATTTACCCATATATCTTTGCCATTCAGTATATCCCTCCCTGATGTCTTAAGTAGTGCGACTTCTGAATGAAGGAGACCTTTTTAGGGAAGCCAACCGCTTGTAAAAGTAATAGACAGAGGCTGTCATGATTCCAGCACTGAGATAGCCTCTTAGAAAAAGAGCCTGGGTACACCTGGGTGGCTCAGTTGGTTAAATGTCTGACTTGATCTCAGCTCAGGTCTTGATCACACGGTCATGAGTTGGGGCTCCCTGTTGGGCTCCACGCTGGGCATGGAGCCTACTTAAATTAAAAACAAACAAACAAACAAACAAAACCCCCAAAGCCTGATTTGGGATTATTTTACCAATGAGAAGAGTCAGGGGAGAATATTGGTTAAGGGTATGGGCTTTGGGTTTAACCAAGCTTGGGTTCAAATAATGGACATGTCACCTTAGCTATGTAACATGGAAATGCTTATTTAATCTCTTGCTCCTCAGTTTCCTTCATTGTGAACCTGATGTAATACCAACCACCTCCTAGTCTTGTCAAGAAATTTCCATGACATACTGTATATAGCCCTCCACCTACAAAGCAAACCACAGATCATCTCCATGCAACTTCATTCTGTCAATAGTGTATTAGATGGACAGCTGACTTAAGGGAATCTAGAGCATAGGGTAGAATAAGCCATTCTTTTTCCTCCAGTAATAATCAGCACTGTTGTCAGTCTGTGCTGGGAGGTGCACTTGGAAGTGCTATGATTACAATGGAGCAGCAAGGGTTGTAAAAGAAGTCATGCCAACCATGAGTAAGTTTAGAAAAAATAGTCTAGAGAGGAAGAATGGGGGGACAGATTAAGCAAAAGCATAAAGAGAAGTGGAGGTAGGAGACCTGGCCCAATACCTAAGATACTGAGAAGTTACCCCCGTTTCTCAATTTCTAGCTCTAACTCCCTACAAAGCTTGACTATATTGTATTCTTACCCTGGATGACTGTCAAAGAATTATGCTTATGAGTGTGAGCCATGTGAACCACAGTCTCTTCTGTAACATGAGATCAATTTGAGATTGCAGTTTTATCTATCACTCTTCAGAGTGAAAGACATAATAATTTTCTTTTTGGCTTGAACTAGATTAGGTGCCTTTTTCTAAAGATTTTTTTTCCTGTTTTTTGTTTGTTTGTTTGTTTGTTTGTTTGTTTTTTAAGAGAGCACGAGGGGAGGGGCAAAGGGATGAGAGAGAATCTCAAGTCGATTCCACACTGAACATAGAGCCCAATGCAGTGCTCCATCTCACAGTTCTGGAATCGTAACCTGAGCCAAAACTAGGAGTTGGGCACTTAACCGACTGTGCCCCCAGGTGCCCCAGTTTAGGTCTCTAAATGGGTCTCTTTCTTGTCTCCTAAATACCTCAGTTAGAGGAGAAATAAAACCAGAGATGTAAAATGACTTTTATGCAGTATCAGAACTGGTCAGTGCCAAAGGTGGGCATTCTCTGATTCCCAGGGCAGAGTCCTTTAGATACTGTCATCCTGTTTCCTTGCCTTTTAAAAACTTACTATTTGTTGAGCATCTTCTGAGTATCTCTGTCTTTACAGTATCTCATGATGCTCTAACAGCAATTTTACATTCATTGATAGATCAGTTTTGTAACTGAGTAAATGGGCTCAGAGAAGTTAAGTAGCTCAAGTCTAAAAAATATGAACTTTGCTCCATCTGCCTTTAAGAGTTCTTTACCACCATAATTCCATTTCCTTCAGCCATCTCATCAGAAGGGGATAAAGGGTTGTCATACATCTGTTAGACGTTGGGAGAAAGAAAAGTCCCTCTACAATTTTGCCACTTTTTTGCCTTTTCAGTCTTGATAGCATATTGTCATCTAAAAGAATACAAACTAAATTACTTCTTTTTTTTTTTTTTAAGATTTTATTTATTTATCTGAGACAGAGCAAGAGAGATCACAGAGGGAGAGAGTGAGGTAGAAGAAGACTCCTCACTGAGCACATAGCCTGATGCAGGACTCAATCCCAGAATTCTGGGATCATGACCATAAACTGTAGACAGAGGCTTAACCCACTGAGCCACCCAAATGCCTCCAAACCAAGTATTCCTTCCTTTTTTTTTTTTAAGATTGTATTTATTTATTTGAGAGAGAGATAAGATGCTCAACATCACTAGTCATTAGAGGGGCAGGGGAGAGGGAGAAGTAAGAAGCCCAAGGCAGGGCTTGATCCCAGGACCCTGAGATCAAGACCTGAGCTGAAGGCAGACACTTAACTGACTGAACCACCCAGGAGCCCCCAAACCAAATATTTCTAAAGAGATTATGCATTCACTAGATTAATAGTAAGTGACATGTTGTGTTTGTGTTCTAGAACGGACCTATCTCAGTGCAGGCCAGCAGCAAGGCCCTGTGTGGAAGCTATATTGTCTCAAACTTTTTGTTGCCAGCATTCTCAGGGTCTACAAGAGCTGGCCAATCATCACCAACACATAGCAACAAAAGATATACTTCACCACATACCATATGTATTACAGCCTGCCCTGGGGTTAAACAGAGTCAGAAGCGTGAATTCATTAGTGCCATAAAGCAACAGGGGTCCCATCAATTTCCAGTTGGTTTTTAGAGACAGAGGTCACTCTAAAAGAAAAAAATAGGGCCAGAAAGCCTTAATGTGCAGCTTTAAAGAAAACTATACAAGTAACTACGATTGGGGAAAATAGGGTGCCATATATTGTTTCCCAGTGTTATAATTTGCAAATTTTGTAAATTTTAAATGATATTTAAAAAAAAACATCATTCCAGCAAGGTGCCTGGGTGGCTTAGTTGGTTAAGCATCTCCCTTCAGTTTAGGTTGAAAGACCCCCCCCCCCCCCGCCCCGTCGTTAACTAATTGACTGCTCTTTTGTTGTGTAAAAGTACCCCTCCTCCCCTTGCAATGAAAAGACCCTTCCCCCAGGGTTGAATTCAATGTAACTGCTCTTTTGCCTTTCTGTAACCCGCTTGGCTTTTAGGGCATGACACTTGACTCCTGTTTGAACAAGATACCCTCTCCTAATAGCCGGGGCATGGTCACGTAGGCAAGGGGGCTGCTTGGTCACATAGACAGGATGTCTTTCTGCTGAGTAATAAGGTCAAACTTCCCCTCTTTGTTTCCCCTTCCCGCCTTTCTCTTCGCGCGAGGGGGGTCTTCCAGGGCCAATCCACTAACACCAAGTATGCCTTTTTCAAAAGTTCTGTCAACCAATCAGTTGTGCCCCACCCAAAACTTGTTTGTACCTGTCTATAAAAACCCGGCACCACCCCAGCAGGGTGTGCTCAGCTAGCAGGAGCTGCTGACCACCCGCAGGCGCGCGCTGACCACCCGCAGGCGCGCGCTGACCACCCGCAGGCGCCTGCGTAACAATAAAGAACCTCTTGCTGATTGCATCCAGTGGCAGTGTTGGATTCTTGGGTAAGGGGATCCGCGGGTCTTTCAGGTCAGGATCCTGGAGTCCTGGGATCAAGCCCTGAATTGGGCTTCCCGCCTCAGAGGGGAGTGTGTTTCTCCCTGTGTCCCTTCCCTTCCCTTGCCATGCACTCTCTCAAATAAATAAATAAAACCTTTAAAAAAATCATTCCAGGTACTCTGAAATGCTAAATTTTTCCCAGTGACTTACTCTTTCTGAAAAAACTGGAAGAACTCAGCAACATCCTGACCTCTGTCTGCCCTTCTACCTTTATTGCAAATACTGAGTTCAGTTATTCCAAATACTGAGCTCAAGTATAAGCAAACCAAATCAATGCTACGACATTTGAATTTTCTGAGATGTTGTCACAAAAGAGGGCACTTGAAGGGCTAAAATTTGGCCTGAAGGGTCCAGTGCCTATGTCTATGATGAGAAAATAAACAGAATCATTTCTAAATCTTAGATTCCCTTTGGGCTATTTGGAGTTCCTACATTAGTTGAATTTTAAAGTATTTTTTTTTAAACCATGATATGAATAAGATTTGAATCTTTTGCTTCTTATATAGAATCTGAGATCAATTAGAGAAAAAAATTTGAGAGTTTTTGTGATTTAAAAGAATGCCAAAAGCCTATGTTTCAAGAGCACAAATAAATACAGGGGGGCTCAGCCACAGGCATTTCTAGAATTTTTTGTTGAGATTCGGTAACTCAGTGATGTGTATTTGCTGGTCACATCAGGAATTAGATAAGAACTTAATTTACATCTGAGGTGAGCTCCATCACATTTGTTAATTTTAGCTGCTGGGAATATTCTCAATGAGAAATAGCCACTATTAAAATTCAGATAATTCTTGCCACAAGACAGAGGTAAAACAATACTGTCTCTCATTTAAAAGCCATTGTAATCCCTGGGAGAAATGAAACACTGATTATGGCCATGCTTCTCAAACTTACAACATCCACAGACCAGTTACTGGTTTTTGTTTTGTTTGTTTGTTTGTTTTGTTTTATTTATTTTCTTGGAATAGCCATAGACCACTGGTTTTAGCTAATATTTTTAAAAGATGATAACAATATTTCCAAACATAATACTTTTTTTCACATTGAAGAAAGAAATGAAATGTTGATATCTTCTTCGAAGAGTCTGTGTCTAGCTTTTTAATAGATGACTTGAGGTATAGTTCAGGCTTCAGTTAACTTTTTATCCTTCACTCCTACTAAATTACAGCATCCTAACTAAAAATGATAGATCATTATTGAGAAAAAACATCAAAGAAAAATTACAAGTATA
Organism: Mustela nivalis; assembly: GCF_964662115.1. Classification (NCBI taxonomy): domain Eukaryota; kingdom Metazoa; phylum Chordata; class Mammalia; order Carnivora; family Mustelidae; genus Mustela; species Mustela nivalis. Next base: position 32,536,927 of record NC_139027.1, on the reverse strand, counting down.
TTTTCTAGAAGTGAAGGACTTAAGTTTCTGTATAAAAAGGGCCAACCAAGGACCAGAACAATCAGAATAATGAATGATAAAACACAGGCACACACATATGCACAATCATTAAATATTTCACTGTCAGGAATAAAGAGAAAATTCTAAATGCTTCTCGGGAAGGAAAAAGTAGTATACAAACAATCAAAAGCCAAAATTGGAATTCTTAGCTATATCATTGAAAACTAAAATATGATGGAGAAATGGTCTCAAAATTTTGAATAAAGATGGTGCCAAATCTAGAATATTATTCACACCCAAACTGTCCATTAAGTGTCAGGATCCAATGACTACTTTATGAGATTACATTTTTTTTTTTTAATGTATCTTCCATGATTCCATTCTTAGTTATCTACCAGGGGTTATCCTCCACTAAAACAATGGAGGAAATGTCAAAAGAGGGAGAGCTGGGGTGAAAAAAATAGGACATTCTGTGAAAGAGAGAAAAGAAGGAAAGACTCAAGTGCAGAGAAGTTTCAGAATAATAGCTCACCATTGGGCCTGGAGACTATCCAATACAAATTAGAAGACAGTAGTCTCCAGAAATCATGATTTTAACAGCTTTATTGATGTATAATTCACATACATAATTCAGACATTAGCACCATTAAATATTAAAGTCACTGGATTTTTTTATATTCAAAGATTTATGCAACCATCACTAGGATCAACGTTAGAACATTTCATTGCCCCCCAAAACGAACTTGTCAGCCACCACCTCTCAATTTTTACATCCATTGTAACCCTAGGCAGCTAAGGATCTATTTTCTATCTCAATGGATTTGCCTATTCCGAACATTTCAGAGAAATGAAATTATAAAATATGTGATCTTTTGTGTTTGGCATCTTTCATTCAGCATATTGTTAAGGTTAATCCATGCCGTACCATATAGTATAATTTCACTTATTTTTATGGCTGAATAATATTCCATTGTATGGATACAGCACATTTTGTTATCTTTTTGTCAGTTGATGGATATTTGGATTATTTCCACCTTTTGGCTATTACTAATGTTGCTATGAACATTTCTGTACCAAGTTTTATGTACATATCTTTTCATTTCTCTTGGGTATAAACCTAGGAGTAGAAATGCTGCATCAAATGGTCACTGTCTATGATTAACATTTTGGAAACTACAAGTTTGTTTTCCAGTGTGACTATACCATTTTTATATTCCCACCAGTAACTCATGAGGGTTCCATTTTTTGTATATTGTCACCTGATATTATCTCTTTTTTTTTTTTATCATAGCCATATAGTCACCTAGAGAGGGTGACATGGTATCTTAACGTGGTTTAAATTTGTACTTCCCTGCTGACTACTGATATTGAGCATCTTTTCATACATTTATTGCCAATTTATGTATCTTCTTTGGACAACAGTCTATGTATATTCTTTTCCCACTTAAAATTTATTATTTGTCTTTTTTATCAAGTTGTAAGTTTACTTTATTTGTTCTAGAAACAAGTCCTTTATCAGATGTGTGATCTGCAAACATTTTCTATCATTCTTTGGGGGTGATTCTTTATTTTCCTGATAGTGTCCTTTGAAGCACAAAACTTTTTAATTTTGATAAGTCCCATTTACCTGTTTATCTTTTGTCACTTAGACTTTTGGTGTCATAGTTAGTGAATCATTGTCATATTCAAGGTCTGAACATTTACCCCTGTTTTTTCTCAGAGTTTTATAGTTTTATCATTTACATTTAGGTTTTTGATCGAGTTTGAGTTCACTTTTGTATGCTTTTTAATGTATTAAAACATTTGGAACACTGTCAAAGAATTTGGGAATTAATTATTGATATCTTCATCGGAAAAGAAGATAACCAAACAGGAGAACATTATTAAGTAGAATGGAAAAATAAATTAATTTAAAAGTTGCACAAAAAGGAAGTTAATATTTGAGTTGTGAACTCTAGCTAGTTTTAATAATTTAGACACTGAATATTTCAACAAAGAGCATAAAATAACAATGTTAGGGAGTGGGGGTGGGTAGGTGAGGGTATTATATAACAGCTGAACTCTTCATCTTCTGAGTAGGAAGTCACTTACTACCTGGATGTCACTTAATACCTACAACTGGAAACACAATTAAGAAAAAGGATTATAAGCATGTTATTTATTGAATGAAAACCAATCTGTTTACTAAAAGAATGAAAGGTTATTACCTCTTTGGGATATGAATCTTAATTATAGTGGGATAGTGGCAGAAGACATGTGTTTTGCACTTCGCATTCTGTTGTTTAATTTTTAGTATGTATTGTTGAATTCAACGCAACTTTTATTGACTAAAAAATGAACTTAATGCAATATTTTGAATGCTAACCCTAACTGTATCCCCTGAGAGAGAAAACCTGTCTCCATGAGAGAGTAAACCTCAGGTATTATAACATTGTGACAGAGAGCTCTATGTATGTTTATATGAAATATGCACCAATGTATAATAGAGCAATTACTAGGAAAAGATGACATTCCATAATGCATTTCACATGTGAAAGCTGGATAGCACAATATTTTAATTTGGGAAGTAGCATCAAACTGTTTTCCAGTCCATCCTTCCTATGCCATTTGGCTTTGCAAAATATTTCAACTCTGTCGCTACATTTACATGTGGTTTTTAAGTGCATCCTGGATATGTTGTTGATTTCTTTCTCCGATGAGTAAAGGCAAAGATCAAATATTAAAAAGGAACCGAGTTCATGAACAGTGCAATTTTCTCTAGCATTTAATCGTAAGAAGTCTTAATGTTCTATCCTCAACATTTACAATCTTGAGATTTCAAACCTGAAGTGATAAGCATGAGCTTTTCAAAATGTATTGCAAGATATATCAGTTGAGCACTTACAAATTGTTTTCACTGCCAGTGTCAGGATTATGTAGAGAGATTAAAGTGCGATCATCATTTCAAAAGGTGAAAGTAAGTAAACTCTCTTCCCTTCCATGGCCAGCATACAGATTTTTTTCTTGCATTCTGTACCTTATTGCTCCTGCAACAAATTAGCACAAATTTAGTGGCCTAAAACAACACATATGTATGATCTTACAGTTTTGAGGTTACAGGTCTGAAAAGTCATGGAACTAATGTGCAGGTATGTTGACCATAACTCATTCCTCCTGGAAGTTCTAGAGAAGGATCCATTCCTTGCCATTTCTGGCTTCAAGAGACTATCTGCATTCCTCGGCTCACGGTCGTTTCCAGCAATGGCATCTCTCTGTCCTCTGTTTTCATTGCTGCTTCTGTGACTTCCACCCTCATGCTTCCTTCTAATGAGGAATGTCGTGTTTTCATTGGAGCCAGCTGGGTAATCTTTCTCCCTCAAGCTCCTTAATTCATTCACACCTGCAAAATCCCTTTTGTCATGTAAGGAACCATATTCACAAGTTCCAAGGATTAGGACATGAACATCTTTGGAAACCATTAGTCAATTACCACACATTCATTGTGTATTTCTTGGCCAAGAACATAGGATGCATATTGACAGTGGCTCAACTTTGATCACACTTACTATTTTCACTGTTTTTTAAGTTAAGCATGGAGTACAAACTATTCTCTGTGAATAAAGCAGTGTGTGAATTAGCATGTTAAGTGTCACTTTTTTAATTGTATGTAATTTCCCTTCCTTGCTGTGCATAATGGAATATAAATAAAGCTCCCAATACGATTTTTCCATTCCCATTAACAAAGTGATATTCTTCAGTAGAATGAATGAATTTGTTTTCTAATAGAAAGAATAAAATGCCATTGAGTACTTTCATGCCATATATGTACCACACATTGTTACTAATTGATTCATGCTTTGTATTCAGGGGTTTTATATAAATATAAAATGAATTATCTGTTGGTATACAAAATGTGCTTTCATACAGCTTGCTAGTGCCATTGATTTCATAGGACTTTTTTTAAAAAAGTCATTTAATAGTGCAATCTTGTGATCCCCCTTTTCCTTAACCATAATATCTGTCACTTCTTTGCATCTAACCCTTAAGCTTTTTTAACTAGAAAGCACCCTGTATTTCTTTTCCTTCCCTGAACAAAGGTAAATTTGAATGCTATCTCTGCAGTGTAGTCTCTTCTTATTAACCTTCAGCAATTAAGTTAATAATTTTGTACTAGAAAGTATTATTGTGTACTTTTAGAATAAAAACTCAATTGACTTAACAAAGAGGTCACTGCATTTTGTTCAGACATGATGGCCGTATATCACTGATTTCATGTAGTCTTTGATAATGTTTCATAAGAGGACCTTCACTTGGGACCAACATTGAATGCAAAGCCAGCACAATGTAGCTCAACTTCTATGAATTATCAGAGTACTGCTATTTAATCTTGGTATTTTTCTCATCATACCACCAGATTTGCTTCTTACCCCAAATACAAATCAAAATTCTGTATTTACAAATGTTTCTGTTTACTTTTTACCTATATGATACCACTTCAGGTTGACATTCTAAATCACCATTATGATAATCATTTTTACATGTCACTTTTTTTTAGATTGTATTTATTTGAGAGAGAGAGCACGCAAGTGGGGGGATGGACAGAGGGGCAAGCGTATTCCCTGCTGAGTGACAGAGCCTCATGCACAGCTGGATCCTGAGATCATGACCTGAGGTGAAGTCAGAGGTTTAATCAACTTAGCCATCCAGGTGCTCCTACATGTTATTCTTCAGAGATTTCTGCATATGTGTAATTGAGGGATATTATAAAATACAGAAATAACAACAAGGGAAGTAAATTGGGCAAATCTAAATAAAAACATGCAAATGAAATGAAACTATGTACACCAAGATAATGTTTATCCTATAAATTAAGTGTACGAGAGGATGAATTAGCCCATGAAGCCCCAGAAATAGATGGGAAATTTTAAGAATGTAAAGGCTATTAAGAACCTTCTGAAGATAATATTAACTTACATTTCAAATTTGAGAAATGGCTATAAATACAACTCTTCTGTGAAGCTGCTGATTCCCAAGAATCAGTGGCTAGTCTGTTGGAATCATCACAGGCCAGAATCTTCTTTGAGAAAGGCTGCTTGATAATGGAGTTCCTCTATCAACATTTACAGTGGCCTAGGAAGAACCTATGAAATCCTATAAAGCTTCTTCAATATCTCACAGTTTGAAACCCCTCAAGTACTCCCTTTGATGCAGGCAAATCTTAATGATCAGTCCTTTAATTCAGGGACTTCAAAGATCTCTCTGTACGTATTTGCTAAAAATACATGAGTATCAGTCAAAAATGCTTTATTCATAGACTAAGAAAATGTAGTAAGCTCCCATAAGCTATTTTCTATCTAACTTCCAACTAATTAGAATATAATGCATTCTCCATAATGTATTTTATTTTTTTAAGTTTCTATTTAAATTCCAGTTCATTAACGTACTGTGTAATACAAGTTTCAAGTTTACAATATAGTGATTCAACACTTCCATACATCAGGTGCTTATAACAGCAAATGCCCTCCTTAATTCCCATCACCTGTTTCACCTTTCTCTCCTCCCTCCTGTGACCATCAGCTTCTTCTCTATAGTTGAGTCTATTTCTTGATTTGCCTCTCTTTCTCTTTTTTCCCCCTTTACTTATTTGTCTTGTTTCTTAAATTCCATATGTGAGTGAAATCATACGGTATTTGTCCTTCTCTAACTGACTTATTTCTCTTAGCATAATATTCCCTGGCTCTATCTACATTGTCACAAATGGCGAGATTTCTTTCTTTTTGATGGCTGAGTAATATTCCATTATATATTTAGACCACTTCTTCTTTACCCATTCATCAGTTGATGGACACTTAGGCTGTTTCCATAGATTGACTGTATAGGTAATGCTGCTATAAACATCAGGGTGCATGTAGTCCTTTTAATTAATATTTTTGTATTCTTTGAGTAAATAGTCAGTAGTATGATAACTGATCCTAGGATAGTTCTATTTTTAATTTTTTGAGGAACATCCATACTGTTTTCCAGAGTGCTTGCACCAGTTTGCATTCCCAGCAATAGTGCAAGAGGGTTGGTTCCCCTTTCTTCACATCCTTGCCAACATCTGTGTTTCTTGTGTTGTTGATTTGAGCCATTCTGCCTGGTGTGAGGTGATAGCTCATTATAGTTTTGATTTGTATTTCCCTAATGATCAATGATGTTGAGCATCTTTTCATGTGGCTGTTGGCCATCTATATGTTTTCTTTGGAAAAATGGCTATTCATGAATTCTTCCCATTTTTAATTGGATTATTCATTTTTTGGGTATAGAGTTTTATAAGTTCTTTATAGATTTTGGATACTATCCCTTCATCAGATATGTCATTTGCAAATATCTTCTCCTATTCCATAGGTTGCCTTTTGTCTTGTTGTTTCCTTCTTTTTTTTTTTTTTTTTTTTTAAAGATTTTATTTATTTATTTGACAGAGAGAAATTACAAGTACACTGAGAGGCAGGCAGAGAGAGAGAGAGAAGGAAGCAGGCTCCCTGCTGAGCAGAGAGCCCGACGCGGGACTCGATCCCAGGACCCTGAGATCATGACCTGAGCCGAAGGCAGCGGCTTAACCCACTGAGCCACCCAGGCGCCCCTTGTTGTTTCCTTCTCTGTGCAGGAGCTTTTTATTTGGATGAAGTTCCAATAGTCTATTTTTGCTTTTGTTTCCCTTGCCTCAGGAGACATATCTAGTAAGTAGCTGTTATCACTGATGTCACAGAGGTTACTGCCTGCGTCCAGGATTTTAACGGTTTCATATCTCACATTTAGGTTTTTCATCCATTTTAAATTTAGTTTTGTGTATGGTATAAAGAAGTAGTTCAGTTTCATTCTTTAGCATGTTGCTGTCCAGTTTTCCCAACACCATTTATTGAAGAGATTGTGTCTTTTTTCCATTGGATATTATTTCCTGCTTTGTCAAAAGAGTAGTTGACCATATCGTTGTGCCATTTCTGGATCTTCTAATCTGTTCTATTGATCTGTGTATCTGTTTTTGTGCCAGTACCATACCATTTTGATTACTTCAGCTTTGTAATATAACTTGAAGTCCGAAATTGTGATTTTCCCCAGCTTTGCTTTTCTTTTTCAAGGTTACTTTGGCTATTTGGCTTCTTCTGTGGTTCCAATCAAATTTTAAGATTGTTTGTTCTAGCTCTGTTAAAAAATGCTGGTAGTATTTTGATAGGGATTGCATTAAATCTGTAGATTGTTTTGGGTAGTATAGACATTTAATAATATTTGTTCTTTTAATCTATGAGCATGGAATGGAATGTTTTTCCATTTCTTTGTGTCACCTTTAATTTCTTTCATCACTGTTCAGTTTTCAGAGTACAAGTTATTCACCTCTTTGGTTAAGTTTATTCCTAGGTATCTTCTGGTTTATGGTGTAATTGTAAATGGGATTGACTCCTTAATTTCTCTTTCTGCTGTTTCTTTATAACATATTTCTATATGTGTATAGAAATGCAACAGATTCCTCTATGTTGGTTTTGTATCCTGTAACTTTACTGAATTTGTGTATCAGTTTTAGCAATTTTTTGGTGGAGTCTTTTGGGTTTTCTATACAAAGTATCATGTCATCTGCAAATAGTGAAAGGTTAATGTCTTCTATGCCTATCTGGGTGCCATTACTTCTTTCTGTTGTCTGATTGCTGTGGCTGGGACTTCCTGTACTAGATTAAATAATAGTGGTGAGAGGGATATCCCTGTCTTGTTCCTGACCATAGAAGAAAACTATCAGTTTTCCCCATTGAGGATGATATTAGCTACAGGTTTTTAATAGATGCTCTTTATAATGTTGAGGAACATTCCCTCTAAGCCTACTTTGTTGAGGGTTTTTATCATGAGTGGATGCTGTAGCTTATCAAATTTTTTCCCTCTATTAAAATGATCATTTGGTTCTTATCCTTTCTTTTGTGAATATGATGTATCACATTGATCAATTTGTGAATATTGAACCACATTTACAACCCAGGAATAAATCCAGCTTGATCATTGTGAATGATTTTTTTTTTTTAATGTATTGTGCTGGATTCAGTTTGCTGGTATTTTATTGAGAATTCTTGCATCCATGTTTGTCAGAGATATTGGCCTGTAGTTCTCATTTTTAGGGGAGTCTTTATCTGGCTTTGGTGTCAGAATAATGCTGGCCTCATAGAATGAATTTCCCTCCTTTTCAATTTGTTTGGAATAGTTTGAGGAAGAACAGGTATTAACACTTTATGTTTGGTAGAATTTGCCTGTGAAGCCATCTGACTCTGGACTCTCATTTATTGGGAGTTTGTGATTACTGATTCGGTTTCTTTGCTAACTATTGTCTGTTCAAGTTTTCTGTTTCTTTCTTTTTCAGTTTTGATAGTTATTATATGTTTCTAGGAATTTATCCATTTCTTCCATATTGTCTTATTTGTTGGCATATTGTTTTCGATAATATTCTCTTATACTTGTTTGCATTTCTGTGGTGTTGGTTGTTTCTCATTTGTAATTTTATTTATTTGGGTCCTTTCTCTTTTCTTTTTAACAAGTCTGGTGAGAGGTTTATCTATCTATCTATCTATCTATCTATATATATATATGTTATAGTCTTTGTTTTGAAGTCTAGTCCGTCTAATATAAGCATTGTTATTACATATAGACATATATATATATAGATAGATAGATAGATAGATAGATAGATAGATTTTTTTTTTCAAAGAACTAGCTCCTGGTTTCATTGATCTCTTAATTATTTTTTACTTTTTTTAGTTTCTATATCATTTATTTCTGCTCTAATCTGTATTATTTTGCTTTTTTTCTGCTGGCTTTAAGCTTCATTTGTTGTTCCCTTACTAGCTCCTTTAGGTGTAAAATTAGGTTGTTTACTTGAGCTTTTTCTTGCTTCTTAAGGTAGATCTGCATTGCTATATACTTCCCTCTTAGGACCACTTTTGCAGCATCCCAAAGGTTTTAGATCATTCTGTTCTCTTTTTTATTTGTTTCTATGTATTTTTTTTTTAATTTGCCCTTTGATTTCTTGGTTGACCCATTCATTGTTCAGTAGCATGTTGTTTAACCTCCATGTATTTGTGGTCTTTTCAGGTTTTGTTTGTTTATTTGTGGTTGATTTCAGGTTTCATAAGGTTGTGGTCAGAAAAGATGAATGGTATGATTTAAGTCTTTTTGTATTTGTTGAGGCCTGATTATGTGATCTGTTCTGGAGAATGCCCCATGTGTATTTGAAAAGAATGTATGTGCATTCTGCTGGGTTAGGGTGGACTGTTCTGAATAGATTTGTTAAGTCCATCTCATCCAGTGGTCATTCAAAACCATTGTTTCCTTGTTGATTTTCTGTTTAAGATGATCTGTACATTGATGTAAGTGAGGTGTTAAAGTCCCATACTATTATTATATTATTATCAATGAGTTCCTCTATGTTTGTTATTGATTATTTTATATATTTGGGTGCTCCTAATTTGGGGACATTAATATTTACATTGTTAATCCTTCTTGTTGGATAGACTGCTTTATTATGATATAGTGCCCTTCTTTATCTCTTGTTATAGTCTTTGTTTTAAAGTCTAGTCCGTCTAATATAAGCATTGTTATTCCAGCTTTCTTTTGACATCCATTGCATGATAAATGGTTCTCCATCTCCTCACTTTCAATGTGCAGGTGTCTTTAGTTCTAAAATGAATCGCTTATAGGCAGCCTGTAGATAGGTCTTGTTTTTGTATCCATTCTGGTATGTTATGTCTTTTGATTGGAGCATGTATTCCATTTACATTTGGAGTCATTATTGTATATATACATTATATGTATTTGCTGCCATTTTGTTACTTGTTCTGTTATTATTTGTTACTTGTTCTGTTATTATTTCTGGAAGTTTTCTCTGATCCTTTCCTGCCTTTGTCACTTTTGGCCTTTCTTATCCACTCAAAGAGAATATTTAATATTTCTTACAGTCTGGCTTAATAGTCAAGAAGTCTTCTAGTTTTTGTTTGTCTGGGTAGTTACCTTGTAATTTCTGATGAGAATGTTTAGGTTTTGTATATTTTGTTTAGAAGAGTCCAAATTTTATTATTAGATTATGTTTTGCTGCCTCTTTCTCAAGCTACTAGAATTTTTATAGTAATTTTGAGTTACAGTTTTCAGAAATTATCATGTAAGTTGTTTAACTCTTAGTTGGCATTTTTAAGAAGCTTCAATATCTTGGAATAGGAAAGCCAGAGTTGTTTTTACCCAAGATATACAAGGGTTTAGGCATCAATATTATTTGCCTAAGGTCCATTTAATAAGTGTCAAATGAGTTCCACAAATGGAAATGAAACCCTTTAATGAGAGGGTGGCAGGGAAACAGCACACTGTAATGCTGTTATGACCCACTTTCTGCACCTCTTGTAGCTTGAGATGAATTCACCATGGACCTATTCACGTGGTTTAAAATTGGAAACCCATTGAAGGTCCATGGCCATGAAGATAACAATTAGATGCTATAGTCAGGGAAATGGCAAACATTTTATTGTTTGGAATTGCTAAGAAAGACTTTGTGTCATTGGTAGAACCTGAGAACAACTTTAAAGAATATTAGCAAGGAGACCTATACATAATCACCCATGATACCTCCCTTTTCTTCTACAAGATCCAGCAGGTAGTTCTGCATTGACTAAACTAAATACCTAAAAATCATAAGAGACTAGTAGAATAAAAAATTTCACTTCCTATATCTAGCTCTCCTCTTTATCAATTTCAAAAGACTTTATCAATTTTGCCCCCAATAATCAAAACTATGGTGGATGAAATTTTGGTCTATTCTTAATTCAAATCTTGAGTAAAAAAACTCCAATAAGAGCTCATTTTGTCTTCCCAATCCAAATTAGAAACACTTACCCTGCATCTTGTCATGATCTAACTGACCTTTCTTCTCTAATCTGGTTGTAAACACCTTCAGGAAAAAGCGATACTGATTACAGACCATATCCTTAAATATCTCTCTTAGGAGCTAAGAGACACATGAATACAAATAAAATGTATATCTCCTTTCATGCAACTGAGATAAAATGAATTTTTTTAAGTGAAGGGATTTTAAAGAAGTGAAACTGTGAGTCACTGGCTTTATACTCTGCTCTTTGATATATTTGTCCTTACCCTGAAAATAAATAACATTAAATATTCAATTCCTATCCTATCTCATTTTCAAGTATATTCCTGCTTCCCTGCCTCTACTCCTAATAGTTCCTGTACCCTTCCTACTCTTTTTCTTGTTTCTTGAATATTCTTGGTCTGTTGATATTCATATCAAGTACCAAATTCTTTTTAAATATCCCACACCATTTTTGGCCTGCACCAGCCGCCACCTGTTGATCAACCCTAAACATTTATGTACTCTGCGACTTACATACCATGGACAATATGGTCTGTACCATTCTGTTGACTCACATACCTAGAGTCTCTAGTTGTTTTCAGTTAAGCAAAAATTATCTTCCAAATTACATAGGGGCTCCTTTCCTGGAGAGAAATATCTGTTAGATATTTTATTTGTTCATTTGTTTAATTTCATAGTACTTAATACAGAAATGGGATATAGTATTCAAATACCCAGAATCTTGTACCTAGAGTTGACTAAAAAGATACAAACTCCAATATATATATATTTATATTATAAACCCATGTCTTATACTAACATTAGTATAAATATTAGTATTAAATATTAGTACAAATACTAATATTTAGTGTGCATATAAAACATGCAAAAGGACTGAAATCTCATTAATGATGCTCTGTGTAAATGGAAGTTCTAATATTTTATTCCTAACACTTCTAGATCACCCTTATCGTTGGCTTTAGAAATCACCAATTTACAATAAGTCTTTGTTTTTTTTGTTTTTTTGTTTAAGATTTTATTTATTCATTTGATAGAGAGCATGAGTGGGATTGGGGTGGAGCGGAGGGAGAGGGAGAAGCAGATGCCCCATTGAGCAGGGATCTGATGTGGGACTCGATCCCAGGATTCCAAGATGAGCTGAAAGCAGATGCTTAACCAACTGAGCCACCCAAGTGCCCCAATAACAGGTATTTTTAAAACAGGCTCTGAAGAACTTTGAAGTTTCTACAGAGATGCCTTAAAGACTGTTGCAGGATCGAAAAGGGAATGGAGGTGAGATCCACTTACTACCCACCCACAATCATTTTCTTTAACCAAATAACTTTATTATTTACTTTTTTCCATATCAAGAATTTATGAAATATTGTTTTTTGAACAGTTTTATTCCAAAATCATGTGTTTTAAGATCATGATATGAATAATTATTTCATTTAAAAATGAATAATGCAGAAATAGAATGATTTATAAGGTCACACCAGTTAAAGCTTAATAACAAACTCTTGGTTGTTTGCAACAAAGCCTATCATATTTCATTTATTACAGAAATATTTTCTCAGTCCTCTTATGTATCAACGAGAGACTCCTGATCTGTTGCATTTTTCATTATATCTCTCTTTCAGTAAACATATACCAGCTACAGAATTGTGTTTAGAATACTACTATAGAGTTTCAAAGAAGATTAATGTAGGAGGAGAAAAAAAACAATTTTGTTCAAGGAATGATTTACCAAATGAAATATGTGACCCAGAAATCGAAAAACAAAATCAACAAATTTGAATGTATGGGAATTTAAAACATCAGCACAAAAAACATTATAAACTGAGTCAAAAAACAAGCCAGAGTTGGAAATTTTTGAACAAAGATTTATTCATAACATGTAAAGGTCTCCTGTAAGTTAATACAAATATCAAAACTGGGCCAACAAAGAGACAAAGGAGATGAATTTATATTATTCATTTCATAGAAGAATAAAGAAAATTAGTATATGAACATATTGACATAATCAAATGCAATTTAAAATTTAAAAAGATACATTGTTCACTCAAATGGACACACATTTAAAAAGTGATTATATTTATGATTCAAAACAAGTATGGAAACATTAACATATTCCTACACTAGTATTAAAAGCATAATTTGAGAGAACTTTAGAAAGACAATTTGGAAATGTCAATCAAAAATTGAAATACTCATATCCTTTTACTCAAGAATTCTATTTCTAATAATATACCTGCAGAAACTATACATTTACACAAAGTACTTATTAAGCACTCTATTAGCAAAAAACTGGAGGAAATAAACATATATGGAGAAATAAATACTAATTACAATGCATCAATCTTATGGACTAGAATAACAATTAGAAATGAATAACATGTCTTTATATTCTAAAAAAGTGAAAAAAAATAATTTTAGGTGAAAAAATATCAACACACAATAATTTAATATGTGGTAAGATCTCATTCATATACTCCTCCATGGTAAAACAAATAAACAAAAAATAGAGGACTTCTTTTTTATGAATATTAGTGTTTCTGTGTGAGTATGTGCATGTGCAACACAACTTAACAATAGTGACGTATGGAGAGGAAAGGGGCATGCTTTGATTGATTTCTGGGGTGTTTAGAATGTTTTGATAGTTATCTAATTGTGTTCCAGAGACTAGATGAGCCTCCTATTACATTGCCATCTTAGTTCCCCTCATCATGGAATGCTTTGGAACAAAGAAAGACTATTGCTTTTATTCCATTTTTTTCTTTTTGTTTGAATGATAACAAGACACTGCTTTCTTTCTGTAATGTAAACATCTAACAATACACTCAAATAGATACATACATGTTAATTTCTTTTTGTGTTACACACATATATGCACATGGACACACAAAAACATAATCTTAGAACTTTAGATTGAGTATAATGATGATAAAATGTCTGATTTAGAGTTAAAAGTCAATTATTAGCTTACAATATTCATAATTATAGCAGGGTTAAAAAAAAAGTTCCTTGCAACTTTCCTTCTCTTGGCAAACCTTCCCTGACCCATCAGTTCTTTCTTCATGGCATACATAACCAATCATGTAAATAGTTAAGAAAGAGGCAAGAAATGAAATGAAATGAGTACTTAGGATGCATCAAACAATATGCCAAACATTTTACCTATGTAATCTCATTTAATTTTAATCCATCATAGTGAGAATGCTTTTACTATTTTTAATTTTTAGATGAGATATGTGAGACTCAAGAGACTAAGTCACTGTTCAAGGTTATAAGCCAATGAATCCTGAAGCCAGAATTCTAGATGAGCCTTATTCTAAAACCAGCCTTATTAGTCAAGGTCTCAGCAGGAAGAGCACACCTGAATTGGATCATTCGTGGAAGAGTTTGGAGAAGGACATATTTATAAAAATTTGGACATGATTTAAGGAGGCCACAGAGGATAGTGCCTTCCCCAGGGCTGGCAGCCCCCAAACCTGAAAGGGCAGAGAGCAGGACTAGTTATGGCAATCTGGAAGACAGAGTGTCTTTGGAGAGGCCATTAATGAGACCTGTGACCTTCGCTTTAAGATACTAACTCTCTCAGGAAATTCTAATCACCAAAGGAAATATTATGTCCATATGTTCAGAGATTCCTTTTGTAATCAAGTCTGACTTGCCAGAGGCTTACTTTCGCACATCTCAATGATTGAGAAATAAGGTCTCAAGTCATCTTTCTAGATTCCCTAGCTTATCTGTAAGTATCACTCTGTGAAGATTTCATTCCCTTGCACAAGATAGGGCCATATTCTTTTGACACCATTTCCTCTCATGCATCTCCATGGTGATCTTGTGAATGTACTGGTGTGAACTAGTCTTTAGAATCATCCAGTTATTGGATAAGCCAAGAATTTGTTCCGCCTCTTTCTTGTTTCTGCTGCTTGACTGAAAACCGTTCACTGTTCCTTAGAATCTGTTCAGGAGGCGAAGCCCAGAAGAGAAATAATTAAAAACTCACTGACTGATTTGGCTCTTATTTTGAGCAAATACATAGGCACTTAAGAAAAGGCACCTAAAGAAGTATAAAAATAAATTCTTTAAAATTATTATAGTCTCATGTGAACAAAGGGTAAATTGGATGTTGGGATACATAGAGGCCATTCATGGAGGTAAGAATCCTACACTGGCAGACAGAATCTATGAGTAAAATAATACTTTATTTCATGAGAGATTATGTAATTGAAATGCTGGTAATTTATATTTAAAAATTATACACATAAATGGAAAAAGAAGGAAATGAATTTGAGGTTCTACTTTCGGTAAATATAGAAAAAGAAAAGTACAGAGGCCTAAAGTTTATAAAAAATGTCAAAAGACTGAAAAATCAAGCATTAAAAACCACTTGGGATTAGGGAGAGGAACTTCTTAGTATCGGTTTCAAAAAATTCAAAAAAGGTCATAAAAATATACTAAAAAAATAGTATTTGGTAAAAGTAGCACTATATGAACAGGTGAACTAATGTAGAAAATGTTCTCTTTTTCAAATTCTAAGACTGCGCCTGAATCAGTTAACTTGGAAAATGCTTCTCAATGCCATATAAATAGACTCTAATATGTCTAACTACAGTAGTAAACACTCCCACAGCAGTTTTCATTTTTCACAGTACATGTACCTGCAATCTAATATGTTTATTTATGCTCCAAAAAGTGTTCTCAGTCCTTCTGTAGACTTGGTGTGCAGTGTGCGTGAGTGGCTACATTCAGCCACACAGGCTCTGCACAGCACTCTTAGGTATCAGGCACTGTTCTAGGTATTATATATATTAGCTCATTTAATTCTTCTAGAGACCCATGAAGGAAGGATTACTATTAATTCCAGTTCACAGATGAGGAAACTGAGGCATAAAGAGATTGATGTTAAATAACTTTTAATATTTGGTCTGAAGAATCATCAGTCAATGACAGAGTTAGTTTGCCCAATTTATTAAGTAGCTTTCAAAGCCAGGAGAAAACACAACTTCCTATTTAATATTTTGATAGTATAGATGCTAATCAAATTAGAAGGTGTTCTACTGGTGATATGACATTATTTTAAATGGCTATTTTGATGCAGGAGAATCTCTATTACATAACCTCCATTTTTCTCACTCAGTAGATGAACTATTTCATCTATACATGGCATTGGCAGCTCGCTTTTCATAACACACTGTATCCTTTGTAGGTAGAAAAGTAAGGACACTTTATTTTACTATTCTCAGCAGTTTAGCTCAAGGCTTTCTAATAGTCCTTTGTATTTATCCTTAAACCTACGTTTATTTCATTTTACCTGGTTCTTTACTCACTCATTCAATGAAACATCATACAAAGCAATAAAATGTGAGTGTGGAAAAAAATGGGATTTTTGTTTCCATGTATACAAGTAGTATGTTTTGTTAACACTTGTGATGGTTAATTTTATATGTCAACTTCACTGAGGTAAGAGATGCCCAGATACCTGGTAAAACATTATTTCTGGATGTGTCCATGAGGGTGTCTCTAGAAAAGATCAGCATTGGAATTATAGAGTAAAGATGCTTCATTACTTGGGGACATGAATAAAACAAAAGGCAGAGAAACTGAGAATTTGCTCTCATTGCTTGACCTCGGACATCCATCTTCCCCTACCCTCATACATCAGCGCTCCTGGTTCTAGGGCCTTTGGAGTGGGACTAACCTATGCTTCCAGCTTTCCTGGTGCTCTAGTTTGCAGATGACAGATTGTGAGACTTCTCAGTCTCCATCAGAAGACCTTTCTTAGATTCTATAGCCTTATCTTTTTGTTTGTTTGTTTCAGGAAAATACTGCCACAAGATCTATAGAGTGTTTCCAAATCTTAAACATTATGACTCAGGTTTGGTCTTGGTTGTAACCAGTAAAACCCAATTATGGCTTAAGCAGAAATATTATGTATTCAAAGAATATTAAGTAGCTCATTTATGTACATTATGTACACACCTGAGCACCTGCTACAGCCCTTGGACTTTTAATTCTATCATTGTTGCTGGACTTGAAATGTCAACACTGCAATGACAAATTTTTAATTCTTCTCTAGTTTTTGCATGCTTTTTCTAGTTTCAGTGTTCCAGGCATAAATTTGATTAGCAAAGCCTCGGTAATTTATCTGCTTCCAATTACTTTGGGAAGGGAGGTGAACTGGGAATATGCATCCTCTTTAGAACTTATATCCCACCAAAATTTATTAAGTGGAAGGTTCCTCCCAAATAAAGTTTTTAATGTTTAAAATAATGAAAAATATCCAATAGTTAGACCCTATCTCTTGGAGCTTTTGGTACAATAGGTCTAGGTTTCCACATTATATCATGGAAACTATGGAATTAAATAGTCCTGGGTTCAAATCTGGATCTTATAATTTGTATGCTCATAATTAAATAATATAATCCTCTTTGTATCACAATTTCCTGTGGTACTGACTCCATTATGAGCCCTAAAGGACATCCCTGCATACCCTCCTGAATGTATCAAACTGCACAAGAAGTGACTATCCCTGACCCTGAGCAGTTTGTCTAGATGGCAATTAAGTAGGTTAAGGTGACCAGAGAATAACCATCGTGCAACTGTTCATTCTCCATAGGAATGGGATTGGCTCATTTTCTGCTTGCTAAAATGTAGCTTAGACCTTAGCTCTGTGTTCCTCAGCATTTTTAAAGGTCTGCAGTTTCTGACTTTAAAAAAAGGTGGCCTAAGAGACTATGGTCATGGGCTTCACCATCACACTGCAGAGTTGGAGAGTAGTACAGAAACCAGTTGTGACATGGGAATTAAGGAGCAATCTGAAAGCTGGAAATAACAAAATTGTCCGTTTTCTGAATCAGGAAATGTCCTTGTGTGAAGTTGTAAAAAGGGGAGAGAGAGAGAGAGAAGGGAGACGGGTGTAAGAAAGGAAGAAAGAGGAGGGGCAGGAGAAGAGAAACTTCTCTTCATCTCATGTAATTTTACTTTGCTCATTAAAATAAATTATGCCAGAGTGTAGAATAAGTATGTGAATGGATGCATGCAGTATTTTATGTATTAATACATAAATCACAAGGTATATAAAATAAATAAGATCTTATGTTAGTAATAATTGTGTTTCACAAAATGAAGGTACTTTGAGGTAGATACAGAGAGAAATACTTTTGGTGGGTTTCTATAAGAAATGGGACATTCCAAACAGATTGAACAACCTACAAAAAAAGTCATTAGAAAATGAGTTCAGTGTCAAACTTAGAGAATACTTTGACTAAGTTGAAGATAATATCCACATACCCAGAGAATTTAGATACTGAAGAAAACTTTGGCTCTGTTTGGAAATAAATGTTGGAGATACTCTTAAATTTAAAAATTAGAATATGCCTATGAGTAGACGAAAATAAATTCTCAATTAATAACTCTGATAATTTAAGAAGAAGATATTAGCATTTATTGTTTGATTAAGTCATTGACCAGAACCATCAGAGACAAATCTTCAAGGTCTTAACAGAGAAAGATTAAAATTATCAGTTTATGGATTTAATATTTGGCAATAGAATAGCGAGGATTTCCCATATAGACCTTTATTAACAATAAACTTCTGAAGGAATAGTTCACTGTATGTTATCTAATTAATCTGCACCATGCCCTGAGAAGCTAAATTTAGATAAGATACTCATTTTAGAGTGAGAAATTGAAGTGCAAGAAATAATTAATAGCTTTATGTCATGAATTAGAGCTCAAAAAAACCCCACGGGTTTTCCCAGTGCCTTTCCAGAGCTGGCCTCAGTCAAAGTAAGATAATCAATTACCTATTCCTGAGACTTGAGGATTACCAAGAGAGCCCTCAAATGTTTCCCAATCAAAACTGTCAAAATAGGGGCGCCTGGGTGGCTCAGTGGGTTAAAGCCTCTGCCTTCGGCTCGGGTCGTGATCCCAGGGTGCTGGAATTGAGCCCCGCATCGGGCTCTCTGCTCAGCAGAGAGCCTGCTTCCTCCTCTCTCTCTCTCTGCCTGCCTCTCTGCCTACTTGTGATCTGTCTGTCAAATAAATAAATAAACCTTTAAAAAAAAAAAACTGTCAAAATATCCATAAGGCATTCTTTTGGATCAACAGAAGTCTTGATGACCAATGAACCTACTGTAAATATCTCTAAGAGGATTAATGCATTACTATTTTGAGGTTTACTATTACAGCAGATAGATTTCCTTTGAACTAAAAAGTTGGGTCAAGAACTTTGACATATTAGAGAGGCAGTTCGTTAAGAACTGCCCAATGAGACACTGGGATAACATAAGACCCTTACTATATCAAAGAATGAATGAAAAAGAAGTAAGAGGTAGAAATGGTATACTTAAGTAAAAAAAAAAAAAATGTTATGGTGGTTGAAGAAGTTTTATCTATTGCTGAGGTTTTCTGAGACCAACCCCTAATGCATACATAAAGTTTCACAAGATAGATCCTGCTAAACTATGTAGGCCTTTTTCATTGCACATTATTATGGTTTGAACATATGACTTCCACACTGGACTATTTCTCTTTGAAGTAAAAAACTATGCATTCATTTAGCATATTTATTGAATTCTTACTGCTTTTCGGATATTCTGAATATTCAGAATATTCATTGCTGATTAAGCAATGAAAACGTCAAGGTCCTTGCCTTTTTTTTTTTTTTTAATTTAATTTTGTTTTGTAAATTTTATTTTTTTTTCAGTGTTCCAGAAGTCATTATTTATGCATCTCACCCAGTGCTCCATGCAGTGTGTGCTCTCCTTGCCTTTGAGAATCTTAAGGCTTACAAAGGAGTTCTCTGTCATTTATTCTTATACTTCCTATACCTACCAGGATGATAGAAACACTCAAACAATTCTGATGCTTTCATTATAATGTATTCACTTGTTCCATTTTATTCAGAAGAGGATAATGCTTGTCACATTCATAGATTAATAAAATTCATTTGAATTAATGTTCAGAGACCATACCAAGAATTATTTCAGTAAATTACCCAACTAATAATTGGGCAAAATCAAATACATCTAGTTAAGTAAATAGTAAATTTGTCACTAGATGCTGTATAGTTAAGGCCTAGAACGTACCTATCTCACTGTAAAACTCAGTATTTTCTGACTGAATAAATGGATGAGAGCTGTGCTGCCTTTACAGCTAAATATGTAATCTCAGGAAAGAAAATATGTTTGATTTTTTTTTTCCCATTCACTGTAAAGGCAAAAATAATTGCCCTGGCCACCTCACCTTTTTGTTCTAATCAAATGGGATAGGGAATATTTAATCTATAAATTTAAGAATATGAAAGATAATTTATTTTGATATATTGTATAAATATTCAAACACATATGCTATCATCTGTAAAACTTTGTCACCAAGATATGAAAGATGTTGGAATCTTGCAAAAATTAATTTCCCTTCTCCATCTTCATATTCCGGTTGATATGAAGCATGAGGAAGTTCAAGTAGAAATGCTGAAATTCTGGGTCAGTCTTAGATATGGGGTTCTATCTGAAAGGACTTATGGGAAATCTGGTTAGGCCTTCACTGTCCAATATGGGAACTACTAGCCTTATGTGGCTATATGTAGTTAGATTAAAATGAATAAAATTAAATACTATTAAAAACTCCATTTCTTAGTTCCACTAGCTAAGTTTCAAGAGCTTATTAGATACAGACTACCATAAGGATAAGACAGACATAAAACATTTCCATCACAGTAAGAAGTTCTGCTATATCATTGGTCTAGCTGCCACAGGACTGCACCTTGAGGTGAGAAAACAAATTGGATTTTCATTTCTGGTATGAGTTATTCATTTGGGTTATACCTAAATTCACTCACTTCAAAAGTGGAGTATGAAAAATTTAGTTCTTTGGGGGAATAAACCATATAGCTATTTTGAACTGCAGCCTTTAAAGTGCCAGAAAGCATCTTGTCAACTTAGCTAATTGAATCTAACACTACTAAAGTATAAGGGATGTAAATTTATATATTACTAAAAGCTATGCTAAGGGAAATCTAGAGAAACTAAAGAAGCCAACCAGTGTGGTAAGAATATATCCATGGCTAACCCCTGTCCTAGTCATTCCTGAGAACAGTATTACATTTACTATGAAATATAACCCGAGTTCATCCCAGTACAGGCATCACTGTTTTACAATAGTTTATAATAGTACTCATGTATTTCTCTGATTTCATGCAACCCATTCCTGAATAGCTACTTTCTCTAGGGGCTTAATAGGGGTTATATAAACAGAGTTTGGAAGAAAATAATTATTGTATTTATCACAATATTCTACAAGCTTGAGTACCATTCTGTATTGCATCTCTCAATAGTTTGTTTTTCAAACTTGAAAGATGGGGAGTTCTTTACTTCCCCAGGAAGTCGCTTTAGTTGCTGAACACTGTAACTTTTATTTTTCTATAATCCTAAAGTGGAAAAAGATAGCATAATCCTCCATCCAAAGTCCATAATCCTCCAGAAGAAAAGATCATCTAGTCTTTGAGTCAACATTTCCAGTGACGCTTTTGAAATCACCCATATCCATTCATGTTTTGTGGAAGTGATGCTTTTTCTTGGGCTATACTGGAAGCTATCTTGATTCCTATTCTGCCCATTGATGAAGCCTCTAAGTCTCTAAAGATATACAAAGAAGGTCCTCTTCCTTCTTCCACATGACAGCACTTCAATTCCTTTAAAGTAAATCATGCTCCACTGCCTCCAAAGCTTCTCTTTCAAGGCTAAATATTAAGAGTTTCCTCAAACATCCTCTCTTGTCCAAGTCTTCTAGCTGTTTGAGATTCTGCTGTCAGTATGACTTGGGGATCTTTTCCTCAACACAGATGAACTGCCAAAAGACTAAGTGCCAACCCTGAGCTATTCACTACCTTGGACATCATTGGCGGGCCTCTGTCTTCTGCATATAGACATCAAGAAGTTTTAATGTTGATAAAAGTTATAATTATTCTCAGGAAGTCCATTCATGAGTAGAGCATCAGAAAAACAGCAAGAAGATGAAAAAGAAATGCATTTTAGATATAATTATGACCTTGGGTGTTGTTATAAGAAAAGGGAAAAGGCAGAAGCATTGAAAACATTGTGTTTAAAGAAAAATACTCATACTGTGGGCTAACATGTATCACAGAAGACAGAGAGACCTAACCATCAAGGAAGATTGGTAAGCTGGAATTCAATAACATGAGACACATATTCACAAGAAAAGATTTCTTAAAGAAATAGAAAGGAAAAGCCACTATTCAGATAAAATTATTTTAATCCATATTGACTATTAAAGATAAGCTTCCAACAAATACATTATCTTAATACAAATAACTTACATAAATCAATAAGGATAATTTAAAACAACCAAATGAAAAACAAACCAAGGTTTGAATTCACATGGAGAAAATTCAAATGACCAAGAAAAGGTATTCAATTTCACTAATAAAAAGCATCATAAAATGTAATTGATTAAAACTACATCCATCGAATAGGTTAGCAAACATGTTAATGTGGGTGAGTCAGCAGTAGATCTTGTTCACTGCTGGAATGAATCCAGATTGTTCCACTAGCTTTTTGAGCAGTTTTACAATACAAAATAAATTGAATTGTTTGAAACAGTGAAAAACTGGGGTGCCTGGGTGGCTCAGTGGGCTAAAGCTTCTGCCTTCGGCTCAGGTCATGATCCCAGGTTTCCGGGATTGAGCCCCACATTGAGCTCTCTACTCAGTGGGGAGCCTGCTTCCCTTCCTCTCTCTCTGCCTACTTGTGATCTCTGTCTGTCAAAGAAGTAAGTAAAATCTTAAAAAAAGAAACAGTGAAAAATTATAAACAATTTAAATATTCATTGAGAATGAGAAAGAATATATAGTGTGGTATAGTCACAGAGCTGAATATGTTCAATAATTAATATTAATGAGCCAAAAGTACTTGTGTTAAGGACACTACATCTCAAAAATATGCATTTAAATTTTAAAACACACATGTAAACTTTTGACAAAATAATCCTTGAGGGAAGGTTACACACCAAAATTTGGGTGGGATTAATTTAGGGGAGAAGCAAATGATTAGTGTCAGTGGAACTATTCAAAGAGCACTTCATATGTATCTGGATTTTTTTAATGTTTTCAAAACTATATCTGAAGAAAGTACTGTAAAATATTAAGAATTTTTTAGACTGGGTGATGGTTTGTAGAAGTGGTTTGTTTAAAATCTGTGTAAGTTTTTAATAAATTATTCTCATATTTTATTAAATATTATAAAATAATCCCCCAAATAAGTATATGAATTATACCTCTAAGGACAGAAACTATATTGTAAAGAATAAGAAGAGTTTTGCTTGGTTAATATGGTTGGATATTATTAGAATTTCTGCAGTTAGAAAGTTTTCATACATTTACTTTCATTAGTAAAAAAATTAAAATACATATAAAACAAAAAAACATATATAACATGACACATGTGTATGCCTGAAGCCTATACTCTCATACACAGAAATGAAACTGGATGGTCATGTAGTATGCATTTAGTAAATGCTAAAACATGACTTTCTGGTTATCATACTTACATGACATTTTTAAAAATTCACTTGCCTTCTTTGCAGTCCACATTATGTTACTTATAAAATGTGGCTCACACCAAAAATAGCATTCCAAGTTGAGACTAACAGACTAAATTTAAACTAAGGCTAGAACTTTTTTCTGTTACCAATCTGCACTTTACAGCCCAAGGTTATATTAATTGTTATTATAATTTCATCTGATATTTGTCTCATATTGTTTTGAAGCCATGAATTCAGACTGTAGATTCACCATCTCTTTAATACTCATCTAGTCCTCATAAACATGGTGTACAGACCCTTGTTATACAAGCACTGTCTCTTAGTCTCCATAATGAAGTGGACATCTCTGGGTTGACATAAATATCTACTGTAGATAACGTCATTCCAGGGGAGTGGAAGGAGAGGAGCATGTGACCTAAGTTAGGGGAGAGCCATATGTTCAGAGATGAGCATGTAACATTCAGAATGACCCTCAGCTTCTTTTCTGGTAATTCGGGAAGCTGACTCTCTCTCTCTCTCTCTCTCTCTGTCATTCTAGACAATGTGGGATACAGGTATAAGTGTGAAGCATGGAACAGCAACCATTTTGTTATCATGAGAACAGAACAATCAACAAGAAATAGAATTCAGCACTCTGATCAAATTATTACGTTGACACTTGAGCTTTGAAGTTAATGGAAAAAAATTAATTCCTTTCATTATTTGAAAGGGTGGAGTGGAGTCTTCTTTTAATTATAAATGAAAACGTCCTGGTTAATAGTAGAATTAAACTTAAGAAAGAAGGGAGGAGCGCCTGGGTGGCTCAATGGGTTAAGCCTCTGCCTTCAGCTCAGGTCATGATCTCAGGGTCCTGGGATCGAGGCCTGCATTGGGCTCTCTGCTCAGCAGGGAGCCTGCTTCCTCTTCTCTCTCTCTCTGCTTGCTTCTCTGCCTACTTGTGATCTCTGTCAAATAAATAAATAAAATCTTAAAAAAGAAAGAAAGAAAGACAGACAGACATGAAACATGTCCAGAATATCAAATGGATTGTGGTTAGGAAGGAACAATCAAGTGAGAATCTAGGCTTAAAAATCAACCATCTTTCCTATTAAGTTAATTATTTTTCTCTCAAACAGTGGGTTATTGTTCCTTGATTAGCAGAACATACGCTACAGTGTGTTCTGTACTTATTTAGCAGGAAAATTTCAAAGGCTGGATAGTGTTGGCAATTTGTAGCCTGAGCAGTTTGTTGCTAGAGTGAGTGTTTGCATTAATATTGGCCATTGAGATTAGAAAGAGAAGACAATCTTGCTTTTCTGGAATAAGCCCTTTCTGAATGTAATCTGTGATCTGAATTGACTGAGAATGGGAATCTGACATTTATAACCATTATAACCAACTCAGGATTCAGAAAGCCAAAGCTGGCTAGTACCCACAGAGACAAGGAGGAAGCAGACATGGCAGGAAAAAGAGTAGGTTCCAAGAAGAGCAAGACCAGCTGCAAAGCACTGATGATAACATTCTCTACCTCAAAGAGGTGTCAGGACTCTTTAAAGAGCAGTGGCTGAGTTCAGCCTAGAGCAAAGTGTAGACTATCCCTGCCTTACCACGTACCCTATGTTTTTACACTGCTCAATGTCGTGGAAAGCCTTCACACTAGGCAGTGCCAACCACAGCAAGGCTGACTCTCAATGGACAAAAATCCCCCAAATTATGATAAAACATCTTTGGCCTTGGTTGTAATATAGGAAAGTAAATAGACCAGAGGTCTACATGTTTTTAAAGGAGTTGTCTATCCTAAGAAGCCCCAATCTGATTTCCTCTTCCTTGTTATTTCTCAAGTCAGGAGGCCACCTTAGTTTCTTAACTCCCAATAACAGAAACAGCCAACACCCAGATTTTCACTTAAATTTCTGATCAATCAAATCCCTCTTCCTGATTTCAACTAAAAGGTGTCACTTGTCTGGGTCATTTTGAATCTTTATTCTATGACATATATTTTAAAACCTTCCCTTCTTATTACACTTTCCTTGTGAATTTGTTTCTGAAAAAGTCAGTAAATTTCCATTACGTGATAACTATGAAGTGGTAAATGGATTAGCAGCTCACATAACTCAGGCTGTGCTGACCTTTTATTCAGTGATTTGTTCTGGAAAATAGAGTTTGAAGGATAATGTGTATTCAGCTCAAAGCAACAAAAAGTAAGGGCAAATCATTCACTAGATTATTAGATTAAAGATATGGACTATAGCAACATTCATGGTAATATTTATGGGAGGGAGCTACACAGTTCACAGGTATTTACAGTGGGCAGCTCTGACTCCAGAATAAATCTGGGCCCTGATTCACGCATTTTTATCTTCTATAAATCATGTCTTTTGAATTCCTCATCTCTGATGGCTTGTAATTTGTGAGAATTAATATAGATGAAGCATTTTGCAAGTATAAAATGCTACATACAAATTTATTATTTTTGGAAAGAAGCAAAAAGAAAACTCAAATCTCTTGGAAAAATTTTCCAGTGACCTTACAGTAGAGCAGAACCATGAATTAAACAAAATATATTTTATTTAAGAATGAACATTATCCAGTTAAAATCACACATTAGCTTTGAGTCAAAACTGCTGAATATCAGTGAAAAACAACTCTTTAAATTATGCCATGTTGCAACAAAGCATTACCTAAAATAAATTATTTAAGACCAAAACAAAATCACAATAGGCTCATTGGCTGCAATAAAAGAAATTATTCTGATATATCTGTGTCTTAAAGAGAAACAATTACAAACCTTCCTTTAGTTCATCTAGTTAAAATTCACTTGAGAGATAGATGGATACAGGAAAACATTTGCTTTTTAAAAGGTATGATAGTGATGTCCTTTGCCTAATTTTCTAAGCAGCTCCACCGACAGAGCCCAAACTCAGCCATAGTTCTGCTGACTCCAAAGTGAGAATTCTTTTCTGTAGAGTTCATAGAATGTGTTGATGGATTACACACACCCTCCCCCCGCCACACACACACATGCTGAATTGTAAGAGATTCTGCCACTGAGACACATCCTGACGTGGTAAATGAGAAGAAGCAGCCAGTTGCCTAATGGAAACCAGGCATCTGCATTTAGAGGGTCTGCACGTGTCAATCTGTGCATGGGCCTCTGTGTCTCTCATGACCTGAACTTTATACATTCACGAGAAGGGAAGAGGATACTGGATTTTGAAGAGCAAAGGATTGAGCTCTACCGGAAATGTAAAATGGCAAAGGGATCTCAAAGCTGTAGGCTAGCACAAGTCATATTTGTAAGCCTTTGTGTTAAATATGAGAAAGTTTTTCTGTTAAATGACATGAGTTAGTAAGCCAAAGACAACTACTTTCCATTTAAGAAGGCATGAGCCTTCGGGGTTTACAGAATTCAGGGGATCTACAACAAATGAACCTTTAGAATGTTCCAGATTTATTTCTCAGAAAACATCTAATGCTTTTTAGCACACTTTTACAAATTCTTCTGGTACAAATTCTTCAACTGAGAATGTTGAGGGTGGGAAATCACTCCTACTTCACAGAAAGGAAATCAAAGAGCTTGGATGTATTCATTGTGATGGTTGGTTTTGTTGTTGTTATTTTAGTTTTTTTTTAAGATTTTATTTATTTATTTGACAGACTGGAGATCACAAGTAGGCAGAGAAGCAGGCAGAGAGAGAGAAGGAAGCAGGCTCCCTGCTGAGCAAATGCGGGGCTCGATACCAGGACCCTGAGATCATGACCTGAGCCAAAGGCAGAGGCTTTAACCCACTGAGCCACCCAGGCGCCTGTTGTTTTTTTTAAAGATTTTATTTATTTGACAGAGAGAGACACAGCGAGAGAGGGAACACAAGCAGGAGGAGTGGGAGAGGGAGAGGTGGCATTTTTGTTGGGCAGGCAGCCAGATGCAGGGCTTGATCCCAGGACCCTGGGATCATGTCCTGAGCTGAAGGCAAACATTAATGACTGAGCCACCCAGGTGCTCCTATGGTTGGGGGATTCATGTGTCAATTTAACTAGGTCATGTGGTGCCCAGGTATTTGATGAAATATTATATGGGTATTTCTGTGAGAATATTTTTGGATGAGATGAATATTTAAATCAGTAGACTGAGTAAAGCAGATTGTCCTCCATAATGTGGGTGGGCTTCATCCAATAAGTTGAAGACCCGTGTAGAACAAAAATGCTAGTTCTCCTTCAAGTAGGAGGGAATTTTTTTCTTTCTGATGGCCTTCAACTTTTTCTTGCTTTTGGACTCAAACAGAAGTACTTGTTCTTCCTAGGTTTCAAGCCTACTGGCCTTTGGACTCGAACTACATCATATGCTCTCCTGGATCTCCAGCTTACTAAATCACTCTGCAAATGTGGGGACTTGCCAGCATCTGTAATTGGGTAAGTCAATTCTTTAGACATTCTATTGGTTCTGTTTCTTTGGAGGACTCTGACAAATACATATATCTACATGATGAGAAACCATATGCATATTACTGCTTTTTTCTAACAGCATCATTCATATCATAAATATAGTATATATAATGTATATGTGTTTACTAATTAAAGGTAGGAAAACAGGGGAAATCATTCGACATATCTATTATGTCTGTACTTGCCTTGAATAGGCTCTACATTGCTAACCTTGGAAATAAGTATAAAACTACTAAACTCTCCTCTAAACCACCTACAGAATTCTTGCTGATCCTACCCAGAAAGGTTTTTACATAAGTGAGAGCTTGATATCCAGATTTTTGCCCCGACCCTTCCTTATCACTTAGGGAATATTTTGAAGACTCTACCACATTTATCTTTTCAAACATTCCTTAGAGTAATCCTTACACAGTCATTACAAATTACAGCAAACTTAGAAAAAGAAGTAGGTGTTGGTTTGTGAAGGTGTTTTGTTGTGTTCTTTGGTTTTTGCTTTTTGTCTGTGTATGAGTATATGTGGAAAAAACCCTTGAAGAAGGAGAAAGAAGTTTATAATGAAAATATAGACTCTATGGAGAACCAGTTTCAAAAGTCTTTTGAATGTAACACAATTGGCTTCATACAACTAGAGGAAAAAGAGTGGGTGGGAAAGAATACATGGCTGCTATCTAAGAAGCTACAAGAAAGCCTGAACAAGACAGAGCAAGCCACAGTTTCTGTACAAGGCCCTTGTAGTAGAATCTGTTGTTTATGACCAGCATGGCCTCCTGCAACCCATGTGGATTTGGTAGGCTGCCAGTCATAATGTTATCCCTCTGGCTACAGTAAGTTTCCAGCAAAGTCTGCAAGACTCTTGAATGACTACCGAAGTCCTTTATATATGGAGTGTGGGTGAGAGAAGATCTGTCTTCCTTTCAAGAAAGCAAACACGGAGTTTTGTAAGCTTGGATCTATCAGCAGACACATCCCGCTCTCCTCATTCCTTATCTTGGAAGTAGGAGAGAAAATGGCTGAGAGTAACTGTACAAGCTCAAGTTCTATTGGTAGTATACAAAAACCCTAATACAGCTGTCTTTTGGGTTGACAAGGCTGAATTATCTACTGATGTCTATTGCATTATTCTTTAAAAAAATGTAATTGCAAGAAAAATATAATTGATAGTATCTTATTTTTATAACACCATCTTCAGTGTGTGGAAGAAACTTGGATGCAGGAATAAATGTCAATAATTCTACATTTTCTTTACGTGTAAAGATTCATGAAATACCATTTCTATAACATATAACGATGAAAGGCAATTCAATAATAATTTCAATCTGGGTTAATACCACTATAAATCTTTAACAGTCTTACAAGGGAAATGTCATTGAAAACAACAAAATGAGATTTTAGAGTCTGTAGCCTTATTAGCCTTGAATTATCTTTTAAGGTAAATTTCAGTGAGAGTTTCCAAATTGAAGTCATTGTTTTCTCTGACTGGGACAGGGGTCCTCAAGTACATCTAAATAGCTTGAGACAGGAAAGTTACCTGGATGAATTTTGTCTAACTCTGGGTTTTTCTGGAGAAGATAGCATATTTGTAAATCTCCAAGCCATATTTTTGATTTCCTTATTTTCTTCACTATAATTTGGAGTATAATTAAGTATCGATACTACCATCAGTTGGAGGGGGGGGCAGCAGAGAAGGAATGCAAGGGAGCTGAAGGGAGATTATTATTGGGAATCTTTGCCTCTTTGAATAATGAAGGTGAAGAAATTAATGAGAATAAATGTGTTAGATATTAGTTAAAATGAGGCTGAAATGGAAGGTTTCTACATTTTACATTCTTCTTTCTTAAACAATCCTTTAAAAATAGGCAAATGTTATACTTGTCATCCCAAAGGTTAAACTGGATGATTAAAAAAAAGAATGGTTTATTCCCAACTTCACCTTGCAGATTTGAAAAAAGGGAAATTTTTTCAAGAACAATGTGTTTCTATAAACACCTTGAAAGATAATCTTCTTTGAAAATTATATTAGAACATTTATCAACATAAAACTAATAGTTCCTTCCAGCAATAAAGTAAGGGGATTTATAACAACCTTTAAAAATAATTTCATTCATGATGGGTCCTGGTCAAACCAAAGAATTGTAAAATATTGATTCTTTGAGGTGTCATGTTTCAGAATTTTAATACATGATGGGAAATATTTATCTCAAATTAAAATAGAAATTTATCTCAAATGTCTTTATATTCTTAGCTATCAATTCAAGATTTATGTTTTTTTTAAATTAGCTGTTCAGATTATTTTCTTTTTATAATTTCCACTGGATTTTTAAAAATTTTGATAACCTGCTATTGTGGATGATTCTGTATATATATGAGAGGTTAACTATTATAAAAATACATAATTATTTGTGAAAAGTGTTTTTTTTTAAAGATTTTATTTATTTATTTGACAGAGAGAAATCACAAGTAGATGGAGAGGCAGGCAGAGAGAGAAAGAGAGGGAAGCAGACTCCCTGCCGAGCAGAGAGCCCGATGCGGGACTCGATCCCAGGACCCTGAGATCATGACCTGAGCCGAAGGCAGCGGCTTAACCCACTGAGCCACCCAGGCGCCCCGAAAAGTGTTTTTTTAATCGAAGAAAATATTTTAGCCTTGATAATGACAGAAATTAAGTAAAAGTACACAACTTAAAATAATTTAGATATACTTCTTTTCATGAGGCATTGAATTTTTATCAAAGAAGTGATTTTTAACCTTTCTGGTTCACTGATCCCTTTGTAAAACTGCTGAAATGTGTATATCTGTTTCCCAGAGAAATGCACGTATACATCAGAAATATATACCACTTACTGGGGATACATTAACTGCCGATTTAGACCATAGATTTAGGACTGATTTTAAGTCAAATCTATTTTTTAATGTTAGTTATAAAACTAATTACTTTCATCTTTATTTGATGGTTTATATGGAGGTACTAAAAAATCTAAAACAACTTATTCTAAATGACTGAAACATTGATTATTGATTTGTTCAATTACCTAGAAAAGTAAGTTTTAAAAAATGAGAAATAAACAGATATTCCATAAGCCAGAACTGTTATTGGAAAGATATCCAGGAATAACTTATTTATAATAAATCATAAAAAACACATTCATTGGTGTTCTAAGAGTTTAAAAATTCTTTCTTCTGAAAGAAAATGAAATACTTAACTCATATTTTTATGTTCTTAAAATGAAATGAAATAATTAACTCATATTTTTATGTTCTTAAAATATAAAGCTTTTCAATTCATGGTATCAAAGGGAAATAATATTTTCATATCAATGACAAGTAAAACAAACTATTAAGAAAAAACACTAATTTTGACTTGATTGCAATTTGTAATGCTATCAGTTATGGGACTTTTTTAATGCCTTCAAAGGGCTCATTACTGCAAAGAGACAAAGACTCAAAAGTATGGAGGAACACACACCCACACACACACACTCTCTCTCTCTCTCTCTTTAAAGCTCTATTAATTAATTTTCTCTTAGATTTATAATGAGAACCTGTACATGGGTTCTAGAGAGATACTGAAGCAAAATCCTGGATTCTGCCACTTGCTAAATAGCAAGGTACTTATTCTCATCTGTTTCATCACCTGTAAAATGGGTTTCCTCATCTGTAATATGTTCCTTGTAAGGCTTTAATGAAGACTGAACAATATAATACTTTTAAGTATTAATCCCAATGCCTGAAACATAATAAGCACTCAAAATATTAATTATGAATAATACTATAACTATATGTTGATACCAGTAGTAGCAGTATTTGAAGGAATGAAAATTCTTCAAAAACTTTTTCTAAGGAAATAGAGGACAGATAGATAGACAGACAGATACAGAGACAAATATACAGACACATACAGCCCACAAGTCTCAAAGTGTGGTCCAGGGACATCTGGAGTCTCCCAGATCCTCTTATGGAGTTAATGACATCAAAACTATTTCATCACAATACGAAGACATTTCTTCACTCACAAACGTAGAGTAGGCCAGGAGGCAGAAGCAAATAAGAGAATCTAGCACCCTCTATGAAGCAAGACATCAAAGACATTTGCACAATACAAAGCAATGCCACTATTCTCACTAAAGTAATTTAATAAATTTATAAAGTTGTAGTTTAATTTATAAAAAGAATTACTTTTACAAAATATGTTACTAATGTAAATTTCTTTATTGTTGTTTTAGATGAGTTAATAAATATATTAAATGTCTTAGTTTTAATTTCTAATAACTGAGTGGACATTATCTATAGACACAAAACATCTCTGGTGCCCTCCATGTAAAAAGTCTTGAAACTAAAAAGGTTAGGACCTACTGCTGTATAAATTGTTTTGCAATGGGCTTTTTGTTATTTAACAATCTACCAAGTACATTTATCCATGTCATACCAATATATCCACATCTATAATTCCATTTCTATGTGGCTGAGTTGTTTAAATGCGCCAAATTTATTTAACCTGAGAAGGGCTGATGGGTAGCAGAGATAATGATTGCAGATTGGAGTATGTATCCTTTGAAAAGAGATGAGAGCTTGCTTCAGTTATCAGGATAAATTGTCACTGGGGCCTGACCTATCAAGTGTTTTCAGTTTTGTTTTTTTCTGTTTGTAGTTTTATCACTATGTCGATTCCCTGAGCATATTTGATGACCATGAAGTCACACAAGGAAAATGGAAGGCCAGTCATTAATTAGGGATTTTCTTATCAGCTCTAACAGAACTCATATAATAATAATAGCTATGGGAAAAGAAACCAATGGGAAATACCAAACATAATTGCCTCTAAGTCCATGAGCACCTAATCATTGTACATTTAATCAGTAACAAAGAAAACTACCTTTTGTTTCCCTAAGCTGATGAGATAAATGTAAGCCAAGTGAATCCAAATTACAGTTTAGTTATGAGTGTTGTTTGGTGATATTGAATTTAATCTTAAAATCTCTAAGTCTTTCCAGTTCCCTCTGATTTTACACATTTAGGGAGCAACTGAAATATGAGGTCATCTTTTTTGGGGGTGGGGAGCCAGGTGGCATTATTTTGTCCACTACAACTCTTAATGTTTAACAGGTCATTTTTATGGAAAAATATTCTTGATAACTATACTTCTATATCTTAATGACTATTTAAAGCACCTATTATGAAAAAGATTTCCTAAAATACCTATGAATTGGAACAATTATATGTATTTGACTTTACTAGTATAAAATATACTAGTAAATCAGGAATATCAGCTGATTTGCCGAAATATAATTAAGTTATCCACAACACATCTTGATTTTGAATTTCGTTTGCCTGTTTTGTGGACATTTGCCTTCATGCTTTATTTATGTGTTGAAAATCATTACCATGGAATAATCACTGTTTAAAAAGAATGGTAGAACACATGTTCTTTTCAGCAAAGGAAGGTATAATGTTTGGGATGGAAATGTTATATATATTTGGAAATACATACACAAATAAATATCATCACAGAATGAGAACTCTAAAAGGAAGTGTCTACTAAATGAGGAACGAGCGGTACAAATAGTGCAAAATGGAAGTGCAGAGAAGAAAGAAATTGGTTGCTGAGGTGTATTTATGGAGGCTTTGTGGTGAGTAGGGCCCTGTTACCAGCTAGGTTTGGAAGGCCAGGGGGAGATGGGGCTGGACCTGGCCTTGAAGAGGACCTCTGAGGTTCAGAGAACCACCAGTGAGGCAGAGATATCTGTGGGTTAGGAAGCTTCTTTGAGTGAATTGGTTGGTTCTCAATACTTAGGGCATTGAGAAGGGTAAGATGCTAAGTTTTGACTAGACTAGAAAATGTCTTGAATGGCAGATACAGATTTAGATATTACTATTTGGACAAGCTATAGAGATAGCAATAAACATGAAAGAAACACAAGTAGTAGAAACAGCAACAAACTAGAAGTTAGAGCCTTTGAATTTTGCTGGTGGGGTGAGTGTGGCCATGGTCCTGTCTTTTCTGAGTCTCAAGATTTGAGTGAAACAACAGACAAAGCTTGCACATCCTATTCTTATATTATTGTGGGGATTATCTGAGATCATACATGCTAAAATGCTTTACAATGGTAAGGTAGCATGAAATTAAAGTATTAAGTATTATTAAAGTATTAAGTAGAAGATAATGCCCTGATATAAGCAAAAACTTTATTTCCTCCAATAACTGATGACAAAGATGCATTTTAGGTTAGAACAATCCTGAAGAGAAGGTGAACAAGTACATAAAAAGAAAAAGTGGGTAGAGGGGGAAGAGAGATCATTAATTTTATTTTCTTCCTATAGTGTTGTGAAACAGTAAACCATTTTAGCCCCAAGTTTAAGAAAACAGACAATAAACAAACAAACAGAATAAAGATATATTCAAACAAACGAGACCTTTATTTACATTGAGCTCTTTTTATTTGATTCAGGCCTCTTGAACTCTGTACTGATTCAAAACTATTTCAGCAAAAAGTGTATACGCTTTTAATGTCCTCTGTTCTGTATTGTCTCTTCTATCCTCCATCAGAAAGAATAATAAAGAGTAGACGCTATTACATGCAGATAGCCATTGATGCATTTAACATTCCACCAGCTTCAGGAGTTCTTGCCCATCAGAAAAAACTTTGTAGTGCTATTCTTATGGGAACGCTTGTGTGGAAATGTTCCTTCATTAAGAAAAGGAATGTGATCAGCACGTTGGAATGTAAATTTCTTAGGCACAAGGGTTTCCTTGCAGTATTTTAATAGACCTTGACTTCATGGTTCCCTTAGTTTAAGAATTTATCAGGCATCAACAGCAGTTCCAGGCATTTCTAATAAACCTATAAACAGATTAAAAAAATATTAACAAGGTACAAGAGATTGCGTTTAGTTTAGATTTTTGAAACAACCTGAAGTGCAGCAGTGTTAAAAGAGGCGTGACTTACATTTCTGAGTGGTAAAAGCACCTTTGAGATTGTCCTCTAGTTTTATTTCTACCCTCATCCCAGCCTGTGGTCATCTTGGCCACCGTGAGAACCACACACATACATCATGGCCCCACTCTGGCAACAGCATTATTTCCTCCTGGAACACTAGGAGATACACTGTCTGCTTTACAGACCCTTTCCCACTTCAAGATACTGTGTTTCTCTGCTTGTTTGTCTCATAAAAGAAGGGACTGGATACTTCCATGGTTGTTCCCCAAGGTATTTGGTGATCTTGATTCCTGTCCTGGGTCTACTGCTCTTTGGTTGTTTGACTCCAGATGAGACAGGAGACGTTTGACATTTATTGGGCACATCAGACATGATGAAGCATTTCAAAGTAATCTGAAAACTAATTACTGGTGTAAGTTGTTCCCATTTGTAATGGTGTTGGTAATAATCTGGTCTGGCAATGCTTTTCATCCATTCTCAACACACGCACATGCATACAAGAGAGAAAGAGAGAGCAAGAGAGGGAAAGAGAGGGTTCGGGGGTGGGGGAGAAGCAGGAGGGAGAAAGAGAGAAACAGAGTGCAAAGCTTCTCCACGATCATTTCTTTAAAAGTGTTTTGTTTATATTGGATTTTAAAAGCCAGGAAGCAGAGGGTTCCAGGCCCGTGACTCAGCTGCCTCATTCAAAAACAAAATGTGCAAAAGTGAGGAGAAGCTGTGAAGATAGTTAAGATAATGAATATGAGATAGCACTCTAAGGTAAATTAGTGCTATAAACAAAATGCATTGTTATTATTATTAAATATATAAAAATGTTGTGCAAATCTTCATAAGCTGCCTTGACATAACAGGTTAGCCTCTGTACGTTCTATAAAGAATAATAGCTGAAAATGATATGCCTAGTAGGATCCACTTGCTAACTCTGGGGATCTTTTTTCCTAGGGGCTAGCAGAACAGGGGGAAACCAAGAAGAGTACTTATCTTGAGGAACTTTTGTACATAGTTTAGCAAGATCAGAAATCTGCATCTATTCCTCCCTGAGAATCTCTACCCCGATAAATGACTCTAAAGGCTGTTCTTATGTCTGCCTCTCTATTCCTTACAAATACTAAGACCTGCAGAGGACCAAAATTTTGTTATAGTGAAAATATTTCTTTGTAATCATACTTTTACTTGTTGAGCACAGTTCATGCCCTGTGCTCCTTTACATATGCTTTCACTTGGCCTGGGGTCTCCTCTTTTCCCCAGGAGCCCCCTTTTCTCACTTAGCATCTACACGCTCATTTGTTAACTTATTTGCTGAACATGATGAGGCAAACTGACATGCTTGCTTGGGTCGGCCCCAACTCAAATCCTTCTTGCTCAGAGCAGATTTCTGAGCATCAGTCCATGCTGGGCCCTAGAGAGAGGATTTCATGGACCCCCCCCCCCATGTCTCCTCTGTTGCACTTCCCAATTCATAGGCCTCTCCCAACTAAAAATAAGTTCCAGGAGCTGGGGCATATCTAGTGTGTAGATCACTTATTCTCAGTACCTTAGGTAGTACCTTCCGTAGGGTAGGGGATCAGCAAATAGTTGCTGAATAAATAGATAAAGATGCTTTACCTATAACATTGCACTGAAACCACAAAATAATTCTGTGAGGCTAATGGGCGATGCCCATTTCACATAGGAGAAATAGGAAAAACACATGTAAGTTGCCCAAGGGTTACATAATGAGTACAAGGGGCCTTTGTTTCAATACAGGCCTAGGTTTTGTTTTCTTGCTTTTGTTTCACCTGGAGCTTTGTAGTGTGGGAACTGGAAGTTTACAATAAAAATATAACAGGTGAATACATGCTTTTCATACAGTTTATAGAAGTTCAATTCATGCAAAAAAAGAGTGTTGTTTTATTAACAAATTTAAGGTTTTCGTAGCAACACACATGTAAATTATATTTACTAATCACAGTGCCAAGTGTCCTCTGTTTCTTTTTGTCTGTTTTTTGTTGTTGTTGTTGTTGTTGTTGTTGATGATGTTTTTGTTTTTTTCTTTAAGATTTATTTATTTATCTGATAGAGAGAGAGAGTGAAAGCACAGGCAGGGGAAGCAGCCGAGGGAGAGGGAGAAGTAGGCTCCCTGCTCCCCAGGGCTCATTCCCCAGACCCTAGGATCATGACCTGAGCCAAAGGCAGATGCTTAACCAACTGCCCTCTTTTGTCTGTTTTTATTGTATTCTCTCAATCGTTTATAGTCAATACTTAGCTGTAAATGATGATCAGGTTTAATAGAAGACCTTAACATTCTCAATGGCTTTTTGAACCTCACACCTAAGTTCTCCATTTTCAGAAAGTCAACCAATGAACAGAGTTTCTTTAACTTTTCTTTCTAAATAAGTAAATAAAAACAACCTAAAGATTGGAGGAGGGAGATCATGGAAGAACAGAAGTCTGAGAGAAAGTGATAATATTAATTGAATTTTATCACATGCTTACTCTAGGCAAGGCTTCATCTCCTTCAATCATGACAAAACTTTCAGGAAGTGAGTATTACTTTTATTTGCACCTTACACATAGGGAATAAAAGAAGCTTGGAGAGACTCTACAGCTTGCCCAAGATGAAACAGCTACCAAGTAGGGGGACATGTGTCTGACACCAGAGTCTGAACTTCTAACAATCCCTGGCATCGACTCTTACGAGACCTCCGTAAGCATGAAACCTCAAGAAGTTTTATCTTGGGGAGCCACCGGAATTTTAGGCTACTTCCTTATGAACATGCTTGCTTATTACATAAAAGTAATTGCTTCTTCCTCCTCAAATCTTAAAGTAAAATTATTCACTCAAGGTGCTCTAACATGCTAGAGAGAGTCTTTGTCTTCTCCCCAGCATACACGTAATACCCAGCTGGAAATGTACGGATATAAAACATTCCCTGTGAATATCATTTGCTTCAGCAGAGGTTTGAGCTAGAGCTAGAGGTGAGGAATACATAATGCATGAGACAGGAAAGGCAGAGAATTAGAGCGCACTTAAAGCCTCCCCATTTATGATCACTCACGAGAAAGTCCTTCTGTCTGCTCTCTACTTGGTGGAAGGGACAAGAGGAAAAAAAGAAAAGCAGAAAGAAAGGCAACGAATGGGAACGTGCAAGACGTTGTGCTTATCATCTGGTGCTGAATCCAAGACCATAAATCAAGCACTGCTTCCCATCCCCTTGCCTCCGCCAGACCATCCATATCACATTATTTTCTAGTTGCTTTGCTTGTAGGATATATAGGCTCACTGCATACATTTGATTTACAATTCAGAGCTAGATGATGAATCAAGAAAACATTCTTTTGCCCGAAGTTTCTGCGGTTGCTTGAAAACTCGCTTGGAAAGAGCATGACTTTTGTCCATCTTTCATGGTAGTGAATTTAGTGACAGGTGCAATGTAGTAAAAAGAGGATGAAAAGAAGAGGAAAACCAGTTTGGTGTCTGGAGACCAAGTCCATCAGACTCACAGCAAGGGAAGAAATCACAAAGATTTCTTTGTTTTGTTTTGTTTAAAGAATTTGGCTTTGAGGATAGTGGCATTTTCTGTCACCATGGGATAAATTTCTTTGGGGAAAAAAAAAAATCTCTGCTGGTGAATAGTTCTCAAGGTGACCTGGTAGGCTTAGAATTTAAACAAGAGGTGTCAAGAGCAGAAATGAGTGCTGAGGAGAATAATGTTGATGCCTCTGAGAAGAGAACACAGGGATTTAAAAATAAAGTTGGAGCTTTTGATGTTTGGTACAATTTCCTCAAAGAAATTATGTTCAATTACAGTTCAGACCCGAGCACTATTCTATGGTATGTAGGTGGATTTTCAATTCTCAAATCAATAGCAACAACTAAATCAAATGGATTCTTTTAATTCTGAAGCTGTCAGGACTTGTTAAAGTTTCTGGAAGACAAGAGGGAATTTTGTTTTTTGGCATGTACATTGGGGGAAGTTTAGAAATATTAAAAATAATCTGTTGTTGGAATTTAAACAACTGAAACCCAGTCTGTGAACGTTTTTGTAGGAGGCTACTTATGGCCTAAGATTCCCAAGTAACCTAGTTGTTTTATGACACCAACAACTTTCTCAGAAAGGGGTTGTTTTGATTCCCATTTTACAGATGAGAAAACTGAGGCTTAACAAGGTTGTTGGTTTTTTTCTCTCTAAATATTCAGGATTGAATCCACACTGTTTGATCCTAATCGTGAGTTCTTAGCATTGGAAGAACTGCCCACATGTCCTTTTGGTTCTAAATGTTTTTAATATTTTCATATTCAACTATTCTTGGAAAACTTGGCATTAAACAAACAAAAAAAGTGTTTTCTTTATTGCAGGACTTTTGCATTGTGACTTTTCAAGTGGGGGTATATTTGGGAGCATTTCCCACACTGGCATAACTAGGAAAATTTTAATTTGCTGCACATTTTGGGGGATAAAAGTTCTTCAGAATGACACACATGGTAGATAAGTGTGACCATCAGTTGCTTTCAAGATCTTAGGCCAAACACATGGCAAAAGGATAATTTCAGCCATAAGAGAAAGCAGTAAGAAAAATAGATATGTGGTGACCTTTGAGCTTCCCCATTTAAATTTATCATGGTAGTTCATAAGGCAGCTTATTGAGTGATAAATAACAGTGAGTTTCAACCACACTGCCTAGGTTCAACACCCAGCTCTGCCATTTTGCTGCAGTGTAAACTCAGATAAATCACTAAGCTTCTCTTTGCTTGTTCCTCCTCAGTCAAATAAAGATAATAATAATGTCTGCCTCATGGGAGTGCTATGAGGAGGATTACAGGAATGAATATCCCCGAAGTATTTAAAACAGTTATTGAGGGGCACCTGGGTGGCTCAATTGGTTGAACAACTGCCTTCGGCTCAGGTCATGATCCCAGAGTCCCGGGATCGAGTCCCGTATCAGGCTCCCAGCTCCATGGGGAGTCTGCTTCTCCCTCTGACCTCCCCTCTCATGCTCTCTCTCTCTGTCTCTCAAATAAAAAACAAACAAACAAGCAAAACCAAACAGTTATTGATATACAGTTTATGAAATAAATTATATAAATTTGGCCTAATTATTCTGACATGGATTTATACTAAAAAAATTAAAAAGAGCCCCAGATTAATCCAGATGAAATGTTTTAAATGAATCACAATACCATGGGAAATAGCAATTGGCTGTCTCTCGGTCTCATAATAACTTTTCTGAAACTTTTCACAAATCTCTAGGTCTACATGATTCTAAGAACATGGGTTTGACAGGAAGGCCTGTGTACCAAGTACATCATTTAGTTCTGTTTTTGTTGAGTCACTGTTTATCTTGAGAGAAAATGACCTAGATATTATTCTTACCTGGTATTTAACTGCAATGCATGCCATGCTCTTGACCCATAGTAGACATTTGTTAAACTATATTCTTTACTATTCCTTTTTTTATGGCCTACATAATGATGCTCTTGCCTTGATAAGAAATAAGAACTTGGCAATTCACTGGCCACTTAACAATACTGGCCACTTAGTAGGAAATATTTTTTTTTTCTCCTTAAGAAATTATGTGAACAACAACATAGTTGTCAGTAAACTAGACTCTAAAAATTGAATGGGATACCAGCTCTAGATGGGAATTTAAAGAAAAATAATGAAATGTGCATTTTAATAATTGCCTATTGAACTTTTCATTATTGTCAACTGCTTTCTAGCTGAATATAATTTTTCTGTATTGTTTCAGTCCTTCCTTTATTTTCTCTTTTAGTTGAGGCTTTGGTAGTTTTTAATCTGCTAACAGATGGGAAAGCTTTTAGCTGATTTATTGATACTTTAAAATAACTGAACTAGGGGCGCCTGGGTGGCTCAGTGGGTTGAGCCGCTGCCTTCGGCTTAGGTCATGATCTCAAGGTCCTGGGATCGAGTCCCGCATTGGGCTCTCTGCTCTGGCGGGGAGCCTGCTTCCTCCTCTCTCTCTCTGCCTGCCTCTCCATCTACTTGTGATTTCTCTCTGTCAAATAAATAAATAAAATCTTTAAAAAAAAAATAACTGAACTAACTAAATTAGTTGATGTTCAGAATTGTCTATTTAACCTAAGCAATTGCTAATTTAGAATGCTTTTTCCTTCTCTCTAGGTCCCACTTAATGCAAATTAAATTTTAACTTTTCAATAAGAAGACAGTATACTCTTAGCTAACTTCATATCTTATTATTGTGTTTTGCCCAGTGTAGAAAGTGTTGTACGTGATGAAGGAGAATGCCACGCCTCACGTATGTCCACTGATGGCTCTCAATCCTAGAGGTGGGGATTCAGGGTAACTCTTGGAATATCTGTGATTGGCAGGTAGCATGTTAAAAGCAAAAGAAAATTTCTCTGCAAGTTAAACCGAGTTCTGTTTTTGTTGAGTCACTGTTTATCTCTAGATTGTGATTCTTCATCAGTTGGGGAGGAGAGTAGGCTAAAAGATCTGTAAGATCTCTTGCAGTCAGATCTATTTAACACCTGCTTTAATTTATTAAGCTAAAGCTCTTTCTCAGAAAGCTGCACAGTTTATAAAAAAGTGTTATGAAAGTCTTTATTTTGTGTGAAAGCACTTTGTTTCCATTTTCATGGTTAATTCCAAACATAGAGATGTGGGAGAATACTAAATTGCATAACATAAGAGTGTACCAAGTACATCATTTAGTTCATGTAATATGCAGTCTAGAAGACTCCACCATAAAAACAAATATACCATAAAAGCACCATAAAAAGCAAACTCAGGTAATTTTCAATATATTAACCCACCACATATTAATGAACATATCAAACAAACTGACCAGATGATCTTTGCAAAATATGGCCTTTATCTGGCAGCATTTCTTTTCCCTGAAAGTCCACAAAGAGTTAAATCAATTCCCACAAGGCAACTCAGTTTGTCTTAATACCAAAAAGCCATTGTTTTAAACATAATTCTGCATTCTGGGTAAACTTCTGAAATTATATTCTAAGTTCTTTCATAGTTTACTAGGTTTCTAAAATCAGTTTTGTAACTACTAATTAATAATTTTGTTTTGGCGACTATATATATCAGATTTCTAAAGCAGAGAAGATTCCTTGTGTGGCACATGCTTCATTCACTTGTTAATGACTTGATTAATCTCCTGTGATGCCAAGACCATGAATTCCAGCTCCACAATGTTCATTTTTGTCTCCATCCTTCCACTGCCTAGCTCCTACCCCTCACTTTGCAAGAGGATCCCTTTTTGTTCAGTCATGAGAAAAATGGATAAAGGGGTAGTGATAAATTAAAACAAACATATTTTCTGGGAAAAAATCTTTGCATATGTTAGACTCTAAGATTCTGGAAAAAAAAAAAAAACAGCAATTAAAATAAGAGCTAATTACAGTTGGTTAAGTGTCCGACTCTTGATCTCAGCTCAGGTCTTGATTTCAGGGCTATGAGTTCAAGCCCCACACTGGGTTCCATGCTGAACATGGAGCCTACTTTAAAAAAGATCATGGGGTGCCTGGGAGTTGCAGTTAGCTGAGCCTCTGACTCTTGGTCATGATCTCAGAGATGGAGCACTGCCTCAGGCTCTGCTCTCCACAGGGAATCTTCTTGAAACTCTCTGTCCCTCTCCCTCTGCCCCTACCCCCCAAAATAAATAAATAATTAGTTTTCTTATTTTAATAGTTAAATTAATATGTATTCATTCAACCTAAAAGTACACACCTTTGAATAATTGCCTACATAGTTTGAGATACGATGTTGACATACACACAAACATATATATAAATTATTGATAGTGATTATTTTTTCCCATCAATATGTAATTTATATTACTGATACATATTTATTGG
Source organism: Mustela nivalis (assembly GCF_964662115.1). Taxonomy (NCBI): domain Eukaryota; kingdom Metazoa; phylum Chordata; class Mammalia; order Carnivora; family Mustelidae; genus Mustela; species Mustela nivalis. The sequence goes on along the minus strand of NC_139027.1, from coordinate 32,494,326 downwards.
CCAAGTTTATTATCAACATATACCTACAGACACAGGAATTATTTGTTCCCATCAATAAGTGTGTGACCAGATCTCACGTATGATGCATTCGTGTTCTGTGATACCAGCGTTTTCTATGTTACATGGAATCATCCCTTTACAAATGCCCTGTTTTCATTCATTTTTTAGTCTCGGTGTTTACTAAGAAATTTTCAAACTGTGTACTGTGGAAAGAGTGTTCCATTGTGGTATGAGTCCTAATTATTAAATAACAATGCTTAACACCTCCGTCTTGCATTTTATTTTTTTTTTTTATGTTTGTTTTGCTTTGTTTTGTTTCTATCAGGGAGTAAGTATATCCTTCTCTTTTCCCAGTCTTCTCACATCCATGGTCTTATTCTCTGGTTAACATACCCCACAGAACCCTGACTTTGCTCAGCTTTCCTGTTTCTGTTCCTGTTCCATTTGGTCCCTCTCACACACCTTGACCATCTTTTGCAACCCATGTTCTTAAAACTCACACACACACATTTCTGAGAATCCATTCTCACCCATAATGCTGCTCTTCAGCATTCTCTCTCTTTCTGACATTTCCTTTAGTAGTGGAGGCCTACATCACCTACAAATAAAAAACAGATCACAGTGTCAACAAAATCAACAAAGAACAGTTATGAAAAGGCCTAAAAAAGTAAGTTGTGGGGATGGGGGGGGCGTACCTGGGTGGCTAAGTGGATTAAGCCTCTGCCTTTGGCTCAGGTCATGATCTCAGGGTCCTGGAATCGACCCCCACATCTGGCTCTCTGCTCAGTGGGGAGCCTGTTTCCCCCTCCCTCTTTGCCTGCCTCTCTGCCTACTTGTGATCATTCTCTCTGTCAAATAAATAAATAAATCTTTAAAAAAAAAAAAGGAGGTTGGGGGGTAAGGAGTGTTGAAGGAAAATTGGAACCAGAATGTTGGTTGATCAAGGCCTTTCAGCCCTCTAACTTACTTCCCAGTGAAAGAAAGCTGTTTTAATTCTCTCTTTGCTGGAATCTATACCTGAGTATGCACAGTGCTCAAATTTATATTAACTCAAGTATTCAGCGGGAGGTTTAAGGTTGAAGGGAGGGCTTGGCTGTCTTTCCACTTTTCACTTAATCACCATATCACTTAAGTTTGCCGTATTTAAACTGCACTGAATCAGGACAATAATAAAGTCTCCAGCTTCCCTCTTCCGCCTGTGCTTTAATGAGGTTCACTTTCTACCAGGACTCGTTCTCTGTTCTTTATATCCCTTTGTAATATGTGAAGTTCGTTAAAAGGAACCCTAGTTTAGAAATATTAAGACAAGGTTTTTCAAAAACAGTGCCAACTTCTACAATTCAAGAAACCAGAACTGTGTATAAGTCACGTAAGCTGAATGACTTGCAATTCTGTGCCCTCTTCTTCAAAACGTCAGCAGACCAAAAGAATATTCCTACAATAGAACATTCATTTATGCAATTATATCATTTAGTGTATGAAACTCACAAGGACATTCATAGTATTTAATCACTTTAAAAATTATTACACCTACCCACATAGACCCCTGCAGCTCATTGGAAATTCAGCAGCAACCTAAGATTCTTACATATTCTTGTCTTCTGCCACCAATTAGTATTTTATAAAAGCCTTATTGTTTTAAAAACTGTTTTATTGGGGTGCCGGGGTGGCTCAGTGTGTTAAGCCTCTGCCTTCTGCTCAAGTCATGATCTCAGGGTCCTGGGATGGAGCCCCGCATCGGGCTCTCTGCTCAGTGGGGAGCCTGCTTCCTCCTCCTCTCTCTCTCTGCCTGCCTATCTGCCTACTTACGATCTCTTTCTGTCAAATAAGTAAACAAAAATTTTAAAAAAACCTTTTATTTTACACTCCCAATTACAATCAAATATGTGGATAAGAACAGAGAAATACCTTGACAGAAAGTTGAAGTAAGGAAAACAGAAATTACATTTTTTATTATTTATTTATTTGTTTTTAAAGATTTTATTTGTTTATTTGAGAGAGAGAGAGGGAGAGCAACAGGGGGAATAGCAGGCAGAGGGAGAAGCAGGCTCTCCCACTGAGCAGGGAGCCTGATGTGGGCCTCACCCCAGCACCCTGGGATCATGACCTGAGCCGAAGGCAGACGCTTAACCAACTGAGCCACCAGACTCCCCAAGAAATGCCATTTCAAATTGTGTTGTTGGAAAGCTGATGTTTGCTACATGGGAGGGAGGTAGAAGGAGAGGCAAAATAGGTGAAGGAGATAAAAATGTACAGTTTTCACTTATAAAATAAATAAGACACAGAGATGTAATGTACAGCATAGGGAATATAGTCAGTAATGGTGTAAGTGTGGTGACAATGGCAATTAGGCTTATGGTGATCATTTTGAAATGGATATAAATACCAAGTCACTATGTTAGACCCCTGAAACTAATATTATGTGTCAGTTATACTTAGGTAAAAAACACTGTTGTTTGAAAACAGAATAATCATATAAAATTTGTCAAGAGAGAAATGGAGAATTAAACATGTTTGAGAAATGGGTTTGTATATATGATGACAAAAGGAAAAACTAGCTATTTTAAAAACAGTTACTTGGATGAATCTTCCACATTGTGGTAATAACTTGCTTTATGCCCCCATCGCCTTTCAACATAGATGGTTCCTTGCTTGATTCCCCTATATTATAATAAGACGTTGAAGTAGTCTTCTCTTTCAGTGATGGTAGAAGTTGGCAAAAGTAACTGATCGTTATTTATACACTAAATCTCAGTTCACTAGCATCCGCTTCCTTGACACACTAAGAGAAAAATATTTGCTTCCAAGATTGTTTTCAAAAGGGACACTTTCCCATCGTAAAGCCTAAGATCTTTTCTTCCCACCAAAGTGCATGTCGAGACCACTTTTATGGATTAGCGCACGTTGCCAGGATCAAGATTGTTTCTGACTTCAGCAACTTTTCCAAGTGGCAGGTCTCCCTCAAAAGTCAACATTCTCAACCATGCAGAGCAGGTACTTGCCATCAATTGGAAAAGAACTCAAGCTGCCCCAAAGTACTATTTAAATAAAGGCACCCAAGATTAGCATTTCCTTCTAGAGAGCTAAGGGATTTCCAGAGTACTTTTGCCACATACGTCACGTGATACAGATTTAGTATTTGCTTCCTGTGGTGATTGAGAAATTTTTATGTTCCAAAGCCAGTTTTGCCTATTGCCTATTGTAGTTTGTCATTGTCCAATATAGATTTTGTTTCAACACACACACACACACACACACACACACACACACACACACACACCCTCTTTATTCACATTTAAAATATTGCTTAAAGCTCCCATTTATTTTGCAGAACATTTTTTGGGATGATTTCTACCAGGTATTTCCAAACACCTATAAGAAGGGTCTGTGTTCTTTTCATGTAAGGAATTTGCAGCTGTGAGAAGTTAAGTGGTTTCCCAGAACATCTTGGTAAATCAGAAACCTAACACAGATTACTACTTCCTAATGTGCTCCCGGATATAGCTATATTTCTCCAGAAAGGAGATCTGTGGGATCATTTGGAGCATGCTAAAAGAAAAGAGAGATTGAATTTGAACCAGAAACCAACTTTCTCCAGGAGATATCAAGTTTTGTATAGCCTTTACAGATAATTAATGACAGTCCTCTCCATGATTCAGTTTTTCCCATTTCAGGGACACAACCAGGTTACTGAACAAAAACATCCTTCAACCATGAAGTAATTTGTTAGGCCTACAATTCCATACATACACAAAAATGTGTATATATCTCTCCAGTGTTTTAGTAGACTTTTAATAGATGTAGTTGATATGTCATTGTGATAAGATTTGATCTGTGATTTATCTGAAGCTATGTAACACCCAGTAATATGTTACTGATATTCAATATAGGGTCAAGCCTATACAAATAATTTCAGTGCCTAGGTAAGAGAACAGACCTGATTCGAATCCTAGTTCTGAGACTTAGTAGCTGTACAGCAGTGTTTAGAATTTAGAATTTACTTCAGTATGGACAAAGAATATATCTGCTTCACTTGTAGAACTCATTAGAAAAAGGAACAAATGAAACTTTAGATATTCTGATAAAGAGATACATTTTCATTTTTAAGTTTCTTTTGGTTTCAGATCATCCTTATTTAGAAAATACATAGATGGTCAAAAAATTGCAAGTTCTATTAAGCTGTTTATCCTACCCTCTTTCTTCTTAAAATGGCACCTTTGAATAAAAGGTAAATAAAAAAAATTAGGGCTTACTGTGAGATTAGGATTAATGGCTATCCTTCTTTCATACTGTCTTTGGGCTAGTCTCCCCTGGCTGTGTGGACTCAGATATTCCTTGAGGTGGGGTTAGTCTGTCCCTAAACACAGGCATCCCACTAGTCTACATTAATGAGCTTTATCCTCCTAACCTAGTTATAACCTAGTTCACCCTTCTTCATTCTTTCCAGTGAAGCCTAAGAAAAAATCTGTATTTTCCTGAACCCTGACTGTCGCTTTAATTTGGTCCCCAAAGTAACTGCTCAGTAACCTTTAACAACCAAGATATTTTGCCCCTACACTAGTAGACATATGATTTTTTTTTTTTTTTTTTGCATTCTCTCTTAGAGAATATAGTAATTTCTAGGTCTATGCCAGGGCATGTATCTGCAGAAGACAGCTTGGAAATGCCAGCCCAGGCTTATCCATCCTTTAGCTGCTCCATGATCATCTTCATATTGGCACCTGACACTCAGAATGACCGTCTTCCGGGTGGCCAGATGAAATATCTTTGCTTTCATATTTTTTTCTCAGCTATCCAATAAACTTTCTTTCTCTAAGAATACAGTTCAGAAAGAAATATTCTTTTTTTTTTAAGATTTTATTTATTTATTTGACAGACAGAGATCACAAGTAGGCAGAGAGGCAGACAGAGAGAGGGGGAAGCAGGCTCACTGCTGAGCAGAGAGCCCGATGCGGGGCTTGATCCCAGGATCCTGGGATCAGGGCCTGAGCCGAAGGCAGAGGCTTTAATCCACTGAGCCACCCAGGTACCCCAGAAAGAGATATTCTAGACATAGAGTCCTGTATCTCTGATTCTCTGGACCTTGCCACTTGCCTTTGCAAGACAGTTAAGGCAAACTTCACATTTTCCATTGCTATTGGGTATAATATTGAGATAAATAGAAATATATTTATTTCTTCCATTCTGTAGCTGATAATTTTTGTTTTCTTTACATAACATATATAAATATATATTAAGATTTTCACACAGAATAGAGAGATCTTACAACTCAGTAAATCAAATAATCCAAGAACGTTACTATTTCTCACTATGTCAAACTTCTCATGACTACAAGTTTAAGGAGATACACAATTGCCTAAATACTTATAAGTAATTGTGTTGTAGTATATGATCATCTGATTATCTCTTCTGTTTGCATAAAATTACACAGTTATAAACCACGTAAAGTTCATTAAAGCTATAGAGGATTGCGACTATTATCTACTTTTTTTTTTTTTTTTTTTTTTTGGTAATTTAGAAATGAAACCTCAAAATTTAACATACTCCCATTACTTGGCATGTATGCATGCTGGAACAAAAGGGCATAAGGGAGTGTAAATATTTCCATAATACATAGCTTAAAATTTTGTCACTCTTTGTGTCCTATAATTTATTAGAATTTTATAAGTATAGTAGTTTTGGGACCTTGACATGGTTCTGTTCAATCCCATATAAGTACTGGCTCCATGAGCTTTCTTTCTTACCAACATCATCCCGGACCCTGCAGGTTTTAGCACCCTACTCTCTCTTTTAGCAGTAGGTAATAAATGTGCTAAGCCATTGAAAAGAGACTTTGGGAGGCAAATTTTGGATTTGGCTGATTGTAATCTTGAAATGCACAGAAGTGCATAGGTGCTGAAAGACCAAGGGATGACAGGAGGCTGTTGCCTGTGGGCAGCTTGCCTGGAATATCAATGAAAGGAACACCTACAGGGTTCCAAGCCCATAATGATCTGGATTTGGTCTTCCCATGATAAGCCACATCACTTCTTACTACTTAGCTCAGCCAAGCTAATTCTGTCTATGGGAAGAGAACATTCTAGATATTTACCTAGACTTTTAAATAAATTTTTAAATGTTTTCTTATTCATAATACTCCGAGGGGGGGGAATACAGGATATAGCCACTAGAGGACAGCAGAGAGCCAGGAGCAGATGCTGGTGGCTTGATGCATTGACACCTTCGGATTAGAACAATCAGTGACCAGTTATGAGGTTTACACTTAATTAGATAAAAGAAGAACATCTAAGTGCTATCCACAAAAGAGGTTTAGGATGTAGTCCTCAGGTATATCATAAAACTGGTATACAGAATTTGAGATACCAAACAGGGCAAACAGCACAGAAAAATGGAAATAATAAAGGCTTGGGAATCAGACAATTGTTAATTTATTCATTTTTTAAAGATTTTATTTATTTATTTGACAGACAGAGATCACAAGTAGGCAGAGAGGCAGGCAGGGGGAGGAGGGTAAGCAGGCTCCCTGCTGTGCAGAGAGCAGGATGTGGGGCTCGATCCCAGGACCCTGGGATCATGACCTGAGCTGAAGGCAGAGGCTTTAACCCACTCAGCCACTCAGGCACCCCTATTCAATAAATATTTCTTGAATGCTCACTCTACACCATACTATCAGCTAGACTTTGTAAATGGAAAGATATAATGAAGTGCACGGAAAGGAATTGGCATGATAAAAAGAATATTTGAGGCAAAACCTCATGGATATAAGTAAAGACAGTCTCTATATAATTTTAGTTCCAATTTGGACAGGGTAGAATTTTAGGCCTTCTGGGAATTTATTACTCAAGGTGATATTATTTAACAAAAAAATAGAAAGTGCAGAAAGAAATAATAAATGGAAAGAAATGAGGTATAATGAAAGATAAAGATGGAGAATGTTATCAAGAAGCAGACCCTGAATTAATGCTATAAAATACAAACAAGACATAAGAATGGAGAATGCAGATGCTAAAACAAATAAGTAAGGAAATTCTGGATTAAAGCATAACATTATTTGTAACCTTCCAGAAACCTGAATCTGTAAATTGGGTATATCTCTCTCTACAAATCAAATGTGTGAGAAAAGGAAATGAAAGTGACAGGTGAAGACTAGTCTTTCACGAGTTTGAAATGAAAAGGAAGGACAGAAAGAAGACTACATACAGAGTGGGTAACGTTTTTAGACGGGAAACAGAACATTTATGAAACTTGGATCCAGTCATTAGTAAGATGTGTGCTAAATGCCTCAAATATTAAATTTGTTTTAGAAAAAAAAAAAAAGCCAAAACCGAAACCAAATGGAAACACAAGCAATACTCTGTCTTTGGGGTGTGGGGGAAGAAAAAAAGAATTTCCCTTCTACCCTTCTAGGTTCTTGGCTGAGATTCCCAGGAGAAAAACAAGTTTAAAGACATGTATGGCTTCTGTACACATAAGAGAGATCCAGGAAAACTGAATAACTCCCCAAAATGACCCAAGCCACCAGGTTAAATACCATCTTTAGCTAAAGACAAAGGAAGATGTTGGGGGTGGGAGAGTCATTTATGGAAGTCTATCGGGATAAACAGGGCAAACAAGGGGAATATTGTTATGCAGATTTACATCACTGCCTTCTCCTCTGATAAGAGTTAATAGAGATTTAGTCATCCTTCTCTGCCTGGTACCAGAGGGAAACACCCTTACAAATGGGGGTTTCCCTCATGAATGTAGATGTCCTTTACAAAAGGCTAACTTCTACACCATATTCAGAGCGTTTCCTATGTCTGGTGTTTCTTTTTTTTTTTAAATCCTGAGTTTTGTTTTTTTTTTTTTTTAAAGATTTATTTGACAGAGAGAATCACAAGTAGGCAGAGAGGCGAGGAGAGAGAGAGGAGGAAGCAGGCTCCCTGCCGAGCAGAGAGCCCGATGTGGGACTCGATCCCAGGACCCTGAGATCATGACCTGAGCTGAAGGCAGAGGCTTAACCCACTGAGCCACCCAGGCGCCCCTGTCTGGTATTTCTTAAAATAACCTAAAATCATCCTTATGCCAAAAAGTCATATTTGGAGGTGGCAAATTCTGTTCACCACTCAGGAGTCCTAACTTAGGGGTCCTGATAACATATTACAACCTGGTGCTAAAAATCAGCCCTATAGATTTATAGTATAATGAAGACTTATAGGACTTTAAATATCTAACTGGACAGAGTCCAAAATGTCCCATGTTATACAGAATTCCGGGCTGTTTAGTTTACGGTCATGACAAAGTTTCATGTGCTAATTGCTTTTGGTGAGTTAGATATAGCCCAAGTAAGAAATGGGTTTGTAGAGTGCATTGGGTTCATTTCATTAGACTCCAGGAGATATTACAATAATGATATATTGCATTTATATGCAATTGTTTTCTCCACAGAATTCTAAACACTGTATCTGTTTTTGAAAGTTCTGCATGCTTATTAGTTCCTACGATACTCTTGAGGGGAGAAAGTGGTAAATATTATTTATTTATTTTTTTCTGGCAAAGTATATAGGTATAAAGACAAAGGTATAATAACACAATGTAATGTATTTACAAAGATGCTACCAGGCAGTACTTGATTAGCTTATGATGGGGTTCAAGGCCGACTGCCCCCAAACATGCCATTTTGGCATATTAATTATTTTGAATTAAAGTTATTTAAGAAGCAGCTGGTATAAGAAAAATACTCTGGCCCTTTGTCCCCCTGAAAGTAGGAAATAAATCTCTCATGTTAGGTACCTCCTGTGAAAGGTACCTGTACCAGGAAGTAGAGACACATCCCTATTAACAGAGAGAGAGAATTTAGGGCCAAGAAGCCTGCAGAAACAAACCTTTTTATTTCTTCACCAATTTACTACTCCAAGCCCAAACTACTTTGTCTTGTCAATTTCTCACAAATCTGTTGTTTCCTTGTCTAAAAGGTATATTATATATAAAAGCTGCCTGCTTTGGTCACCTCTCTGAGTTTCAGATTTTTATGAGCTCCTCTATGTATGAAATTGGATCTGTTTTTCTCTTATTAATCTGTCTTATGTCAGTTTAATTATCAAACCAGCCAAAAAACCCAAAAGGGAAGAAGGAAAAAGCTATCTTCTCCTACGCTTAACTGGTATTTATGAAACCTAATTAATCAGTGTGCCTGGTGTCTCCAGAAAGTATAACTTAGCCTCAAAAATGATCACATCTACTGAGTATATGACCAGCTATGGGAAAAGAGATCATGTGGTCATGACTTCTGTAATACAAGTCTACTTGAGAGGAAAAATCTTCTTAGGAGGTTTATGCTGATCCAATAAAGGGGGGGCGGGGACTGACATATCTAAGAAAGCACTATAAATACACTAATTTCTATGCATATCTTTGCTAGACTTTGTAAATAGACACAGGAAAGTCTAACAGAGGCTTTGAACAAAGAACTAACATTAAAAAAAAAAAAAACAGGAGACGAAAGAAATATCAGAATTCTCATGAATGTAAAGACTATAAGGCTATAAATAATTTTAGTTCTAACGTGGACTGTGCGGTAGGAAAGGTCTTCTACCTTCTAATTGGGGTTAGGCAGCCTGAATACTAATAATCATTCAGAAATACATGTGTTGGTTTATTTCCAGAAGCACAGAAGAGAAGGTAATGATAGTAAGGTGATTGAATGGATTTTGGCATCCCTCATTTTTCATCTAGTTGGCCAAAAAAGTTAAATGATAAGTTATTCTTTTTATGTAATAATTAGGAAATAAGATATTCATTAGAAGAACATCATTGGTGTGAAATACCTCTCAGCATTAAATGCTATCACTTATTAAATATACATTTCCAAATACATGTGTTTCTTCTTAGGAGCTCAGAGAAGGCAGAGAAAGGATTGATTTGGATGGATTTGGCAACTGTCTCCTTTTCCCATCAATCTAAATGCTTAATTATCTCATTCAACCATAAAGTTTCTTCTTTCAAAAATTCTTTGGTATGATTGTGTCAGGTTCTTAAAACAACTCCTCCCAGATTCTTTAGGGGAAAAGCAAACAGGTATCTTGCACGGGTTATCTCCATAGTAGATTTCCTGTCTGTTATACCCCTTAAACAAAATGCAGACAGTGATCGCATTATCCTCTGCTGTCCTAGGATCTTAAACTGCACCTCGCAGGCATAAAGGGGGCCTGATAATGGCAGTAAATGCAGTGAAATGATGTGATCAGTGTTGCGGGGGCATGTGAATGGGTGTGGAAATGTTCTGGCTCTGTTTTGTATGTTGAACTGCTGTTGTAATGACTCAAACCAGGCTAACTCTTTGTATTTCAGTGTAATGTGTACTTTTATGTAAACAGCAGTGTTGGAAAATGACAAGGAAAATGTTGTCTATCAATCAGCTGATTGAAAATGCCCTTCTCTAGAATAAGAAAGGTCATTCCATTTTAATTACTGCCAGTTCAAATGACACCTTTCTTTTCTCCAAGCAACTCTGCTACTTTTATGTTCAGTCAACTTTGAAGAATAGTCGCTGCACTCCTTTCTATAGCCTGAGTAAATTAAGCCAACAATTTAAAAAGAGAAACAGGGAAGAAAATGGGGTTCTCAAGTCCACTGATATGACTAAAGGCTCACTTGCAAAAACAAGTGTAACATCAAGTATCGTCCTTTCCCAGGCATATGAGCAAATCTACTTGACTAGAAGTATGTGCCTTCTTAAAGTGCAGATTTATTTTCTTCTTTCTTGGTCTACAATGTTTAATATTAACAAGGGTTTCGTTCATTCCTTTTTAAATTCTACAAATATTTACTGGATATCTATAGGGACTGTATGTGCCGGACACTGGTGGTATAAAGATAAATGACAAAAAAACAGACAAATGATAAATTTCCTTGCTCTGATGGAGGTTTAATTCTAGCAAAGGGGAAAGTGAGTAAACATAATAAAGAATCACATTCGGGGTGCCTGGGTGGCTCAGTCAGTTAAGCATCTGCCTTTGGCTCAGGTCATGGTCCCAGGGTCCTAGGATAGAGCCTCACATGGGGATCCCTGCTCAGTGGGGAGTCGGCTTCTCCCTCTCCCTCTGCCTGCAGCCCCCCACCCACCTTGTGCTCTCTCTTTCTCTGTCAAATAAATAAATAAAATCTTAAAAGAAAAAAAAAAAGAATCACATTATTTGTTGTGTTAGGACTTGCTAAGTGTTGATGGAACGAAACAGAATGGAGAATGTCTGACTAGAGCAAGAATCACAGTTTTGCATATGATGGTTTGGCTATACCTCACTGGGGTAATATTTAATAAAGTCTTGAAGGAGGCTAGGGAATGGTCCAGATTTCCCCAATTCTGGAGTGGAAAGCAGGTCAGGTATAGGGAACAATCACTGTAAAAAGTCTAAAATAGGAGCATTCTGGCATATTTAATTTTTTTTTTTTTTTAATCTGTGAACAGTCTTTTAGGAGTTTTGTACTACTCAGGCCATTTGTCCCATAATTTTTTTTTTTCCCCTTGTGGGGGTGTCAAAGTCTACAATACAAGTAAGGCTTTCTTAGGTTCTCAGATCTCCCAGAGTTCCTAGGCATGGAGGCAGGGTGAGTTCCACTTCAGAAATCTTGCTTTCACATTAGGAGGCCAGACTGATGAACTAAGAGATCCTGTCCCAATGCAAATACTGCAAATGTGGTGTGAGGCCTGTCTTAACATAAAATATGCATATATGGAAAAACAACATTTATAATATTTGAAGCTTGCAATGTTTTTCTTAGTTCTTTAAAATATCCTAGGAAGGAAGTTTTGCATTTTTTAATAGTTTTAACATTAATAATACTAATTGCCAACATTCACGGAACACTTAATGTTTCCCAGGCATTGTTCTGAGGATTTTAAATACATAATCTTATTTAGTGCTTATGAAACCCCAAACCCAATAAGGCCGGTAAAGATTTTTTTTATACTAAGTTTATCACAATTGTTATTTTTATTTATAATTCCTTAAGGGTTTTTAAGTATTTATATTTTAATCAATCCACTGAGATGTATTTTACTTACAATCAAATTCATTAATTTTAGGTTGTGATTCAACGCATTTTGACAAATGTCTGCAGTTGCATGACTGACACTACTATCAACATTTAAAAAACGTCCATCACCCCAATTCCCATTTTGCCTCTTAACAATCAATTATTCCTCTCCCTCAAAGCCATGGCCCCTAGAAAATAGCAGTTTGCTCTCTTTTGCCATGACTTTGACTTTCTACAGTTTGATGTGCATGGAATCATGAATTCTCTGGTATCTTGACTTTCATTTCGCAATAGGCTTTGAGATTCATCCATGTTGTGGCATGTATCATCATATCATTCTTTTGTTTCCCAGTGACATTCCATTTTAGGGATAGACGACATTCTGTCTAACCATTCAGTAGTTGATGGACGTTTGCATTACTTCCAGTTTGGGGCTAGTATTTTTAAAATGTGCCATAAATATTTGTATGTAAGTCTTTATAGAGACATATATATTTTTTGCTCTTTATAATTAAACCTGAGAGCAAAATGCTAAATCGTAGGGTATTTCATGTTTAACTTTATGAGAAATTACTAAACTCTTTTCTCAAATATCTATTATTTTACATTTCTACCTATTTCTTCTACATTTCTTCTGTTTTACATAAAATGAGACTTCAAGTCACCCTAGTTCTTTACCAAGTCAAGTTCCGACTTGAAAAATGTCAGATTTTTAAAAATTTTAGACATTCTAATAAGAATAGAGTGGTATTTCATTTGGATATTAGTTTGTATTTTGCAGATAGTTAATGCTGTTGTGCATTTTTTCTTATGTTTATTTTAGCATCCGTATCTTTTCCTTGATGAACTCTCTTCAATTCTACTTCCCATTTTTTAATTGGGTTGTTAATCCTAGTATTGAGTTGTAGGTGGTTTTCATGTATTTGGAATAGGGATTCTCAGTCTGATAAGTGTTTTGCAAAATATTCTCCCAGTTTTTGGCTTATCTTTTCATTTTATTAACAGAGTCTTTCCAAGAGTTGACTTCTTGTATTATTTTGAAGAAGACCAACTTATCAAGTTTTTTGATATGTTTGTTCTTTTTATATCATACTGAAGATACCCTTCCTTGTTAGGTATTAGGTATTAGGTATTAGGCACACCAGTCTCATGGATCTGTCTCAAAAAGTAAATGAAGAAATTCACCTTCTGAGTAACAAAACCAAAATTTTAGTGAATAAGATAACACATGAATAAAAGATGCCATTTGCTAGCTTTTCTTGAAGGTAGGCATGGCCAAGTGACTGAGTGCTGGCCAATAGGATGATGAGAAAAATGTACATTCTGTAAGAATAACTGGTTAAAAGGAAATGACCCAGGTAGAAGGACCCCCTTGTCCTTTGCTTGTGTCCTCCTTTTATTGGTCCACAGTACAAATGGATGCCTGAGGCCCCAGCAGCCGTCAGGGGCCGGAAGGGGATCTTGCACACATTCACAGTGTCAGAGCAGTAAGAATGAGCATGACCTGTGTTGATACCAGGGAGTTTTCATGCCAATCCCTGGACTTTTACTTCTGGACTTTTTAATTTTATTTTATTTTTATTTATTTTTTTTTAAGATTTTACTTATTAATTTGACAGAGATCACAAGTAAGCAGAGAGGCAGGCAGAGAGAGAGAGAGAGGAGGAAGCAGGCTCCCTGCTGAGCAGAGAGCCAGATGTGGGGCTCGATCCCAGGACCCTGGGATCATGACCTGAGCCAAAGGCAGAGGCTTTAACCCACTGAACCACCCAGGCGCTCCCATGGACTTCATTATTTTAAAGAGAAATAGTCACATCACGTTTCAGCCACTTTAATTGGGGATTTTCACTTCCATGAGTCCACCGTATTGACTTCTTAGTAATACGGACATCCTGTTGCCATCTTGAAACATTCTGTTATGGGAAAATACATGTAAATATCTCCCCATTCTCATCACTCGGAATTAGGAAGCTATACTGGGATTTTGAGTACGTTTTACCTACTTTCTGAAAAGCCTATCTCTTCATAGAAGGCAGATTTGTCAGTTTGTCTTATTTATCTTCTTTAATTGAATCTATCCTTAGCAGAAGTCCTTCCATTTTCAGTTTTCAGTGATAATGCAAGATTTTCCTCTTAAAAAGTTGTTGATTATTTCCATGAACTTTTAGGAGGATTCCTGCCTTACGCTGATTTTCCCAATGTGTGTGTATCTGTATGTAAATGTGTATAATATATACATACACACACACGTATGTGTATATATAGTTTTTAATTTCACAAACATTTCTTGAATATCTATTATATGCTGATATAAAAAGGGAGAGACCTTCACACATGGAGATTTCCCTTATAAATGTAAATGTCCCTTATGAAAGGATAATTTCTACTCAGTTTTCAGAACTTCTCTGGTGTCTTTCATTTCTTAAAAATAATCATCTAAGATCACTCGTATGCCAAGAAGGCATATTTTGGGTGATGAATTCTGCTCTCCTTCACCCATTTATACTTCATTGTATTTACCTAAAGTATAAAATTTACTTTAATTTCACGAACTTCTTCAGATTTTCAAAATTATTTTAACTAAAAATAATATGTATGAACTTTGTTGTGAAATCTAAAGCAGTACTAAACCTATCAGTGGTTTTTTTCTTAAGAAACTAGCCTGAAAGAATTTTATTAAAGAGATGTATTTCAAAGGAAAGTATGGAACAGTATTTTTGTCAATTTAGAAACATCATACCTAAAATATACCTAGATGAAAATGTAATGAGTTCCAAATCTTATTTTTACAAGTGATTGAATTAGATGCATGATTTCCAGTAGTCTCTATAGAAAATAATTTAGACTACTCAATAAAGAGCATATTTCATGCATTAAATCAATTCAGCAAGGCTTGAATTGATCAAATAAAGTAGACTTTTAATCACTTTGGGTAGATAATCTATTAAAGATGCTCAGTGCTGAAAAATGCAATTTTTTTCTGCTTCAGTGGCATCCTGTTTTTATACATATTTGCCACTTGAATACATCAGATGTGTAGAGTATATTTAATACAGGATCATTTTATTTTATTTTAAAGATTTTACCCATTTATTTGATAAACAGAGATTAAAAGTAGTCAGAGAGGGGGGGGAGTTGGGTAAGCAGACTCCCTGCTGAGCAGATAGCCCAAGGTGGGCCTCAATCCCACAACCCTGGGTCATGACCTGAGCTGAAGGCAGAGGCTTTAACCCACTGAGCCACCCAGGCACCCCATAGGATCATTTTAAACAAGCTGATACCAATTGCAAGGCATATTCATTTCTATATGTCTTCAAAGAATATAAAAATTTAGCTAACAAAAAGAGAGATTAGTGCTTGTGACTACTTCCCACCCACCAAAGAGAAAACATGTAACCATGTTTGGTATAGCTGGATGATGTTTGTTTGAATTAAAATCATGTTCAGGCTGTGGGAGATTAAGCAATGGCTCCAGTGACTAATGAGTTTCTCTCAAGCAACTGCTAAATGTTAGGGCATCACACTTGAATTTTAAAAAAACAGAAAAATACCTAACAAATCCATTTGAATGGGAACACTAACGGAATTAGCTCTTGTGTTAGAAAGAAAAGGCACCCACTACCTCTTCATTGGCCCCAGGATGCCAAACTTTGTTGTTTCCTTTTCAGTTGCCATAGTGAATGACACAGCATGGGTTGCTAAATTTCCATGAAGAAAAAAGGGTTCTTTCTTTTGAAAACAAACATTGAATTCTGAAGAACAATGCTATATACACAATATAGTGTTTTGAAGCTTTCAGAGTTCTGATCATTATGATTTCATGGAGCATGCATGAGAAACTCTTTTGCTAGGGGTTTTTTATGAAACTTTCTGACAGACTTGATATTTTATTTTAAAACATAGAAATTTCATTCTTAACCATATAACTGCATCAGTGTTGACCCATTCCCAAAACCCCTCCTAAATATAATGACAAAAAATAATAAATTCTAAGTATGATTTAGAAAGTCTGTAGATGCTGGCTAGTTGTCTAATTTTATTTTATTTTATTCTTTTTTTAATTTTGTATTTTATTTTATTTATTTTATTCTTTCAGAATCTTTAATTACATGATGCAACTCCAGTTTTTGTTTTGAAACAAATATATATATATATATATATATATATATATATATATGGCCTGATAATATTCCCTTTTATGATCTACTATAACAAAAAGATTTTGGGGTGCCTGGCTGGCTCAGTTGGTAGAGCATATGACTCTTGATCTTGGGGTCATGAGTTCAGACCCCAGGTAGGGTGTAGAGCTTACTTAATTAAAAAAAAAAAGTATTTACATGATGTGTTTAAAGTAAGCCCCTATATTTAAAACAATAAATGAAAACAAAAGACCCAAAAAAGTACTAAGAGATTTTTGCACCAGGTGATATGTGGACAATACACCCTGAAACTTCTGTCATGGCAGAGACTTCTAGGTAACACTTTTCTCCCATAGAACTAGAACCCCCAATTTTAATATGGGTAACAGGCCACTGAGAATAAAGGCTACAGTTCTCAGGCAGCTTCTGAAGAGTATGGCTACATAACTAACCTCTGAGGTAAAAGGTAAGAGATATAACCTTGAGAGTGCATCCTTGAAAGGAAAAGTATTCTCTTTTTCCTGTGTTCCTCAAGGAAAAGAGCAGGACCTGGCAACTGAAGTATAATTTGGGACTTGAGGCCAAGGCCTCCAATATAGATACTCAGAAAGTTGAAAACAACCCAAATCCTAGCTAAGCATAAAACCCTCAGCTGCTGCCATTTACACTTAGCTTTCCTTTTATGTGAGATAGAAAGAAACTTGTTCATGGCTTAACCATTTTTACTTTTGTTTTATTTTTTAAAAAAGATGTTATTTATTTATTTGAGGGATAGAGAGAGAGAAAGCAGGAGCAGGGGGAGGGGTAGAGGGAGGAGAAGCAGGTTCCCTGCAGAGCAGAGCGTGGAGCCTGATGTGGTACCGGCTCCCAGGATCCCAGGATCATGAGCTGACCTGAAGGCAGACACCCAGCTGACTGAGCCACCCAGGGACCCCTATTTTTACTTTTAAAAATGTCTTGTTTTGAGACAACTGTAGATGCACATACAGTTGTACAAATTAATATAGAGATATAAACCCTTCAGCCATTTCCTCCAGTGCTGACATAATCACAACCAGGAAATTGCAATTTTATTTTGCATCTTAATTTCAAACTTATTTAATGAATTAATACTTATTTGGAGCACACATTTGGGTTTCTGCCACAAACTTAAGCCAAATATATGTCCTAGCTGTTATACTTTATGCTACGAATTACTTAGAAAGAAAAACTGGATTAAATATTTTAAAGTCCTTTAAAAATTATAATCGTGCTTGCATAAAATTTAAGAATTATCAGAGATTTTAAAAGCTAGAGTATGACGTTCTCAGACTGACGCAGAGCAGGACCGGGGTGGAGGTGGGAGGGGCTGGGCTCTATTACTGATGAAATTCTGCAGCAAAAGTTGATGATGTGACCTTCGTTCTTCAAAAGACAGAGAGCGGCTGTACCTTCAGTGAAGCAGCAGACTAAAACAAAATTAATCAATACAGGAGGGATGGCCAGGACAGGAATGTTTCTGAAGGTATTCACCATCAACTTCTCACCTACCCAGAATCTGGAGGTCATTTTTACTCCCTGGATCCATTGAGAGCCTCATAAAAAACAAACATAAAAAATGAACATAGAAATTTTGTGATATCCCTCGGACTTCTGGAATAATTAGATGTACGCAATACACAAGTATCTTGGACATGAGGAACTAAGCCACCATGAGTAAGAGTAAGCAGAGACAAGAAAAGGGAGGTTACACTCTGTATTAATCTCCAAGGGATGCCTTAACAAATGACCATGAAGGGTCATTTTAAACAACAGAGCTTAAAACAACAGAGATTTATTTTCCCAAGATTAGACATCTAAAGTCAAGGTGTCAGCAGGGTCGCACTCTTCCGAGGCTCTGGAGGAGCCCCTGTTCAATGCCTTTTTCAGCTTCTGGTATCTGTTGGCACATCTCAGCTGGCAGCTCCGGCATTCCAGTCTCTGCCTCCCCCACCTCGTCCTCTACGGAGCTCCTCTGTATGTCTCATCTAAGGACACTTGTCATTGGCTCTAGTGTCCCCTCAAATAATCCAGGGTGATCTCATCTTGAGATCCTCAATTTAATTATTATATCTGCAAAGACCCTTTTTCCAAATAAGGGAACATTGGCAGGTTCTGGGGATTTGAACAAGAGCATATATTTTTGTAGGTCCACCATTCAGCTCACTATCTCTCTAAAGGATTTCAGATAATAGAACCAGCAGAGAAGTTATTTTATATTTATTTAAAATAATTGCATTCTTTAGTAAAAGAGGCACTAATATGACACTCTGGAAAAATAACTACCAGTTTTACAAGACCAAAGTAGATATCTTCGTATTATATAGTCGTTGAGATAAAATAAACCAGTGGGTGGATTATATAGCAAATTAAACACTGCTGAGCTTGTTTGTTATCTGTATTATATATGAGAAAAATTTCACAGAAATTATATAGTAATAAGGTCAAAAGACATAAAGGATATAAGAAAGCTTTTTGTGTGTATACATACGTATGTACATACATAAAAATATACATACATGTAATAGAACTTTCTGGAGAGACCAGAGTGTCTGGGAGAGAGAAAATATAACAATGATAATTTTCAAGAATTATTAAGGTACATAAATCTTTCTTTCAGGAGTCAAAATGAGTCTTAAAAAGAGTAAATAAAAATTAAAAAGAGAAAATATAACAATGAGAATTTTCAAGAATTATTAAGGTACATAAATCTCTCTTTCAGGAGTCAAAATGAGTCTTAAAAAGAGTAAATAAAAATTAAAAAGAGTAAATAAAAATTGTACTCTTAAAAAAGAGTAAATAAAAATTAAATAAAATTTATAAAATAAAAATTTTATAAAAATAAAAGAGTAAAATAAAAATAGAAATGACAGCGAATCTGCAGCACAATGAATAAAAAAAGAAGATACCAAGTACAATCACAGACCAATTTTTTTTTTTAATCTATGAAGGCAAACCATAAATTAAAAACAGACTTCTCAACAGAAACAATGGAAAATAAACTACAGTAGAATAATACTATACATACTTAGGATAGGCTTTTTCAGTATTTCTCATTAACTTATTTTTTATCTTTGTTACTTATTTATATTTGTTTTTTATGTTTTCTAGTGTTTATTCTTAAGCTCCTTCCTTTATTAGAACTCAAAGTATAAGATTCCTCAGACTCTCTTACAGAGTTAACAGATCTCTGTTGGGTTCCACAAATCAGATGGACACATACAGACCTTATAATACTTAGAACCTCATGAAGACGAGTCCAGGATAGTGGCATTCCTGGGTCTGGCAGCCCATCTTGAATCAACAGTTCCAGAGATGGTTTCCTATTTCCTACACATGGCTAAGGTACCATGATCCTGGAACCAAAGGTTGTGATGGCCATTTCCAGATTGCAGCAAAGTTAAATCCCCATCGGGAGTCTGGCTCTGAAGTACTATGTGGGAGTCCTTTGGAAGGCCCAGCGTGGAACTTGCCTCTCAAGGCCTTCCAGTAATTTTATAAATACTCATTTATGCATACCAAATATTCTTCTGCTTAAAATTGCTAGAGGATTTTGTTATCTGAAACCAAATCTTAGTGCAGTATTTGGTAGCAAAAGCAGTTGCAGGTTATTAGACTTTTAAGGATGGGAAATTGATTGCTCCTCTGACATTGCTGTTTAAAAAGCAAGAAATATCTCTTTTTCCACTACAGGATGGCATATGCGTGGTTCAGGGTGCTCAGTGTTAAAAGCATCACTCAAAGTTTCACCTGTGTACGTATGACTCTGGCAGATGACGTGGTAGCTTCCATTGTGTACTGTAACAGCCACAGCAAATTGGAAGTCTATGAAATAGGCTGTTTCTAATAATACTGAATAACATACAAATGAAAATCATAGAGCCAAGGCTTTAAATTCTTGGCTCAAGTCACAATCAGAGAAACGGGAAATGTCTGTGATCCCTCCAAATTAATTTCTTTCCTGAATTAGCTGGAGGGCTAATACAGACAAAGATCAAACAAAATTGGATCCAGTGCAATGTTATATTGCAAAATACACTAAATCCGCAGACTTACTCAAGTCCCTAATGTGAAAACTGATTGAGAAAAAGATGATAACCCCCAAAATAGAATTTGATATTTGAATGATTTTATATAAGGGCAAGATTTTTAAATGCCTAAACCCAAAAGAGCCTCACAGGGAAGCCAGAACAACCTCTCTTCTCCTGAATAAGGGGCCTGCTTTATTGGAGAGCTGAAATGATCTCACAGGTCACCTTGGAAGGGGATACCAATTATCTTCATGCTCTACCACTACTATCTAATTTCCTCCAGAGCTATATTTAGTATCAGATCCCAGCATGCCACAGAGGCCAATTACAATGTCAAACCAAGGAAAAGAAAATTTGCATGCCAAAATAAGTGTAAGATGGTGGTAGATTGCATTTTCATTTAAACTATTTTCTGTCCCCTCCCTCTATAGCCAATTAGCACATCCCTACCTATTGACTTACCCCTTGGTCTTGTGGCTTTAATGTGACCAATGGAAAGTGAGCAGAATTGATGTACGCAAACTTCTGAGAAGACTTGAGGATCCCAAAGTGTAGTCGGCCATCAGGTGTCCTTTCCCCTGCACCCAAACCAATGATGTTTAGAAAGATCCTATGACTCCTTCAGCTTGGGCCCTGAGATGACAACAACATAAAGCAGACTGTGGCTAATCCACAAAGAAGACATAACATGAGAAATATCGTGGGGCGCGAAGGGGGGGTGGCAAGGTGTGTGTGTATATCCATTGGCTTTCCATTGCTGGAAGGTCAGTGTGTAATTCACTTAATCATTGCCTTTTTTCTTTTATTATCCTTTTAAATGGAGCTTGTTTTAGAAGCTAATAAATTAGAAGCAAATATTTACCTTAGTGTAAATAACTTTATCAGTTATTTTCTTTAGAGGACAAGAAATAGGAAACCCTTCAGTATCAAGAGAGAACTTAAAAGAAGAGACAAGATACTAAAGTAGATGCCGGAACAGCAAAGACATTGGGTTTGATGATTATTTTTGAGTGAGAATACGCTGCTCAGAACTATTCCAATTCTGCTCAAAGCTACCCTTTGATGACTGTTAATGAAGACAGTAAATTTTCTTGTTTTCTTACCAGTGTCCTCTTTTCAGTGCAGTATGGCTCAGATTCTGTGGGCAAACTTTAGAAGACACCCTTATAAATTTGCCTCCACTCATGGCTGACACAATCAAGCATTCTAACACTGTGACACTGTGAAATGTGTAAACCCGGCGCTGGTGCTGCTGCGGTCTTCAATAGCGAACTGATTACTGATGTTGGGTGCCCTGCACTTGTAAGGAACAGCCTGGCAATGAGAGCTTTGGGGGCGAGAGGTTTGGTGAGGGAGGGCAGAGGCTCCTTTCCTGAGGATCTCCAGAATGTAAGAGGAGTAGCACTTCAAAGTAAGGTGGTGAAAACAGAGTGTCTCCACCTTTCTTTTGAGATTTGCTCAAAAATAAGGCGAACAAAATTTAGAAACACCATACAAACTCTACCTGTAATTAAAAAGAAGAGATCTGTTCATTGTCACCAAAATAGATGAAGAGAAATAATGGAATAAAAAGTAGATGATTTATCAAAGGGAAGAAAGTTCAAACTCCTGTTCGATGTCTAAGTTCTGTTATGGTGACCGCCTCCAAACATCTACTGAGAACTGGGGACTAGAAAATTATCAAAGGTCTTTTTTTTTTTTTTAAGATTTTATTTATTTGACAGAGATCACAAGTAGGCAGAGAGGAAGGCAGAGAGAGAGGAAGGGAAGCAGGCTCCCTGCTGAGCAGAGAGCCCAATGTGGGGCTCAATCCCAGGACCCTGGGATCATGACCTGAGCCGAAGGCAGAGGTTTTAACCCACTGAGCCACCCAGGTGCCTCTATCAAAGGTCTTTTTTTAAAAGTAATTATTACTGGGACGCCTGGGTGGCTCAGTTGGTTAAGCAGCTGCCTTCGGCTCAGGTCATGATCCCAGCGTCCTGGGATCAAGTCCCACATCGGGCTCTTTGCTCCGCAGGGGGCCTGCTTCTCCCTCTGACTCTGCCTTCCACTCTGTCTGCCTATGCTCGCTCTCGCTCACTCTCTCTCTGACAAATAAATAAATAAAATCTTTAAAAAAAAAAAAGTAATTATTACTACAGCAGTAAACAGATGCAATTTGAGACTGGTTGCTAGTTGCTCACCCATTGTCAATCCCTACTTCTCCTTACTAACAGAACCTGATCGCATCCACTGTAATAAAATAACTGAATAAAAGATTATATTTCCCAGTCTTCTTTGGATCCAATGAAATATAAGCAGAAGTCATCAGAGTAGTGTCTAGGAAGAAAAAAAAACTTTTTTCAGAGAGAGCATGGGGGGTGGCAGAGGAAGAGAGAGAATCCTAAGCGGGCTCCACACCCAGCACGGAGCCCAGTGTGGTGCCTGAATCTCATGACCCTGAGATCATGACCTGAGCTAAAATCAAGAGTCAGACACTTAACCAACTGAGCCACCCAGGCACCTGCTGGAAACTTTTTTAAAGGCAGAGATTTGTTCCTTCAGCTTTCCCTGTTTCCTCTCTCTTCCCTTCTGGAATAGAGACATAATGTCTGGAACCACAAGTCTTCTCATGCTGTGGGGCAATCTCAGGGATGGGAAACACGTGCTAGGAAAGGCAGAATAGAAAAATAAAGCAAGAAAAATCTTCCTTAATGCCAGTGAAGCTGTCATACTAGTCCCAGAAACCTTATCTCCACGATTTCTATGGGACAAAATAAAGCTTCTATCCTTTTAAGTCCCTTTACTTTGGGTTTTGCATTATATGCTGCTAACTAAAGTCAGTCCTAACTGGTACAGAGATTTCATTTGGCTCATAATAAGAATATTCTTAGAAAGACTGGTGATGATGGAGTAAACAAACAAACAAACAAACAAAAAAACCAGAAGTTAAGCCTTTAAAATAATATAAATTCAGATTTTACCATAGGGCTTTCCATGAGAAACATTTTTTAGTTAGCTTATATTTTGGATAAGAAATTTCTCTCTGTTTGTTTTATGATTATGTTTCTCCTCTGTATCATCAAACAGAGTGCCTTTTGTTTATTTCTTATGAAGCAAATACAAAATTTGAATCCTTGCTTTTACTATTGTTTTTCCCAGTGTTAGGATCCCTTGGCTTTAATCAAAATTTGTGTTGGCATTGCGCGCCTCAAGCCACCCTGCAGTAATGAATGGTGGACCATTGCCATGTTCATTCTGTTCATAGTCAATAAAAATGCCATCGTGTGTGCGTGTGTGTGTATGTGTTGGTAGGGTGTGCATATGTGGATTGAAAGTTTAGGGGAGAAGAGTAACAGTAGCTTTTCTTTAAGTTCAAGGCTCTCTTTCTGAGGTCATATTGAGGTCCTCAGTATTATATATATACATATATTCTTGGCTTCCAGTATCTTCAGAGATTTCATCATCCTATTTGCCCACACATAGTCTTTCAAATATTTAACAAAGGTGTGCATTCTTTACGTAGATATACCTAGATCAGAAGAAGTTTTTTCACTCTGAAACAGCCTTACATACTTCACTACTGCACCAACATGATATGATAGGGACAAAGAGAAGATGTGGGGGAGTTTGTAGAAGCCACTACAAAGAGAAACAGACAGAATAAAGGCATTGGCTACTGGAAATAAACTATCCATAAGGTATACCTCTGATCATCTCTTTATGAGATTTTGTCAACTTTTATATTTCAAAACCAGCCATCAATGCCAAAGGGTCTGGACTTGACTGAACTTCTGCTGTTTGAATTGTTTGCTATGTCTATGAGAATAACAAGGTCTTGTAGCTTCTACACATCGACCAGAGTAAAGGATGATAGGGAGTAAGCATTATTATCACTAGGTATCACTGTGGAAGAAAGAGGGAAATTGAGGCTGGAAATCCAGAAGTAATTTCTTCTGAAACACAGAAGACTCTCCCAATTTGGTAGATGCTTCTCTGCCATTTTTACGGAAATACTCTTTTTCCCAAGGGAAAATAGTAGGGGAGAAAGAGAGGATCCACAACATCTTTAGATGCAAGTTATCTCAAGCCAGTTTTATTTTCACTCTGTCTCAGCTTCATTCTGGCAATCTTATCATCCTTTAGACAACGAAAGAGGGGAATCAGACCAGGCATTTATTCCCTGGATTAGAAGAGTCAATGGAGCCTGTGACACAGTGACACAGTGATTCCCAAGGGGACAGCTGTGCCAGACGCTTAAGGAAGCACCATACTTGTAGCCTATGGCTTGGGTATTCGGGTCAGAGAAAGCTAAGCAAGATGTAGAATTTTACAATACATACTGGGCCAAACTACTGTGTTATAATAATAATCTTAAATTTTGGCTAGATTGTACATATATTATATATTATAGATTATACATATATAATTATTATAATATATATTAAATTTGTACATAGATTTGATAGATTGTACATATATAATTATACATATATTAACTAGATTGTACATATATTATTATATTATTATACTAGATTGTACATATATTATTATATAGATGTACATATATACATGTGTGTATATATATATTATAGTTAATTATCAAATATTTCTATGGATCAGCTCACGTATAAACCCTCTGAAAGTTCTCAGTGATCCTGGTCCAACAAAATGCTAGGTTACTTGATGCTATTCCACCTAACATGGATACATTTTTAAAATTTGTGTGTGTGTTTGCTTTGCATAGTTTATTTTTATTAACATGTAATTTATTATTTGCTTCAGGGGTACAGGTCTGTGAATCATCAGTCTTACCCAATTCACAGCACTCACTACAGCATATACCCTCCCCAGTGTCCATCACCCAGCCACCCATCCCTCCCACCTCCTCTCCTTCAGCAACCCTCAGTTTGTTTCCTGAGATTAAGAGTTTCTTATGGTTTGTCTCCCGCCCCTGTCCTATCTTGTTTCATTTTCCCTCCCTTCCCCCACGACCCCCTGCCCTGTCTCTCATATTCCTCATATCAGAGAGATCATATGATAATTGTCTTTCTCTGATTGACTAATTTCGCTCAGCATAGTACCCTCTAGTTCCATCCACGTTATTGCAGATGGCAAGATTTCAATTTTTTGGATGGTGCTTTGCATAGTTTCTATTGCTTGGACTTCAAGCACACTGATATTTCCTGTGACAGTGTCTAATCTGCCACATTCTCAGCCAGTATATTTTTCACCTCAGACATATTTTTTATACCTGGAAGTTTGATTTGAATATGTTTTATGTAACATGCTTGATTCTCTTCTCCCGTCTTGGTCATATGGTATTGAGTAAGGAGAGCTCTTTCAATTTCATTGTCTAGTATTTCTATATCATGTATCTATATCATTTCTGGGTCTATTTTATTGGTTGATTTTCCTGATCATAATGAGTTGTGTTGTTCTGCTTTTACATATTTGATAATTCTAGATTGGATGTAGACATTATACATCTGTTGAATGTCTGATACATTTTTATTCGTACATGAGCTTTGTTATGAGGCACAATTTAAAAAAAACAGTTGGTTCTATGAAAGCTCTACTCTGAGTACTTTTTGCATTAAGTTGCAAGAGTTTTCACTCTGGCTGAGAAGATACAAACCATTGCTAGTCCTATTTAAGATTTCTGCTTATCTGAAATCTTTTGGATAGCTCTTTCCTTGACTTCAGGCATGTTTATCATACACATTCATCAGCTCTCATTGAAGACCAGAGGGAGACTCCTGACAGATCTCCAGTCTGTTTTTCTGCTCTACGAACTCTAGCCCCCTCAATATCCAGCTTTGTCTCTTTGCCTTGTGCCCCTGCTCCACTCTGTCCCCGTCCTCCTTGCCTGTGTTGTGGCTTGGAAGTCATCTCTAGAAAGTAAGCTGAGTCAATTATAGGGCTCATCTTGTTTGACCCCCTTCTTTCAAAAATCACTGTCCTACATTATCTAACATACGATGTCTGGAAGCCATTATCTTCACTTTTTTAATTTTTTTTTTCTGTTTTGTTGTATGTGTGCTTTCTCTGTGTCAAAACCTTTGATTGATGTGTTGTTTTGCTGCATGTTTTATGTATTTTTTAATAACATGGCATGTGCTATTTAGAGAAGGTGTGAGTTAGAAGTTTTGACAAAAGTGCTTTTAAAAAAAAGTCATTGCTTTTGCATTTTGGCTTCCTATATATATATATTTTTTTCATTTTCTCTTTTATGACTTTTTCATAAGGTAGAGATTTCTCATCTTCTCTGTATTGGCTGGTATCTTATTTTATTTCTTTTTTTTTAAGATTTTATTTATTTATTTGACAGATGGAGATCACAAGTAGGCAGAGAGGCAGGCAGAGAGAGAGAGAGAGAGAGAGAGAGAAAGGAGGAAGCAGGCTCCCTACAGAGCAGAAAGCCCCATGTGGAGCTCGATCCCAAGACCCTGGGATAATGACCCGAGCCAAAGGCAGAGGCTTTAACACACTGAGCCACCCAGGTGCCCCATCTTATTTTATTTCTATATACAACTGAATAAGTTATAACTTTGAGATGGATTGGTTATGTTACTTGGTCATCAGGATTAGTAAATACAAACTTGTACAGCTTGGGCCTAATGACTGATAAGAACAGTTTTATAAATTATGATTCTTGCTTTGTATCATATGATTGACTGTAACTTCTCATGATTTGAAGATGTTTTGCATTATCCATGTGCAATTACAACCTTTCCCTCATCTCAGCCCCAAATTAATATACCTTAATAAGATTCCTACTGACAAGACCTGGTCTGTGTTTCAGCCCCCATCAGACTGGCTGCTTTTATATTTGCTTTCATTATATTTAGTAGCAATGAGGTTTTGTTTTTTTTTTTAAGATTTTATTCATTTGTCAGAGAGAGAGCGAGAGCGAGCACAGGCAGACAGAGTGGAAGGCAGAGTCAGAGGGAGAAGCAGGCTCCCTGCGGAGCAAGGAGCCCCATGTGGGACTCGATCCCAGGATGCTGGGATCATGACCTGAGCCGAAGGCAGCTGCTTAACCAACTGAGCCACCCAGGCGTCCCTAGCAATGTGTTTTTAATACCAACTATAATTGTTATAGTGACTTACAAAAGATTCCCATAAATATGCCCCTTTATTTTCAGAACTTATCTAGTAAACTAACTCTTCGATGCATGGAGGGGACCAAAATTCCCTTTGCACAATTAACATTGAGCTTGATTTGGAACATCTTTTTACAGAAGCACTTTGTTGCACTAGCATATGTGCTTTCTTTTGAAGGAAGAATTTCTTGCTTTCACCAAGTTGGCTGCTCTTAATAGAGTTCTATTTCTAGAAAACTGTATTTTTTTTGAAAATTATTGAGTTTATTAGGAATAAAATATTGAAAGCAATTTGGAAATTTACTAGGGTCAATTACTACCAATTAACTGGGTGGAACCCTCTTGAATGGACAAAATATAAAACTGTGGACACTATTGATAGCTGTGAAAAAACCTTACAACTCAGACACTTATGCCTGCACTATCGAATAAAGTAGCCCTAAGTAACATGTGGACATTCAAATTTAAATTAATTAGCACTCAGTTGCACTAGCCATACTTCAAAATGATGCAGTTAAGTGATACAGAAATACTAGACAATGAGATTGAAAGAGCTATTATTACTCAATACCTGCGTCCAAGATGGTAGGAGAAAATCAATCATGTTAACACAGAGATATGGAAGATGTTAAAACATATCCAAATCAAACTTCTGGGTATAAAAAATATGTCTGAGGTGAAAATATACTGGCTGGGAAAGTAGCAGATAAAGGAAAATATCAGTGTGCTTGAAGTCCAAGAAATAGAAACTATGCAAAGGAAACACACAAGAAAAACATTTAAAAATTAATGGTATATCCATGTTCAGTAGAACAACATCAAACAACCTAGTATACCCATCACTGGAATCTAGAATAAAGGAGTGGATAATATTTTCAACAATAGTTTTAGAGAAATTGGATAAACATATATGACAAGGAACCTTGACTCTTATTTTAAATTGTATGAAAAAATTAATTCAGAATATATCACAGACCTAATTATCAAAAATAAAACAGAAAACCTGGATGACCTTGCCTTCAGCAAAGACTTCTTCAAAATAGTGCAGAAAAGCATAAATTATGAAAGAAAGAAAATAAATTGAACTTCCTTCAAAGGCAAAACGTTTATTCTTCAGAAGACACATTAAAAAAAAGGAAGACCACAGCATAGGAAAAAATATTTAGAAAATCTATATGTGACAGGTAACTTACATCTAGAATATATAAAGAATTCTTATAACTTGATAATAAGAGGCAAAAAAGAAAAAATTAAAAATGAGGAAATATTTGAATGAACATTGCACTAAAATAGATACATGAGTATAGTAAATAAGCACAAGGAAGGATGTCCTTCCAATATCATTAGTCATTTAGGGAAAGGCAAATTATGCTTATGATGAACTACTGTTTATGATAGCAACCAGAATGGCTAATTAGAAAGATAACTAATTACATCAAATATTGGCAAGTATGTAGAGCAACTGGAACTCTCGAACACTGCTGGTTGGTATATAAAATGGTAGATGCATCCACCACTTTGGAAGAGTTAGGCAGCACCCAGGAGGTTAAACAGACACCTCTATATGATCTATTCCACTATTTACTCCATTCCTGTGGTGCTTACTCAATATTATGATTGACCCAATTCTGGTAAACATTTATTTTATTAAATACAATCTAGGCACAGTTCAATACTCAGTCAACAGAAATGTTAACACTAGGTTTAGAAAAATAAAAATAAAATGTTTAAATTAAAATGCCTAAAATAAACTCCATACAAAAAAAAAAAGTTGCTCTTGTTCTTTCTGGTCTTTGACAAAGAAGCTTCACATTTCTTTCTTGGTCTCAAGCTGTGGTTCCTGCCCCTCTCTGCTCAGCCTGGGAACACTGACTGAAGGAAAATGTGGCCCAATAACACTGATGGCTTTTGTTAACACTTGACCCATCATTTTTTCTCTCTGCCTATAATGGAAAGGTCTGAGACTCAATACAAAATTCAACAAATCAATGAGTCCTAGTAGAAAAGTGAATAAAAATAATACATTAATTCCAGTTCTCAGAGCCTAGTCATTTTTTCAATATTGTGTCCCTTTGCCAGTATTTTTATAACTGTTTCAGCTTAGCAGAATTGAGAAAATTATGACCAACCGAATATTAACAAAAACAAATCTATTGATTCTCTTTACATTTTGAGAACTCTAAGTAAGGTATATTACAGAGAATTATGTAGGCCAAGAAATGCCTGATTGAGCAATAATCTTACTTGGAATTTAAAAGTAATTTAGCTTTTATGGGCTATTGCGGTGACCTAGAATGTAAGAAAGACACCAAGTTGTGAGACAGTGTTCAACTCACTGTTGAGAACTGCTACTTACCACAAAGCTGATTTTCCAAAAACAAACAAAGCTGTGTTCCTATAGGTCATGGTAACCTGAAGAGTGAATTTTAACTACGCTCTCTAAGGAATTGCTGAGGAAATGCACAAAATTGTGACCCTAACAACGTGCCTGTATCCTTGTAAGAGTTTATATTGCAAATGAATTCACAATAAAACAGAGATAAATGGAGTAGAATGTGTTTAAATACTCTATATCAAAACTTGTCTTTTCCTGAAGAATTATGGACAAAACACAGAGGGGTTTCACTGCTGTCTTTTCTTGTTCAATAAAATTCTGGAAGTGTTGTTTTTAATTTGCTTGGTTTAGAGACGAATGAAAGTAGGGCTTTCTACTAATGCAGTAGCTTTGGACTAATTAGAGTACATACGCATCGCTACGGAAGCTCGATAAACATACATGACCTATTTACATGGTAGGGGTGAGAGCTGAAAAATGCACTTTAACACATGGCCTCCAGATTATTCTTTCAAAGCATGATCTCTTGTTGGCCACTCTTGGTTTCATTCAAATGAATATAAGGTAAATTCCTTTCTCTGGAATTGTAATACTAGAGAGTCTTTTGGGAAGATGCTCATGGATTTTTGACAGTAAGACCTCAACCTCCTATATACAGGATTTTTATACCTAAATTATATGTGAATATACCTGACCAAAGGGTTTAAGGCCCATCAGAAGGAAGTACCATGGAAGTTTAAAATGTAGGTAACTTGTGGGCTGATAAAACCAGCTGATCTCCCAAGGAAATGTATTTAGTTGATTAGGTGTATTTAGTTATATTTAGCTTTCAAGCTTTCAAAAGGCAAGCTAATTACATTTCTTTGTGTGTGCATGTATAATGGCATGTCGAGAAAACAGTTTCTCATGATGCCATCATAACAAGTTCATAATTTTCTCCCACTATTCCTTTGACACTAAGAATGAGCAAGGAATGAGCAATGAAGGTCTTTCTTAGCTCAAACTGTCTCATGACATTTTTGGACTACTTGTGGATAATAATAAGAAATTCTATACTTCATTAGAATAAGCAGACACAACTAAATTCAGCAAACATTACCTCCAGTGCCAAATAATAATAATAATAATTAATAAAAATAAATTTGAATTTGTTAAATTCAGTCTTTTCCCCTCTGCAGCTAGGGTCTGCTTGTGAGCTGCTTGCAACGAGAGAAGGGAAAGTGGTACTTCCTCAACTTTCTCCCCAGTCCTGCTTCTTTCTGCTTCCTGAAGCTGGCTAATAAGAATTTCCATCCTATTAGAATGGAAGAAAGAGAAGGAGAGGGGGAAAATGTATTAAAAATATATGTGGGGCGCCTGGGTGGCTCAGTGGGCTAAGCCACTGCCTTCGGCTCAGGTCATGATCTCAGGGTCCTGGGATCAAGTCCCGCATCGGGCTCTCTGCTCAGCAGGGAGCCTGCTTCCTCCTCTCTCTCTCTGTGCCTGCCTCTCTGCCTACTTGTGATCTCTGTCTGTCAAATACATAAATAAAATCTTTAAAAATAAATATCATATGTAACTGGTATAATTATAAGAGAACCTTTACTTTGTGAAAAATAGCTAGATTTTTGGCAGATCTCTCTTTTTTAGAGACTTCTATTATCTCTTTGGAAACTCCCCTGCTGGTCCCTCAACCCACACTTCTGCTGAGAGGGCAAGCAACTTCTCTTACGTCTGAGTTTTCCAGTGTCCATGCCAAATGCTTTCTCTCTTTGGGTGGCCCTTCACTCTCCTAGACAGTTTCTTGGGCAAGATTTTAATTGACCTCAGGTCCCCATTGTTGCCATAAGTCTGGTCTCTAGATTTTAGTAGCTTTGACCCATTCATTGTCAGAGAGTAGGAAATGAGGGTACTTCCAAGACATAAACCTTTGCTCTTCTGCCCCAAGCTGCTTTAGACAACACTTAACTTAGTATTTGATGGCCACTATATCTCTATATCTCAGTAAAAATTTCCATATATTTTGGTTTGTTATACAAAAACACATTATTTACAGAAAAAAAAAAGCACTTTGGCATACCAATCACTTTATTTCCTAAACAAATATAAAAGACACTCAATATGACAATTCTGTGACAAAAATGACCTCCCTTCCAAAAAAAAAAAAAAAAGCAGCAAATAAAACAGTCTCTTTTGGTCTATTCTATATCTCACTCCTATTTAAACTCACTGAAAAGTTTGTAGTATATCCTAACCCTTAATGAGTGATGTAACCTAATTTTTCACTCGTGTTTTTGTGTACCTTCTTCCAAAAATTATTCATGTAATACTTATTCTTTGTGAGATCAAATACCTACAAAGAGGACAACATATTGTCTGTATCATTAACATTCTTTTCTGCATTTTCTTTTCACAAGTAGGCTAACATTGTTTTCTCTCTTTTTTCATTATAAACTTTTGGAGAAATCAGGCATACAGTTTGTGCCCAAGAAAGTTTTTATGGGACTTTCTTGAGTCATAGGGGAAATGAGGTGTGTAATGTTATAAATTATAGTTAGATTCTGTAGAATCCCGATCTACGTACTTCATTTCCCTTTCGTTTCTTTTCCATTAGCTGGGACTCCAGTATGATGTTGAAAAGAACTAGTGATAGTGAGCATTGTTGCCTTGTTCCTAATCTTAGTCAGATGTTAGCTGTAGGTTTTTTGCAGGTATTATTTATCAACTTGCGGAATTTCTACTCTAATGCTAGTTCAATGAGAGTTTACCATGAATGGAGGCTGGATTTTGTTCAATACTTTTTCTGTATCTAATGAGATGATCATATTACTTTTCTTCTTTTATCTGTTGATACAATGGATTCATTCATTGATTTTCAAATGTTGAACCAACCTTGTCTATCTTGGATAAATTTGATTTGGTTGTATTGTATAATTCTCATATACATTGTTAGATAGATTTATGAATAATTTATTGAGGACCATTGCATCCTACACTGTTTTTATCTGGTTTTGACATTAGGATAATGCTGGCTTCATATTATGAGTGAGGAAGCATTTTAACACCCATCCCCAGATTAGGAAAAAAGAAATAAAACTGTCTTTGTTCACAAATAAAGTGCTGCAGAAAATTTGAAAGAATCAACATAAAGGTTGATCCTGGATTCTGTAAGGTTACAGGATACAAAGTTAATACATAAAAGCCAGTTGCTTTTTTATACAGTGGCAATGAACAAGTGAGATTTGAAATTAAGAATATGTACCATTTAATTACCATCCAAAAAATGAAACTTAGATATAAATCTAACAAAATACATACAAGATCTATTTGAGGAGAACTACAAAAACTCTGATAAATTAAATTAAAGAACTAAATAATGAATACTGTTATGCTGAAAATAAAAAATAAAATTTTTTAAAAAATTAAATAAATGGAGAAATATTTCATGTTCATGAATAGGAAGACTAAATATTGTCAGGATGTCAGTTCTTCTCAACCTTATCTTTAGATTCAAACAAAATGCCAGCAAGTTATTTGATGGATATTGACAAACAGATTCTAACATTTATATGGAAGGGCAAAGACCCAGAAAAGTCAACACAATGTTGTTAGAGAAGAACAAAATTGGAGGCCAGAAGCTACATGACTTCAAGACTTACCATAAAGCTAGAGTAATCAAGGTAATGTGGTATTGATGAAAGTATAAGTAAATACATCAGTGGAACAGAATAGAGCGCACAGAAATGGAGCTACATAAATATACCAACTTATCTTTGACAAAAGAACAAAGATTATACAATGAAGCAAATAGTCTTTTAAAGAAATGATGCTGGAACAACTGGACATCCACATGCAAAAAAAATAAATAAGTCTAAATTCAGACCTTGTATCTTTCACAAAAATTAATTCAAAATGGATTGTAGATCTAAAAATAAAATGCAAAACTATAAAACTTCTAGGAGATAAACATCAGAAAAAACCTAGAGGATACTGGATATGGGGATTACATTTTAGATACAACACCAACAGCAAGATCCATGAAAGAAATAATTGATAAGTTGGATTTTATTAAAATTAAAAATCTACTGTCCTCCAAAAGACATTGTTAAGACAAGAAGAAGATAATCCATTGACTTAAGGAAAATCTTCGCAAAAGACACATCTGGTAAGGGACTAATATCCACAATATGCAAAGAACTCTTAAAACTCAACTGTAAGATAAACAACACAGTTAAATAATGGGCCAAAGACACTTCACCAAAGAAAGTATACACAAGAGGAAAAAATATATGAAAAGACACTCTACATCTTGTGTCATCAGGGAAATGCAAGTTAAAACAACTATGAGAAACAACTATACAACTGATAGAATGATCAAAATCCAACAGACTGACAACACCAAATGCTGGGGAGGATATGAGGAGACAAGAACTCTCATCCATTGCTGATGGAAATGCACAATGGTACAACCAGTGTGGAAGACAGTTGGTCACCTTCTTACAAAACTAAGCAGATTCCTCTCCTTACAGATCCAGCAATTTCCTTCCTTGGAATCTGTCCAAAGGGACTAAAACATGTCCACACAAACCTTTACACAGGAGTGTTTATCATAGCAGCCTTATGCGTACTTGTCAAAACTTGGAAGCAACCAAGGTGTTCTTCACTAGGCGAATGGGTAAAAAAATGGTGGTTACATCCAGGCAATGGAATACTATTCAGTGCTAAAAGAAATAAGAAAAGACTCAGAAAACTTAAATGTTTATTACTAAGTGATAAAAGTCCATGAAAAGGCTATATACGGTATGATTCCAACTATATGACACTCTGGAAAGGGTGAAACTATGGTAACAATAAAAAAGGAAAAAACAAGTCAGTGGTTGCCAGGGATTGGGAAAGGGAGGGATGAGAGCACAGGACTTTCAGGGCAGTGAAACTACTCTATATGGTACTACAATGGTATGTACATGCCACCATACATTTGTACAAATGATTTCTGTCCTTAACCTCAGAGTCTGGAAGTTCAAGAGAGAAGACTAGTTCATTGTAGTTTTAAAAACATTGATTAGTTTTAAAAACACCTAACTCTTAGTTCTGCTGGAAATCACTTTTGAGAAATTGTAAAAATCACTTACCTTTTCAGTTTCCTTATCTGTGTGGCTTGAAAGACTTCTAATATTTCTTTGAACTCTGAAATTCTATGATTCCATAAGATATAATTATTTCAGATCTCTTGATGTGTGGAAGTTTAGACAAGTTTGCACTTCTCTTAGGTACTGGTCTGTATTGTTCTGCTTCTTCAAGGGTATCATTTTCTGCCTATCCTATTTCCTCATATCATTGTCATTCTCCTGAGGGAACTGTTTGTACTGTTTGATTATAGACAGCAAGGGCCATCCATGAGAGAGCACAAGTTGCCTGAGGAGATGACTGGCTCCATCGGACGTTTCTGATTTATTAATAACCATGACTTATGTGAACTAGAACAGCGATTGCTATGTAGGAAAAGAATGAAGACACACTGGTGGCCAGAATGACATTTATTTTATTTTTTAAAAAAGATTAATTGATTGATTTGATAGAGAGCTAGAGAGAGAGAACATGAGCAGGGGGAGGGGCAGAGGGAGAGCGAGAAGCAGACTCCCCATTGAGCAGGGACACCCCCCCCCACCTCCTGCCCAGGATCATGACTTGAGCCAAAGTTAGGCACTTAACTGAGTGAGCCACCCAGGCACCCCCAAAATGACATTTAGAATAAGTGGTGTGTTTCATAGGACCACTCTGGGGATAATTTTTTCTTCAAAAAGTATTCAAAAAATCCTGAAGAGACCAAATAGTGGTACTTACTGTCCACTTATATATGTGCATGAATGTGTATGGATTTAACAAAAGGAAACAGTTGTGTGTAGGTGTGTACATTTATGTGCACTTCTTTTTTTTAAGATTTTATTTTATTTATTTGACAGAGAGAAATCACAATCACAAGTAGACGGAGAGGCAGGCAGAGAGAGAGAGGGAAGCAGGCTCCCTGCTGAGCAGAGAGCCCGATGCGGGACTCGATCCCAGGACCCTGAGATCATGACCTGAGCCGAAGGCAGCGGCTTAACCCACTGAGCCACCCAGGTGCCCTATGTGTACTTCTTTTTAAAATCAAAATAACTAGTGTAATTTTAGGAATGATGTTGGCAATGGCACTGTGCACCCTTAGTTTAAAGGATGTAGTATATTTGATCTGTTTCTTATTATTGCCAGGTGTAAACTTCCTACAATGGGAAAAATAAAGCCATCTTCTAATTAAAAATAACTTAATAAAGGCAATTTCTTTTCAGGATAATTCTGAATGTGTGGTCCATCAAAATCCATATCACAAATAAACTAAATAAATTAAAGAAAAATAATGCAGCTGAACCAATTTAACATGGTGATTGAAATATTTCTTATTCAATGAAAATATAGCTTATATCAATCCTGGATCAATCCTTCACTTCCAGAAATGCCACACCTGAACTGAATTGCAAAAGTTAATAATATAAGACTGAATTAATAATTCCAAACATAAGATTACTGAGTTTGGGGTTTTGTTTTGTTCCCTTGATGGCACTTCACTTAGAATTTCATCTTTGTAGGCTTTGAACTTGGCCAGGGCCCACCACCCCAGAAATCTTAGTTTTAGGCAGCAAGGTGCAGAATAGCTTCGAAGTGGCACTGGGGAGCCTGCCGGGGAATATTCTACTGTTCCTGGGCTTCAACTTTATTATCTTTCTATGTCTTTCCTTTCATCCCAAAACTACCTTAGAGGGACAGCATTATAGGTCCCTAAGGTGCTTGAAGTTTATAGCGATGTGTCACATTAAAGAAGTGTCCTCCATCATCTCCAGTCCCACCTTGGAGAGATAATCAACATTGCTGACTGCCACAGAATGTCCTGTGTCTCTAAGTTAGGAGTACTGACTTTCCTGATAACTATGGTTGAAGTTGAGTTGGCCACTGCAAACTTTATCCCAAGTTATATCTACTGCGCTTTGATTCAGCTTGACTTTCAAGGACTTTATAAGAACTAAAGACTAGAAGGCAGAGGCTTCAGTGACACAGGTCTCCTTATCATCAGCAAAGATAGTTAGGAATAGGGCCCCATCTGAATGTAAGGTTTTAGTCTCAGGCTAAATAGTTGTATTCATCCTTGACTCATCCCTTCTCCAGTTCATTAGGAATACCGGTCAGTTCACTTTAAAATACATCTAAATTATGACTGCTTCTTACCATTTCCCGCATCATGAACTCTTTCCAAGACATCATCATTTCCCACCTGGGTGATTCTAGTAGCCTCCTAAATGGTCACTGGTTCCTCCTGTGTCCCCGCCTCATAGTCTATGTTCCACAAGGGAGCAGAACCATCTTACTAAAATATAAGCTACATGATGTCTTTTTTTCTGCTCAGAACCCATCAGTAATTCCAAATTGTGCTTGGGGCAAAAACCAATGTCCTCACAATGACTTATAGGCTCTAAACAATATAGCTTCTTCTTCTGTTTTCCTCTCTAACCATGTTTCTCACTACTTTTCTCCTGGTTCACCCGCTTTCAATTATATCAGCCTCACTCCTTACCTCACACAAGCCAGAGGTTTTTCCATTTCAGAGCACTTGTTCAATAATACCACTTTATCTGGCACTTCCTTCACATAACAGCTTTATAGATTATTCCTTCACCTTCCTCCGGTCTTTGTTTAAATATCAGCCTCTTGTGAGATTTTCCCTGGTCACTCTATCTAAAACTACTGATTGTGTCCTCTTCCTTATTTTGTTTATTGCCTTTTCTTAGCATTTAATAGCATCTAACATGTTATATATATACATTATATGCTATATATATATATATATACACATTATATGCTATATATATATTACTTTTTTGCTTTGTTATTATTTCTTTATCCAAACTAGAATACAAACTCTGTAAAACACAGATTTTTTTTGTTTTATTTCCAGAGTATGATCCCAGATTCTAAAACAGTGCCTGACATTACTGACAGAAAGTAAATATTAGTTGGATAAAAGAATGAAGTACACAATGTGCTTTTATTTCTGAATGCATAAATAAAATTATTTTAGTCTTATTTTCAGTTCAAATTCTCTAATACTATACACTACACTCCAAAGTGGAATCTTTCCTCTCCCTTAATAAGGGCATAGAAAAGTCAGAAATCTAATAGTTAAAGAATTTTTGGACAGAGAGAGCCCATTTCAAAGTAGAAAGAGGGAAGGGCATCTACTTTTCAACTCAAAGCTAGGAAGAAAGGATTCCATAGGGCACTTGGAGAGTTTAAATGACACATGCCATGATCTAATTTATGCCTTGGAAACTTAGAGTTTGAGAGGTTGGTTAAGGTATATTTTCATTGCAGGGAGGTGCCAGTTTAGTACATGTAGTCCTGATGAAGAGTTAAGAGTGAGTATCCCAGAGGTGGACCATGTGCACAAAAGAAAAATCCAGTTGGAAACTCCTTAAAGGAGTTTTTACCCAAAAGGGTCAACTGATCCCCAGCAGAGAGATGGTCTATGTGGAAGTTCACCACCAAGCAACCAACCAGTGAGGAGTGTATCATTTACATCAAAGGAACTTCAGGGGAAGAATGCCAGACAATAAGGATCTCTTCTAAAACTCCATGAATGTGTTGCAGAAGCCAATGTGAACTTGAAATATGTTCAGAGCTCAGAGAGCATTACAATTATTCACAATAATACATGTCAAGTGAGAACTTTTTTCTGTCCATTTTCTTCTCTCATCTTCTCTCATTTATCAGCCCTGGTGAGGCCAACAACCACCGCTGGGAAGATGCAGAAGAATCAAATTGCAAAGGAGGGAAAAAGTGATTCTTCCACCTGTACCCCATTTGTACAGGTGCAGGATCAGGTCAAGACTTAGGAGATCCTGGAATCAAGAAGGTTAAAATTCTATTAATATATTAAATAATATGTTAATTATATAAATTGATTTCAATTTCCAAAAATAACACCAAAGTCATGAGACTACTGGATTTCATCTCAGGGGCAGGAGGAGGTATTAACCCAACAGAATAAACTTAAAGCCAGAATGAGAATTAAAAATTAAGTTGCTTAATTATACCCCCATGAAACATGTTTGTCCAGTGATTTTTTTAAAGATTTTATTTATTTATTTGACAGAGAGAGAGATCACAAATAGGCAGAGAGACAGGCAGGGAAAGACGGTAAAGCAGGCTCCCTGCTGAGCAGAGAGCCTGATGCGGGGCTTGATCCCAGGACCCTAGGATCATGACCTGAGCCGAAGGCAGAGGTCTGAGGCAGAGGACTGAACCACCCAGGGGCCCCGCCCAATGATATTGTTAAATATTCATTGAGAACCAAACCAGTGCTCTTAGGATAATCATTGCTATAGGAAATAGTTATATTTTTTGCGTGTGAAAACTTACCTTATGAAAATTTCATAGGGACTCAATTTTCTTCCTAATAAAATTTATTCAACTTTCACACACAAGAAAATCATTGTTCTTAGCTCACTCTTCTTCTTGACCAAAGAGGAAAAAACACCCATATTTCAAAAATGTCTCACCAATACAAGGGAAAGACAACCATGCTTAGTGTGTAGGTAAAGTATAACAACTATTAACTGACCTCGGTGAATAGGGGAAATTAACCCACCTGTTCAGATCACTGTATAAGAATCCGACCAAGCTTAATGGAACAGTGGCTTTCAATGCTGTCAGATAAATTATAACTTTCTAACAAAGCACCTAAAATTACTAATGCAAAGCACAGTCTAAGTATAGTCTTCAGCTTAAAGGGAATAGAACTATGATTTATTCTGCATTGTTCAGATCATACTGAGTTTCATTCTCAGTGTTGTATTATAGTAAGGAAAAAGCCAATCTAAAGTACCTACAGCAGTAATTCAAGAAACTATAATTTAATGAACATTAAAGAACAGAACTAAGCAAAAACCTGAGAGTTGACTTCATTTTAAAATGCTATCATATAGAGGAAAAAAAGCATATTACAAAGAAGAAAATTCAAACAGCTAATAAATAGAGGAAAATATAATCAACTTCAATAATCACTCAGGACATAAAAATTAAAATTATACTCATTATCATGGGCAAAAATTTTAAATCTGATAGTACAAATGTTGGAAGGATGTAAAGCAAAAGAAATTGTTTGCCCTGCTGGTGGGAATGAAACTAAGAATAATAACTTTAGAGAAAATTTTGGCAATATCTAGTAAAATATAAGATACATGTATCCTATCACAGAGAAATTACAGTCATGGGTATATATCCACAGAAATGATACACTTACATACTCAAGACACACGTACAATGATGTTTAGTGGCTTTAGAAATAAAATCAAATTAATTGTGGTATATTTATACAAAGGTAAACCATGGTGTACCAAAAATGAACAAACTACTCATATACAGCATCATGGTCAATTCTTACAATTATAAAACTGAGTTCAAAAAGCAAGACTCAAAACAGTACAGATAGAATGATCAGATTTAAATAAAGTTCAAAGACAGATAAAACATCTACATGGTAAAATTACAAAGAAAGACAAAGAAATTCTTACATACCCAGTCATAATTCTAACCACCTTCACAGAAGAATAATGGAGTGGGATGGGAGAAACACATTCATTTCTTGATTTGTAGGGTTGTTACAAGTGTGCCCACTTTAGAACCATTCAGTACACTAGTGCTTCTATGTTAGTGTTATAATTTGGGACCATGTAGGCAAAGTGGTGACCATTTCAAATGTTAAAAACGTGAGAAGACATAGTTGTTCTCTGTCATGTAAGGATTGGAAATTGTATGCTGGTGTACCTGTTGACAGTGATACAAACTCCATATCAGTGAAAAATGTCCTTTTAAAAAATTTTTATTTATTTATTTATTTTTAATTTGACAGACAGAGATCACAAGTAGGCAGAGAGGCAGGCAGAGAGAGAGGAGGAAGCAGGCTCCTGGCTGAGCAGAGAGCCTGACGTGGGGCTCGATCCCAGGACCCTGAGAACATAACCTGAGCCAAAGGCAGAGGCTTAACCCACTGAGCCACCCAGGCACCCCAAGAATGTCCTTTTTAATACCTAGAGCAATCCATACAGGAAATGAGTTGTTTCTGGTCCTTTGATCTTCCTGTCACCTGAGAATTCAAGCACATTCTAGATGATCATCATTCAGAACTATGGAAAGAATGTGTGATTCAGGTGGAGATAAAACTTTTGTAAATTCCTATTTTGACATTCTCCAATTTTGTAATTCAAGGTTTCTCTCTTTTTTTTTTTTTTTTTAAGATTTTTATTTATTTATTTTGAGAGAGAGAGAAAGACAGCGAGCATGAGAGGGGAGGTCAGAGGGAGAAGCAGACTCCCCATGTAGCTGGGAGCCTGATGTCGGATTCGATCCCCGAACTCTGGGACTATGACCTGAGCCGAAGGCAGTTGCTTAACCAACTGAGCCACCCAGGCGCCCTCAAGGTTTCTCTTTTAATTATGCTCAGCTGCCCTGATAAAACTCATCCTGAGCATTCTCCTGCTTGCATAGAACTGAAGCATAGAATATTGCAGGGGATGTGTCATACCTTTTTCAGGGTTTGAAGCCCTGACTTCCTTATTAGTTTCTTAGCTTTAAAGATTACAAATTTAGGATATTTAAAGAAATGCAAATCTAATGAGTGTCAACATCTAGTAGGTGCCCCTTTGACCTAAGGGTCAGAATGTACAATTTAAATCAATCCTGTACATGAAGCTCAGCTGTAAAAACATGGGAAGAAAGGTCATTGTGCATGTCACCCCTTTGAAATTAAATACTTAAGGCACAAAAAGGGGCCCTGAAAAATGTACTATTTTTTTCTTATTTGGCCAAATGACTTTTGAATGTAAAACTGAAGTAACTTCCTTATCACTTACAGCTCCTAAACATACATGAAGCTTTCCTGAAATACAAAACATTGGAAATTGATTCCTGCACAAGCTAATTTAAGTAGATGAAATAAATGGGGGGAAAAATGGGAAGGAAAATGAATTAGCAAACATTGACAGGAATATAACAATGCCAAGAAAACAAGTAGAATTTGACAAATTCTATTTGGGATGCTTTGTCTATTTAGGGAAAAATAAATACTGCCTAAAATCATTTTTCTCCGTTTAGCTTTGAAAGAGGATGAATTAGTATTTGAATTGTTCTCTGGTTGCTTTGCCATATGTGATATGTCTAGGAAGCAATAATTTCTTTGAATAAATCTGTTTCCACATATGAAAATCATTAGAAGTTCCATCTGATAATAGAGTTAGCATATCTCAGTAGTTAGAATAATAAGGAAAGCAGAAACACAGTTGTGTATCAATCAGGATGGACTAGGTTATTGTACACTTAGAAAATGACTCTCAAATCTCAGTATTTTAATAAGGTAATGCGTAAATAAGGTACAGTATATTTCTTACTTATATATCACACATCCATTGTAAGTTAGCTGAGACCTCTGCTCCATGCTCTTCAATTTTGACTCAATTTAATATCTCAAATGCTATCAGGTTCTATGTCTAAAGGAAAGAGACTTTTGAAAGTTTTTAATCTGAGATGAATGCCCCACTCTGAAAGTGACACAGGCAATTCTGCCCACAATTCATTGGCCACAATTAGTCAGAAGGACCCACTCAACTCCCAGAAGGTCAAAAATTGTGGTCCTGATGGGGCCATACATTCTTTGACACTCCTCTTCTTAAGAAGCTGGTACTGTGACCTCTGTTCTTGATCCTGGGAAGGCTTCATGACTACTTTTACAAATAGAGTATAAGGAAATGACCCTGCACCCATTTTCAGGCCCAGCTTTTAAGAGATTAGCAGTTTTCACTTCCTACTCAGAATACTCTGGGAGAAGCCAGTTGCTATGCAACATTTCTGACTACCCTGGTCCTGCTTTGAGACTCTATCCAAAGCAAGATCCATTGGGAGGTTGTATGGAGAAAGCTGCCTGCCATTAGGCGCAATGTAGGGAAAAACTAAAGAACCCATCCAACACCCTGACCCAAGATCCCAACTTTAAGGCTCCAGTCAAGTGATCCAGCTGTGTCCAACCACTGAAACCACCACAGTAATCAAAGAGCCCTTCTTTAACATCTGACCCACATAATAGAAAATATTAAAAAAAAATTATTATTGGTTTACTCTGCTAACTTTTAGGATTATATGCTATGCAGCAACAAAAAACATGTACCATAAACCTAAAAGTGGAGTCATCTTTGTACGAAGATAACTACCATAGTCTTTTTCTAAAATTCAGTGTGCCTTTATGTATGTATTATGAATGGTATCTAAATGCTTCCCCCATTTGGTTTACTTATTACAGTTCTTTCTCCTCCAGTGATAGAGATAAATTTCCTCTATAGAGATTTTAATCTGAGGATTTCAGTTGTCTCTACTATATTTCACTAAAAGAATCAAAAGTTTATATGTCCCTTGAGCTCTATAATTTGGGAAAAATTCAGGGCAAAGATAAACTCCTATGCCTCTATGCACACATGGAACAGGAAAAAATGAATAGACTAGAAGGATTATATAAATGAAGTGAAAAGTCTGGATATTGTAAAATGTATTGTTCCTCCCCCTGCTTCCCATCAGAGCAGTCAAAATGGAGCTAAGAAGCTCTGTGAGCTCAGAGTAAGAACGTCTTTCTGGCAAAACAAAAGACGTGACTATCAGAATTCTGGAAGTTCCAAGCAAGAAGTTTGTCTGTTCCTTATCCACAGCACTTACAGTCTTGCTTCCACTCTCCACCTGAGACCATCAGGAATAGTCTCAACTAGTCTTTCATCCCCAGGAATTTGGTTCTCATTGGTTTCTAAGCACACTGTAGACAATACCCATCTGTGCCACATTATGGCATTTCTTCTCTTCCCGTGAAATAGCACTTAATCATACTTGACATATTGTACTGTAAATTATTTACTTGACCATTTTTATTCTACACCCTTTTTCCCAGAATGTCAGTTCCATATAGGTGTGTATATTTATCTGTTCTATTGTTTGTCATATTCCCAAGACCCAGAAGAGCATTATATCAGATTAGATTAGATTCCTACTAAATTTTGTGAAATGTGTGGTTGCATGGATAGATGAATAAATATAAATGGAAAGTAAATAAAAGTTTTTAGTTCCTGTGGATATGTTTAGTTATTGAAATTGTCCCATAAACTTGATGTATTCCACTTTTTCATTTGATTTAATGCCATAATTTCAGTGAAGCTTAGGGAACTCTTTCTTTTTTTGAGTTTTTATTTAAATTCTAGTTAGCTAACACATAGTATAATACTAGCTTTAGGTGTACAATTTAGTGATTGACATAAACGTAATATACCCAGTGCTCATCACAACAAGTGTACTCCTTAATCCCTACTACCCATTTCACCCCTCCCCCCACCCAACTGCCCTCTGGTAACCATCATTTTGTTCTCTATGGTTAAAAGTCTGTTTCTTGTTTTGCCTCTTTGTCTTTTCCACTATGATCATTTTTTTTTTAATTCCACATATGAGTGAGATCATATGGTATTTGTCTTTCTCTGAATGACTTATTTCACTTAGCATAATACTCTCTTGCTCTAAGCACATTGTTGCAAATTGTAAGATTTCTTTTTTTATAGCTAAATATTATTCCATCACACACACACACACACACACACACACACACACACACACACACACACACATTCATGAATGTTCTTCATCAGTTAATGGACATTTGATATCTTGGGCTCTTTTCATATTAGGGAACTCCATATCTTTAACAGTGTATGTACAATGGTTGTGAGAAATCCTAAAAATAAATAATAGGACATAGAGACTTATTTGAGTCAGCCAGCAATCCTCTTGGTGACTGGAGATGATGGGGTTACTTTTGCATTACTGTCTTGTTATAACTTTCTTTACTTAATGGTACTCTGCCTACAATTAGGATTAAACTGTTTACCAAATGGATGGTGGTTAACAGCCTGAGGACAAGCAGCTACATTTCTGCCAGAGCTGTGTTAAAAATTTGAGAGATCAGAGCTGTTAACACATTTATTCATCATATCATCCTTTGAATATATTTTCCTCTAAGTGCTAAATATAGCAACACTAAAAAATTCTATAATAAAATGTGATATACATTAAAGACAAAAAGGAAGAAATACTATGTTTTCATGAAATATTAAC
This sequence comes from Mustela nivalis, assembly GCF_964662115.1. Lineage (NCBI taxonomy): Eukaryota > Metazoa > Chordata > Mammalia > Carnivora > Mustelidae > Mustela > Mustela nivalis. The sequence goes on along the minus strand of NC_139027.1, from coordinate 32,449,502 downwards.
TATCATAAATTATAAGACATGACAGGTGATAAAATTTCCATATATCTGTCAGAAATGTGGAACACACCAAAGTGCATACAAGCCAGAGTAATTGAATTTCCAAGAGGAAAAAAATGACAATTTCAGAATAATTTTTAAGTATACCTTAGGAGTCTTCTATACAAAAAATGAATTGTTTCTTAGAGATTTTATTTATTTATTTGACAGAGAGAGAGTGAGAGCGCACAAGCAGGAAGAGGGGCAGGCAGATGGAGAGGGAGAAGCAAGCTCCCCACTGAGCAGGGAGTCCAGGCGGCCTTGATCTCAGGACCCTGGGTTCATGACCTGAGCTGAAGACAGATGATTAACCAACTGAGCCACCCAGGTGCCTCTACAAAAGATGAAATTTTAAAGAAAAGAAAAACCTAAAAGATATAATTCTTCTAATTGACATTAAATTCTTTAATATGCATTATCCTCAGGAAATTTCCTAAACTTTGATTCTTATAAAGACAATCCAGGTCACCTTGAATGCTTTTAGATTTGTAACCTCTCTGATAAACTTAAATGGTTGGACTTTTCTTAGCCTTTCATTAATTCCCACTAACCAGGCATCTTCCTAAAACATCTTCATTCCAGTCTTTCCCCATCTCAGGAAATAGTTAAGTGCATTCTTCCAGGAACCAGTGGAATGGAACAGAACCTAGAACTCACATCGACTGCTCTCTTACGTGATTCCAATTCATCATCAAACCATAAAACACATCTGTACCACTCCCTCCTGATCTACACCACCATTATATCTCTCCTGAATTATACATATCACCATAGCATCCCAGGCAAGCACCTTGCTTTCCCCGTTGCCCTCCTAATATTTATTCTGCAAGCAGGAGCCAGAGTAACCTTTCAAAGCATTTGTCTGATCATGTTCCTCTTCTGTTTAATAGACTGAATGATTTTTTTCATCTCAATTAGCTATTGCCATGACTACTGTGTCTTACTAGATTTTTCTATCCCTCCAAACTTATCTCTTAGGATTCTCTCACTCTACTCTAGCTCATTCTAACTACACTTGCTTGTCTTCAAAAATTCCACGGTTAGTCTTGAATGAATATTTTTGCTTTCTATTTACTCATCTTGGAAAAGCCTTCCCACATATAATTACATTGCTTGTTCTATCATTTTGTTAAGATCTTCACCCAAACCTCATGTTATCAAAGAACCTTTATTTCTTCCTTCTGCCACAGACATGCCTGTTTCACAGAAGTTTACATTATTTTGTCCTTTGTACATATCATTATCTGATGGTTTGCATATTGTTTATACATTTGTTTCCCTTTCCCTGATTGAAATATAAATAAGCACTATGAAAGTAAGGAATTTGTCTACTTTGATTGATACTGTGTTTATAGCTGTCAGTATAGAACTTGACACTTAACAAATTTCCTCATGCATATGTTAGTGGTTCTGACCTGAAGACCAACTATATATATTTTGAAGACAAGCAAGTGTAGTTAGAATGAGCTGTGACTCAGAAAGGTCCCTGAAGGGCTGCTTCTGGAAGTCTCTTGGGATACCAGTGCTAGCCTGCGCTTTCTTTCTCCTGCTCAACCCTAACCTTTACCTTTACTAAAGCCTTAAGTGAGTAACCCCTGAAGAGTCTTGTGAGTACTTTCAATTATTCAATCCTGTGTAATTGATTTAAAGGAATACAATTGTTGTGGGAAAATTAGCCTCAGAAAGAACAAGATATTGTAATGCAACAGAAGACTAATATTCAGACTATGTGTCTTAAGGCAACCAGACACAAACAGCCAAATGCACAAAGGACTTGGACAGGAATTTCACGTGGCTGATTTCACAATGACTAATAGAGTTATATAGAAAGGTGATCAAATTCATTTGGCTTTAGAGAAAATTCAAAATAACAAAATATGATACTAGTTCCTACCTACTAAAATTGTACTGCTTATTGAAATAATACTGGTATAATCACTTTTGAAAATTGCTGTCAATAGCTGTGAAAGCCAGCCTATTCATACCTGATGACCTAGTAGTTTTATTCCTACAAAAATGCCCAGTTGAAAAATGTTATCTTTCTTGAAAGTTTCTCTAAAAAAGAAGCCTCTAAATGTGCTACTCCTTATAGTACAAACTGAAAATACCCTGAATATCTTTCAACAGCAGAACAGGTAAAGTTTTGTATATTCATGTAATGTACTACTCTATAGCAGTGATAATTAAGAAATTAAACCACATGCAACATCATGGGTTAAATGGACCAATATAATATTAAGTGAACAGTCAGACACAAAAGTATATATTTTCCATGATTTCAGTTAGAAAAATTAAAAAAAAATAAAGAAAGAAAGAAAATCTAAATTATGCTGTTAGAAGTGAGGGTCAAAGGAGCCTTAGAGGGGCTTCCGGTGAGCTGGTATTATTTTATTTATTGATATCAGCACTGGTCAGACATGTGTCCCAGTGTTATAAAAAAAAAAATCATCCAGTTGTGTCCTTACAATTTGTGCTTGTGTTTTAATAAAAGTTACATCATGAGTATTATTTATTTATTTAAAAAAAGATTTTATTTATTTATTTGACAGAGAGATCACAAGTAGGCAGAGAGAGAGACACAGGGGAAGCAGGCACCCTACTGAGCAGAGAGCCTGATGCGGGGCTTGATCCCAGGACCCTGAGATCATGACCTGAGCCGAAGGCAGAGGCTTAACCCACTGAGCCACCCAGGCGCCCCCATCATGAGTATTATTATCTATATGAGTATTCTCTTATATCTCCTATATCTATATATAGGAGATAATGAGTATTATCTCCTATAATCTTTGAAAATATGGTATTTATTTTCATAAAAGCACATAGTATTAGTGGACCAAATATATTGAATTAGTAATGAAATGTTGGGCATTGTTTCAAATTTGTTACTGTAATAAATGCAGTATATCCCTTTACCTACTTCAGTGTGGATCTCTCTGGTTATTTCCTTCTCATAAAATCCTAGAAGTGGAAATATTTAACAGTTAGGAACAATTTTTCAGAAATTGCTGGTATGGTACTTTATACTAGGTAGAAATAACAAAGTGCCCACTAGAGAGCTGATGCTTACTGAAGATTAATCTCTAGGTTATCTTCCATACAACAAAATAAAACTGAAGGAGTTGGGATAAATATGGAGTTGCCCCATGCTGTACTCAAGAAGTTCTGAAAGATATTTATTTGTTTTAAAGTATATTGCCTTTGGCATGAGATTTTTCCATCAAGGGTTTATTCGAGGCAACAGTGCATGAAAATGTCCACATTGTAATCTTCTAAGCAGTGTTTTATAAACAGTATTATAATAGGTTTCTGTTTAAGGCAAAGGAAAATGCCTACTTTGTCTAAGCTCCAATCATTTTTTATATCTTACTTTTCATTTGTTAACCATGCCCTGCAGGTAGCTATTTTCCTGTTCTTCTTAATGTATTCCCATTTCCATGATTTGATTAATTTTGTTCCCTAAATCTAGATTTTCCATTTTCTACCAAACCATAACTGACCCATACTTTGAAAATTAGTTCAAGGTCTGTCATATTCACAAGCATTATTCTAATCTAGTCAAATTTGAGTCTTTTCTCTGCTGGATATCCAGAGCATTTGAACAGAAACCGCTGTTGTGCCATTTTTGTTTTTTTTTTTGTTTTTTTTTTTAAGATTTTATTTATTTATTTGACAGAGAGAAATCACAAGTAGATGGAGAGGCAGGCAGAGAGAGAGAGAGAGGGAAGCAGACTCCCTGCTGAGCAGAGAGCCCGATGTGGGACTTGATCCCAGGACCCTGAGATCATGACCTGAGCCGAAGGCAGCGGCTTAACCCACTGAGCCACCCAGGCGCCCCTGCTGTGTCATTTTGGAAGCAATGGCTTACCAGGTGCTATTTTAAATTTCTACATTCAAATCAGTATTGTACATAGGTTTTGTCTTTGCTAGAATGAATGTGTTTTGTAGGTCACAATTGTCTTATTTATTCATAAATTCCAAAACCCCATGAAGATTATGGCGTATCACAGCTACTAAGTGACTTTTTTGAAATAATTAATGAATTATCAAATGTTTATCTTCCCACATCAGCTATTCACTGGGATATTTTACAGTAAAATAACAAAGAAAATTTTAGCTTTGGTGAAAATTGGCTATGTAATTACAAAATTCAGTTTCTTTATATATAAGAGATACAGTCCATAGAGTAAATTTTTTCAAGTTTAAACTAACTAATATGGCAGCCATTATCCACAGATGGCCACTGAGTACTCGAATTGTGGATAGTCCTAATGGAGATGTTTTGTATGAGCAAAAGACACATCAGGTTTTGAAGATTTGGGGGGGAAATATAAGATCTTATTAATAATTTCTATATTGATTACATATTGAAATGGCAATATCTTGGATATATTGTGATAAAATATATTATTAAAATTAGTTTTGCCTTTTTTATGTGTTTTTGACTTTTTAATGTGTCTTCTAGAAAATATAAAATTAAATCTGTGATTTGCATTGTATTTCTATTGAACATCATTCCAACAAGTTCTTTTAGGGTATAATCTATTATTGAAATATAGAGAAATGTTAGAAAATGTGTAAATAGATTTGTCCCCATAGTTAAGAAGAAATTGGAAGGATCAGATGGAAAAGTAGCTTGCTGAAGTGCATTATAATGAATTAGAGTTAAGTCATGAAAATGTATGTCATGCCAAAGTTTATGGAAACTTAGGCGTTAAACTTCTGAAAACATTCTGAATATTTATGTTTGTTCTTTCTGAAATATTTGACATATATATTCCATGTTTTCCCTTTTCTAAAAATTTCAGATGGTTCTACAAGAAATATTATGACAGACATCTACTTACATAACAGAAATCAACAAGATTTTTTAATCTTTATTTTATCAAGAATAAAAACTGAAGAAGTAAATATCAAAAGCTTCCAGATTAGTTTCTTTCTTCTAAATTATATCAACCCACTTTTGTGCGTCCATTAATTTCTTATACAAATATTTACTATTCCATTGGATTGAGGATTAACACCATATTTGAATTTTCTTTTCTTCATGCTACTTGCATACTTCATACTTCAATTTTCTAAGTGTACAGAAAGAAAGAATGATTTTTATAATAGATAACAGAAACTGTGTGCATGTGTGTGTATATTTGTGTGTGTGTGTGTGTGTGTGCACGTGTAAAGAGCCCTCATTCTTGGACACAGACATATCTACTTGGTGCCACCACCCCTAATCTTCCCTTTTAATGCTAATTCACAAAATTTAGGTTATCACTCTTCTCACTAAGTTCACCAATGGCTTTTAAATTGCCAATCTCAAAATAATTTACTCAGCCTCTTTGGGTATTTATCACAATGGAGCCCTTATTTGAAATTCTCTCCTCCCTGAGTTTTCATACTTTCTACCTCTCTTACTGTTTCTTCTTAAATTCTATGAAATCAGATGGTTACCTCTATATTGACAGTTTTCAAATCAATGCTGTTAGGCATCCTTCTTTCCCCAGATGCAGATTGATGTATACAATTACCTGCTCAGGTGATACTGAACATGTATCTAAATTTCGAACTCATCTTTTTGCTGATAGTACTTTCCCATCCAATTAATCAAATCAAATGCCTGCAAGCAATTGTATATTTCACTCTCTTTCTACTTTATCAGTTCAATTCTTAGATCCTGTCACCTGTTAATTCTAGCACTTAAATATTTAAATGTCTATTTTCTACTCTCTGTTCATTTCCACCCCTGCCCTAGTGAAGCCCTCATTACCTTGCTCTTAGAGTATTGTCATAACTTGCTTATCAAATATATCATTCTGCCTCCAATATAGCTTGTATTCTTTTCCAGTGTTCATGGTTAACAACATGAAAATCCAATCCTGTGTTTCCCACATTAAATTTCCTCAATGCTTCTCCACCATCCAGAGCAGAATTTCTCAAGTGGTAGAGACCATCACCAACAGAATCATTAATCAGACAGACTGGAGATGAGCCAGGAATTTTCAGTTTTATAAATTTCCCAGGTAATGACATAACACATAATTCAGTTTAAGAAACATTCCCATAACAGGAAAGCTACCAGTCCACTTGCAAGGCATATGTTGCCCTTCATTATCTGATTAATAATTTTTTTTTCTAATTTCTTTCCTTATCCATCCCGGCACTGTTGAACAGATATGTAACCCTCTCAAGGAATCATTTTCTCTTACAAACTTCTTCGTTTGCATAAAATGATCCTTCAACTTGAAATTTATTTCCATGTTTATTTCCTGGCAGTTTTTATTGAACCTTTAAGTCCACTTATCTGGCACTGGGGAGTTACTTTGAATCTTTATGTCCCGAGTACCTAGGGAGCATCAAGCATCTACCTCAGTGTCTAGCGCAAAAACTGCCGAAATTCACCATCCCTACACCCTGTAATGCTCACGAGTTGTTTCTTTACTTTCTTATTCATGTTAATTATTGGAGTCCTTCCTTTTTTTTTTTTTTTTTTTTTTTTCACAAAAGTTGCCTCCTTGCAGGTAAGGATTTTGTTCTGTGACATATTCCTTTTACCCGAGAGAGTGCATGACGTATGAAATTTTGTTGACTGACTGCCTCAATTAATAATTTAATGTTAGAAATAAATAAATAATAACTCCCCAAATTCCATGATGTATGAAAACCACAAACTTGGGAGAAAAAACACTGGTAATCTGGAGGAAAGTTTCTAGGCCGAGGTGTCTTACTAATAAGCAGAGTGAGCAAATCTCTTCAGGCCTCTAGCTCTGAGGTTTCTAAACAGGAAAACAAGGGGTTCTGGAATGTTTGAATGGCTCTCGGCTTCAGCTGGATTTTACCATAATGTGAGGCCTAAAATTCACTGACCCAATCTGGGTGTAAGGCCCTAGGATCAAAGGGTCTGAAGGCCTCCCACGTGGTTTCAGAGAACAGACTGAGCTTCCCTGCACCAGGTGAGGATATTACGGACCCTTGGTGTTCTCTGTCCTCTGTGACCTTCTGAATTTTCATGTGTAGAGAATGTTTTTAAGCTTTTTATGCATATGAGGAATAGCTAAGTGATTTTCACATGACATTATTGCCACTAAAATTATTATTATTATTATTATTTTGCTTTTAACTGAAGTCTGATTTGAAACTAGCAAAATATCACATTATTTACTCATGGGAAGCAAAGCAAAAGCACAGAGGTGAACAAATGCATTTTGTTTTGTTTTCTCCAACCATGCATTTCTCTAGACTTTTCTGTGCTGAGAAGAGTATATTCCTGGACACCTTTTAGGATCTCTGTCCTTCTGCCTGCCTTTGGGCTGATAAGTTCCACTGAGATGACATTTATGACATGTCCAGGGAGAAGGAGATAAGCGGACCCTGACTCATTCTGAGACCAAGAAGGCTGGTTGCTATTTACCTTTAACCTTGGTTTTCTGCCTCCTTGATAAGAGGGGGAAAGGGAGAGACAACAAAGAAAACTAGTCAAAGGAAGCTAAGTCTGGTCAGCATTGTCATATTCCATCAGTGAGGTGGCCCAGGGAAGAGCCTGAACCACTTTGAGTAGAGAAGAGTTGATAAAAACAAGAGGCATTATGTTTAGTCAATCGAAAGAAAAGGTGATACTCCTTTACCATTATTCAAGGGTTTCTACTATTTGACCTCAGCCTTCTTTTCCAAACTATTTTTTCCTTGCATTCTGATTCTAGGCAAATCAAGAATACTTTTCAGTCCCTGTACAGCCTACATTATTTTGTTCTCCTCATGCTATGCTCACCATCTGGAATCCCCATTTTTTCCAAAGACACAGGCTCAGATCTTAGCTTTATTTCAAAGTCACCTTCAAATACCTTCATCCATGCACCTGACACTTCCCATCCCTACTCCAAATGGCTGATGCCATCTCTCTGCTGGTTACTATTTACTCTTGTCATCTCCCACTTGGTATGATAGCTATATTTGTACATATGTTATGTCTCTAACTGCACCATAAATTCTGTTAAGGTAGATACTCAGCTTGATTCATGTGTGTGCTGATTTTAATTCTAGTTAGGCACTCAATAAAATTTAGTGATACATCAAAGATGAAAACAAAGTTATTTACAAATACTTGTTGTTCCCTGACAAGAAGGAAAATATTGGCACTTGAGAGTCTATAAGAAGTACTAGAAACCCTTACATTGCCTAAAGAATAAATTGCTGACAACACACACACATCCACACATAGATAAAATAGTAATATTTTTAAATTTTATTTTTTTTAGTGTTCTAAAACTCATTGTTTATACACCATACCAAGTGCTCCATGCAATACCTTCCCTCCATAATACCCATCACCAGGCTCACCCAACCCCTCACCACCCCCCAAAACTTTCCGTTTGTTTCTCAGAGTCCACAGTCTCTCATGGTTTTTCTCTCCCTCCAGTTTCCCCCAACTCACTTTTTCTTTCCATCTCCCAATGTCTTCTGTGTTATTCCTTATGCTCCACATGTAAGTGAAACCATGTGATAATTGACTCTCTCTGCTTGACTTATTTCACTCAGCATAATCTCCTCCAGTCCCATCCATGTTGGTACAAAAGTTGGGTATTCATCTGTTCCGATGGAGGCATAATACTCCATATATGGACCATATCTTCTTTATCCATTTGTCCGTTGAAAGGCATCTTGGTTCTTTCCACAGTTTGGCAACTGTGGCCATTACTGCTATGAACATGGGGGTACAGGTGGCCCTTCTTTTCACTACATCTGTATCTTTGGGGTAAATAAATACCCAGTAGTGCAATTGCAGGGGGATATGGTAGCTCTGTGTTTAATTTCTTAAGAAATCTCACACTGTCTTCCAAAGTGGCTACACCAACTTGCATTCCCACCAACAGTGTAAGAGGGTCCCCCCTTCTCCACATGCTGTCCAACACTTGTTGTTTACTGTCTTGTTAATTTTGGCCATTCTAGCTGGTGTAAGGTGGTATCCCAATGTGGTTTTGATTTGAATCTCCCTGATGGCTAATGATGATGAACATTTTTCCATGTGTCTGTTAGCTATTTGTATGTCTTCCAATACTCTCATCTCCTTCCAAATAAAATATTCCAAATAAGTATATAATTAAGTTAGATAATAATAGCAAATCCACAAATGTTTCTTCCCGTTCAGTCTTACCACAATGAAGCTTAATGAAAATTGTTACATTTTCAAATTGTAATTTTTCTGCTCATACATTTTGTTGCCTTTTTGCTTCTCAAGGATAGAAATTGGAGACAACTTGCTTCCTTAGTTGTATAATGGCCAATAACCAGTCCTTACTTCAGGATTTAGAAATTTAACAACATGCAAAAAAGTAAGAGCTATTAATCAACAATTTTTAAAAATTGACTTCACTGTCTATGGCTGGGAATAATAATAAGAACAGTATCCCATGAGTGAGTTTTAAAATTATATACATTCTCATGACATGTTCTTTTGGAACATGAAAAAGCAGCTGATCTTCATTTCTACCCAGAATTGTTTGTCACAACTTATATTCAGAAAAGCAAATATTTGAGTCTACAATTAAATTGTGGTAGATTGTATCCCCCAATGGCTATAACCATTCTTTCTCCTGTATACTCCATTTTTGACAGTGTCATCTCAGAGCTCCCCCTATCAAAAGCTAGAGTTTATTTCTTTGTAACCTGAATCTGGACTGAACTTGGGACTTGTGTTTGGCCACAAGAATATGACAAATGCAACAATGGCCCATTTCTGAACCCAGGTTTAAGAATGAAGGGAATTAGGGGCGCCTGGGTGGCCCAGTCGATTGAGCCTCTGACTCTTGGTTTCAGCTCAGGTCATGGTCTTGGTGGGGTTCAGTCCAGTGTCAGGAACATCCTGCTTAGCATGGAGTCAGCTTGAGTTTCTCACTCCTCTGACGTTTCTCTCTCCACACCCCTCAGTTTCAAATAAATAAATAAATAAATATTTAGAAAAAGAATGAAGGGAATTGTACTTCAAGATCTGTGCATCCTGCAAGTATTCTCATATGTGCCATGATAGTTGCCACAAGTTGGAGAAGAAAAAAACCATAGCATTAAACATTGCCTGAACCAAGAACATGTAGAAAGTGCACATGCACTTACTGAGTTAAATTATTATCAAAGCTTCTTGCATAGTAAGTTTGAGTCATCCTCTTGGCTTTCTCTGGCATTATATTATAAATTTTATAATAAATATCCATGGGATGATAGAGTTGAACTTAGAAAAATTAGGTATAGTCTGGCAACTTCTATTTATGGGATTTTATGGATTTCAGATACAAATTAATAATCTCAGCTCTGTATTAGAAAAATGCTTATGTCCCTATTATTAAAAACAAAAATGTCCCTATTCTGTCTTTCCTTAGCACATAGCCAGAAATTGCCAGTTCTTACTATAAATTTAATTGGCCTGTCTACTTCAGAAATCTGTCAAGTTCCTTGAAAGCAGAGACTTTATCTTACTCAGATTGTATCGCTGGCACCAAATGAAAATGTGAATTCCAAATACAGGAACAATGTATTTTCATACAAATACATCCTATATTCTAGTCCTCTGGGTATCTAGGAATAAGCACTGGTTTTTCAGTATCCATTGTTGTTGAGTTTAAAATGTCCCCCAAGTATTTGAGTCAGGGAAGAAATAATTTAACCATATTTGAATTACTGGATGGCCACCCCCATGAACAATGCTTTAAACTCCTACGCAGTTCTCAGGACCCTAGAATCGAACACTTATGTAGAGACAAGCTCTTTAGTAAGGAAGTCCAGGAGAGTAAGAAAATAAAGAAAAGCATTCTTACTGCCTCCTCACAGAAATCAGCACAGACCTTCCTTTCCCTTTGTTCGTTATTTCTCCCATTCCAATTCTAGTCAGAAACGTAGATAAAATGCAGTTCATGAGTATACAAAGGGATTCTAGTACTCATTTATAAATATCAAACCTCCATTTTATTTCGTTTTATATTTTTTAAATATTTATTTATTTAGTTAGTTAGTTAGTTGAGAGAGAGAGAGCAAGTTTGGGAGGGGGGCAGAGGAAGAGACTCTCAGGTAGACTCTGCTCAGCCAGGAGCCCTGTGTGGGGCTCCACAGCACAACACTGAGATCATGACCTGACCTGAAATCAAGAGTTGGATACTTGACTGACTGAGCTACCCAGGCTCCCGTCGACTTTATTTTACTAAAATTGTTAAGGATAATAATATTTCTGATGTACCTGACCTCTGTTAGGAGTTAGAAAGTTTCCACTAGAAACTTTCAAGTCTGTGTTGCTAACACATTTCCCTCATTATTGCTGCCAGTAGCAGGATAAAGGGATTTGTAATCTGTCTCTCTATTTCTGGGTGAGCCTGGTTTGCAGCATCACTTGGTAATATTGTTAAAATGATACCAGCTTCTCCTGGGGACAGAGACCACCATAGAGAAAACACTGAAGGAAGGGGCCAACAGAAAACTTCATTTTTGGATGTGGTCCCTGACACGGAGCTTCTGACCACACAGCCTGCTGCAGCCAGTCCTGAATTTGCTTCTGAATGAATGATTCCCACTGCATCCTGATGGTCCTGTGTCCACTTTCTTTGTTCTTTTCTTTTTTATTTATTTTTTTAAATTTTATTTTCTTTTTTCTGTGTTCCAAGATTCATTGTTTATGCACCACACCCATTGCTCCATGCAATACGTGCCCACCTTAATAGCCACCACCAGGCTCACCCAATCCTCCATCCCCTCCCCTCCAAAATTCTCAGTTTGTTTTTCAGAGTCCACAGTCTCTCATGGTTCATCTCCCCCTCCGAATTCCCCCAACTGACTTTTCCTTTCCTTCTCTTAATGTTCTTTGTCCTTTTCTTGATTTATCCCACCTTCACATGCCTCTTCAGGCCACTTAGCTTGTTCTTATGCTCTTTATAATGGAATATTTGAATTTTTCATGTGGATCACAGGAAAAAATATAAAACTATGTATTCTTATTTTTATATCAAGACATACCCCAAAATGTACCTTAAAATGGATAAAATACTATAGACTAAAAATCCACTTGGGGATAATAAAACATTTAGCATGAAGTTTAGGGTGAAAACATAATGTCTCCACACACCCAACTGTTGTAATAAAATATATATAAATTTTGTTCTGTGATTTTATTTTAATATAATACCAACAGAAGTTCTTGTTATAAATAAATTTCGTTAATTTTTAGGGTCTTTTTAGCTCTCTCTGTAGTTATTATGAAAAAATAATATTTTGCAGCAGTATAGTACTGTCTGAAAGACTTTATGTATATGTTTTCATAGTGAAGAGATGTGATTTAAAAAATAGACACTTTAGGGGTACCTGGGTGGCTCAGTGAGTTAAAGCCTCTTCCTTCGGCTCGGGTCATGATCCCGGTGTCCTGGGATAGAGCCCCTCATCGAGGTCTCTGCTCAGCGGAGACCCTGCTTACCTCTCTCTCTCTCTGCCTGCCTCTCTGCCTACTTGTGATCTGTCTGTCAAATAGATAAATAAAATCTTTTTTTAAAAAATAGAGACCTTAGAATTTTTGCAATATAATTTGTCTTTTTCCAAGCAATTAAGATTTCATAGATCTTCCGTGGGACTTGCTTACTCCATACTCATCCATATGTAAAAATAAAATTAATTATATATACTACTTATTTTGTTCTTTCAATTTGTTTTATAATTCTATACACAATGAGGAAACAGACAGGGCATAAGTTGTGCTTCTAATTTCTACAATGTTCTCATATCAAATCAATAACTGAATTCCTTCCCCAATGAACTTCCTCCAAATTAAAAGTAGAAAAAGCAGAATGACCTTTATTTTGCCTATAATCGCATATTTCCCACACCAGTCTACTTAGATCTGTCATGGTTCTCTGACTACAGTATATTTAAGAACAGATTCCTCCTTTTAATTTTTAAACTGCCTTCTGCATTTAAAAAAATGAAGGGGGGGTGCCTGGGTGGCTCAGTGGGTTAAGCCGCTGCCTTCGGCTCAGGTCATGATCTCAGGGTCCTGGGATCGAGTCCCGCATCGGGCTCTCTGTTCAGCAGGGGGCCTGCTTCTCTCTCTCTCTCTCTCTCTCTGCCTGCATTTCCGTCTACTTGTGATCTCTCTCTGTCAAATAAATAAATAAAATCTTTAAAAAAAAAAAGAAAGAAAGAAATGAAGGGGGAAATAACTCAATAGACCACAAACGTTTCCTGTACAGGAAACTATACACATTTAATGTAAAATGGAGTAAAACACATGGCAAACTCACCAATGCAGGCATATAATAGTCACAAAACCAAGCTCTTGTTTTAACAGTCATATATCAATCATCTAATAGTGATCCATTAAGCAAAAAATGCTCATATTTTATTTATGTAAAAGTTTTCCAAGTAACTTCATTCTATAATTTTATAACTGCAATTTTGAGATAATATGTATTTATTGGATACAACTACAAATTGACATCTTCTATTTTTACTTTTAAATCAAACACATTTTAATTTTAATCACATTAATTAGTATCTTATTTTCAAATGAATGATCTTACTTTTTAAAGGAGCATTATTTGAAATAAACGACTATCTGTAAAATAATTTTTAAACTTTTGATTTTTCATGCACTAAAATGAATTAATTAGAAAAAATGATTTTTGACTCATAGACATTTATGGAAAAGATGAGCTTACTTGATGATAATACTTTTAAGAATCAGTCATACAAATTCACAAATTGACTTTCTTAATAAATTTTAATTTTCTTATCTTTGGATAGTCTTTGTCAAATAGCTTTCCAAAAGTAAGAATGGTAAAGTCTTTGTGAACTTGAATCTAATTTCAAAGAACCAATAATTTTAATACAGCCAGTAACTCAATGGTGGGAAGCAAGGCTTATATCAATACTTCTTTCCTTTTTTGGTGATATGTTGCTGTAGAAACATTCAGGAAATTCCTGGACCCAAACAACATACCAAATGAGACAAAAATAAAAGTGTTTTCCCTGGTACTCCTCAGCTTTTAAAAGGATTAATGGCAATCTAAATGTGCTGATTTTATTGCCATATAAAACCACAGGCAGATTACATCAGCCGAGGCTTAGTGGAAAGAAACATCAAGGCTGAGATTTTGAAGATGTTGATATAAGAAAACAAAGTAGAACTGTAAGTTCATAATGGAAACAATTTGGGGGGAAAGTATCCGTAAGTGTTACGAGACGGGTCTCTCACCGTGTGACTTGGAAGACAGCTACAAGAATGTGAGCAACCCACTCTTTCTCCATTAAGGCAAGTTCTCTGAGTAATGACCAACAACGTGATTTTAGAAGTGACAGAAAGAAGCCTCTATTGCCCAAAATTTCTCAATCTGCTAGTTAGAGCCAGAATAGATTTTACATTTCGTCTTGTATTTGATTACCATCTTTGAAAATATTGAAAAGAAATATAACACTTTAAATTTGGCTAAAAGATCCAAACACCATTTCCCCACATTATTTCTATCTCATATATCATTTTACTAGCTATATATATTAACTCCAAACATAATGTATCTGTGAACACATTTATTTATTCCACCAATGTTTATCTTGTGCCTGAATGTCCCATGTAGAGAATTTAAATCATGAGTAGAATAGGGAGAAATCCTTTTGTGAAAAAGGTTATGGTCTAGTGAAGAATATAGATATTAAGGAAATGATAGCACATTTTATTAGTTGCTACTCAGCTATTTACCAGTTGTGAATATTAATGTGTCATTATCAATTCACATTTCTCTTCAATCCTTTTAAGTAATCCTATTTGTTTTCTGCCTATCTTTCCATTAAGGTAAATGAAATGTAGTGCAACCATGCTTCCTCCCCAACTATGTATTCATCGTTTCTAATAATAAGGACACAGAGTCCCATTAGGAATAACAGGCATCAGTTGAAGATGGAGTCATGAAAACTTGCTCCCTATTAGAATGTCAATATGGCAGATAAATGGAGACATCACAAGGTTCTAAAAACAGAACTCACCAGTGGATGTCTGAGAACAAGTTGTGTCATGTGAAGGCACAGATTTGTGGAATGCAGAGGGAAATGGGGAATGAATTTTATCTTCTTTATAATAATTTTGAATGCCCACCCCTGTACCCTGTAAGGACCCATTCACATTCTCTAAGGCTACCTTGCAAACTGAGTTATCTTAATGGATATTGCAAATAGTCCTTCCATTTCTTCTGATACGTCTTTCTGGAGAGAATGAGAGTGTGTAGAAGAATCTAACATATGAGGGATGAGAACCTCTAATGGACTGCACCCCTTCACTT
The DNA here is from genome assembly GCF_964662115.1 of Mustela nivalis. Taxonomy (NCBI): domain Eukaryota; kingdom Metazoa; phylum Chordata; class Mammalia; order Carnivora; family Mustelidae; genus Mustela; species Mustela nivalis. Next base: position 32,434,179 of record NC_139027.1, on the reverse strand, counting down.
CTCATTTAATCTTCTCTTTAATCTCTACAATGACGGTAGAGGTTGGATATACCTGTCCCCACTTTATGGATGATCAAAATTAAGCTGAGAGATGAAGAAAATTGTTCAAGATAATAAAGAGTAAAAATTTAAACCTAGACGTCTTTTATTCCACTGCTCCTAACAACTAAAATGCCTTCAGTAAATACTTGAAAATTACCTGTGGTAATGAGTATATTTTTTCTTCTGTAATAAGGCTGAACTTGTTTGTGTTTCCAGTCAGTAGATTTTAGAACTGTGTTGTAACTTATCAAACTATTACCAAAATCTAATTGCAAAAATTTATTATCCCAATTTCTTTTATAGGTGTTTGTTTTGACATCTAGATTCATTTAAGATGAAAAGGAAGCTATGCAAATCTGCAATGTAGAAGTCGTCACTAGAAAAGGTCAGATTTTCATTATGCCAGTTATGGGACCCAATTCAGCAAGTCACAGGTAATAATCCTAGCTTATGTGCTTTAGAAGGCAAAGCATTTTAACCTAAATTAGCATATTTTTAAAATACTTACTGATATATCTAGAGAGTATGCTGATAAGATTTAACACAAAGAACTTCAGGTTTTTTCTGCCAACTTTTGCTTATTGAAAATGAGCATACAATCAAGCAAAGAAGGCAATATTTGAACACAACAGAATTTAATTATCTCTATGCTGTAGAGATCAAGAAATTCTCTCTATGACAAAGAGTTCAATGCATCTCATTATAAGATCTTAACTTTTTTTTAAGACTTTGGTTTTGTCCTAACATATATTAAGACTACAGCAATCAAAACACTGTGCTGCAGGTACAATAATAGGCAGCTCAGTGGGATGGAATATAAAGTCCCCAATGATGGAGAAGGAATATAGATTTAAAATAAAATTATTTTACATAAAAGCAAAAGAATCAATTTCCAATAAATTATGTTAGAACAGTTGTCTAGGCATTAAAGAAAAAAAGTTAGATTTGCATAGTATACCTCAAATAAATTAGATATATTAAATATTAAAAGGCTAAAAAATGAAATTATAGAAGTGCCAAAGATAACATGACTGATGATTTGTTATCTTCAGGTATAAGTTTTGTAAGTATTCCCCCAAAGGGATAGATACCAAGAAGATGAGCTAGGACAGACCTCAGAGGCTGGTGTGGATTCAGTTCAAGATAGGAGTGTGTTAATGCAGCCCTGCATTGTCTCTCTTAGTTCCTCATGGAGATGTGTTTGCTGTCAGGGGGTCGTGCTTCTGGCCCAGAGTGTGACATGCACCAGGTCAAATGGGCAGGATCCCCCACTCCTCTCCCCATGACCTTTGATGTGAATGGCTGGGAGCCAGGGCCCAGCAGAGGTCAAGGTTATACCTGATTACCTATTGCCTTGTTCACCCTTATCTACACACCCACATTTATTCCTGTGCTTTGGCCTCCTAACAAAGGAAATAGTGATATACTGATACATTTTCAAAACTTCCATATATCAAAATATCCATTAATAATCACATTTGGAAGTTTTGTGTGGGTTTTTTTTTTTTTTTTTTTTTAGATTTTATTTATTTAGAGAGAGAGAGGGTACACACATGAATGAGGGCAGGGGAGGAGCAAAAGGAAAGGGAGAAAGAGAATCTCAAGAAGACTCTGCTGAGCAAGGAGCCCGACACAGGATTCACTTACACTTTCTCCTCTAGCCTTCCTGCGGTATCTTTCTTGTAAAGGACAGAGTCTGGCTCAAATTAGTACAGTCATAATCTTTGTATCCTGTTTTTGAATCTTATTTTCCAGGAGAAAAACAATATCGTCCTCTCTATATGAATATTCATTAGATAATGAATATTGTCTTTATATGTCTTTATACAATAATGAATATTGTCTTAAAGGATGGAAGTCAGCTTTTTGGTCCCTTGATCTTTTCATTCTCATATTCGTGAAAACCGAAGTTTAGTAAGATAAGAATTTTTCTAGTGCTTTTTACTAAGTTTTTCTTAAAGGCACATTTTTTAACCATAAAAAACTAATTTTAATGAAGAAGTTTCTCAAGAAGTCTTCCCATTGTTCTCATTCTCTGAAAAAAAAAAGTTTAGATACATACGGACATGTAAACTAGAAAAAGTGATTTTCTAAAACATAAACTCAATGCTTTCGTGAAATGTTATTTGTTCAGTTGAAATCTCTGGGTGGTGGAATTAATCTGTACTTGGAAGCCTAGCAGACATCTCAACGTTACTGGGTCCAAAAGAACGTTTTGTTTCTCTCTAAAACCTGTTCCTTCCACAGTCTTTCCTATCTCAGAAAATAACACCACTACCCCCACAGTTCTCAGGGAGCAGTATCATGGCCAACCTTTGTTTCTCTCCTTTCTTCCCTCAACTCCTATCCAATTTACAAGCAAGTCCTATGGGTTTTACCTCAAAAGTACATTTGAGTCAAGTCACTTTGTCTCTCTGCTATGCTTCTAGCATCTGAGATTGAGCTACTGTGATTGTTTCTGGACTCATCTGTCTGCTTCACTCCCTTATAATCCATGCTGCACACAGCAGTCAGAATAATGTATTAAAATTTAGATTACATTGTGATATTAAATAATTATTGAGAGTTTACTATGTGAGGATCCTGTTGCAAGTATTTTACTTTCTTAATATTTGAATATTTGCTCCTCAAAACAACACTTTCATTAGGTCCCATTTTACATACATGGAAACCAAACTGTGTAAAGTTTCCACAGTTGCCCAAATTAAAAAATGGGTATTTGAAACCCAGGCAGTCTAACACTAGAGCTCATGACATTAAGCACTCTGTTAACAGCTTCTGAACATACCATTCTCCTTCTTAAAACTCTCTAATGGCTTCTATCTCACTCCTAATAAAACCCAATCCTTACAAGGATGTCATAAAATAAATATGTCCTCCACAACACCAACCATGCCATATGTATTTAATAAATGTGATTGTCATCCCCCTGTCAAAGATTGCTGTTAATAATCCCAAGACTACTAAAAGCAGATCCTTGCTAACTGTTCCATGAATATTTATATTTATATTTAAATCATCTCTAACCTGGAAATAAGGGACATATTAAAAATTTTCTAGGAAGCAAGAGGTGAAATAAATTTTATAGTTACTCTTATTTTTTAATCTTTAGATTGTCATTCAGTGCATTATGGGCTATGTTGTTTTTCTATTTAAATTAAAACTGCACATACGCGCGCGCGCGGGCACACACACACACACACACACACACACACATTCTTAAGGCTTTCCATAGGTTTATTAGCATTCTGTCAACCTCTGTCTCCCTAAAATGATTTTACACTTAAGGTCTCCAAAAAGGAGTGATTTTTGGAGGAAACCCTATATTTAAGAAAAGAGTCCTGGTTTTGTTATCTGTTTCAATAGGTCTAGGGTTTGTGTTAATTGGTTGGATTACATTTAAGCCTGTTGAACTTAACTCTGGAAGGAACAAGAACCCAACTGCAGCCTGGAGCAAATGGACGGCCAACCATAGAGCTCTCCATGGTCCTGCCCTTAATGCATCTCTTGTGCATCCACACATCCCAGAAGGTGAAAACTGACATTTTTCTGGTTGCCAGCAGATGTGTTGAATCCTACTGCCTCGATTTAACAGTTACAACTACCCCACTGAGGTGCCTTGAATTCTAATTTCATTCATCTGGCTCCTAGCATGTCCTCCAGAAATCTTATCAGTCTACTTCTTAATCAAATGTACTAACCTAGTGGATGAATAATTTGTGAAGAAATACACTACTAAAACTGTTGAGAGAATAATAATGAATAAGACTAGACATCTATTCTGATTAGGTGTTCACTATAGGACATATAATAAGGTATACATGCAGATAATTGTATTTTAAGTAAGGAAGACACCAAGCAAAAAAACAAAACAAAATTTAATAGAGCATTGTACAAAAATATGTGGAGACACATACATAAATTTCTGGAAGAATAACATACAAAGGTGAAAATGGTGGAAAGTTGTGTGCTCAGGTACAAGGAATTGCTATTCAACAATAACATTTTTGTATATTTTTATTTTTGATATTTTTAACATTTTTTTAAAGTCATAATCCTTAAGAAACTAAAATCATGTAACCCTGTGAAATCTACAGCAGACCCAATATAGAGAAAGATTAAGAGACACTTTGATAAAATGTAGAGTACTTCTTTTTCTAAGTGATCAGACCCATGTTGTTTAGTGATATTCCAAAGACTTGAGTTCTAGATCTTCTTCTACCACTGCCTACATGCTTCTCTTGATCCTGTTATCTTCTCTTTGAATTGAGACAGCTGGACAAGATGATCCATTAGTTGCATTTTGCTTTAGATGACCTACAGAGCTCTGATTTAAAATGTGCTCTACAAATACTTTTCTTAGTAATATTTCTAATCATACAAACTGGTATCTCATAGATTGTCAAAGGCACATGGAATCCTTAGTATGTTTCAAAACTCAATTTCTAAAATAAACACCAAAACAATGTAGTAAAATGTTTAAATGAGTATTGCATAAGAATTTTACAGAAAATTCTTTATACAACACAAAAAAGTTTAGAAAATAATAAAAGGATCAATGATTTAGTGATCAACAATTTGATTAAAATTGTATTTTCTTAATTTTATGAAATCTAATATATTTATTACATATCTATGACTTTAAAAATATCAGAGCATATCATCCAAGTTATGATAAATATATCACTCTTTCTCTGATTTTTTTTTAAATTAGAATTAAGAAGTTTTTGTAATAAATACTGTCCCCATAGAAGGTTCATATATTTTTGCCCAGAGGTTGCCAGCATTCTTGAAGTTAGCTCCTGTATTAGTTTCCTAGGGCTGCCATGGTCTAGGTGGCTTAAGCAACATAAATTTATTACCCACAGTTCTAGAGGTTAGAAGTCCAAGATCAAGGTGTCAGCAGGTTAGTTCACTCTTGAGGCCTCTTTCTTTAGCTAACTGATGATTGCCTTCTTTTTTTTTTTTTTTTTTAAGATTTATTTATATTTGAGAGAGGGAAACAGTGAGAGAGAGCATGAGAGGTGAAAAGGTCAGAGGGAGAAGCAGACTCCCTGTGGAGATGGGAGCCCCATACGGGACTTGATCCCAGGACTCCGGGATCATAACCTGAGCTGAAGGCAGTTGCTTAACCAATGAGCCACCCAGGCACTCTGATGATTGCCTTCTTGCCATGTCCTCACATAGTCTTTCCCCAGATCTCTAATATGTCTCTGTGTGTCCCAGTCTCCCTGCCTGGAAGGCCACCAGTCAGATTGATTAGGTCCTATCTTAATGGCCTTATTTTAACCTAATAACCTCTGTAAGTCCCTTCTGAGGTATTGAGCATTAGAACTTCAACACTTGAATTTTAAGAGGTAGTAAAGGGAGGGATACCATTCAGGCCATAATAGCTCGGGAAGAAGGCAGGAAGTCTCAGCAATCATTCAGTACCCCAGTTTTCAGAATGTATCTCTACTCTCAGCTCTGTTTGCTGTCCCCAGAAACAGATATGCTCTTCCCCTTTTCCAGAAGCTAAACCTTCAGTGTTCTGCTGCTGTGATTTCACTGCTCAGCGTGGAAGAGAATCTGAGCTTTTCACTTTAATTCATTTTAATTTCTTCTTAACCAGTCTTTTCATCAATCACCCTATTTTTAACCCCAGTTTCATCGCCATTTCCAAAGTTACAAGTGCTATCAGCTTTTGCGTGTTTGGTTTGTTACATGGTATTTAATTGGTTGCTCTGTGGCTTTCTCTCCCACTGACTTTGAGATCAGATTTCTAATCTTGAGTCAAGACCCTTTGGCCACCTGCTTTTTAGCTTCTGAAATTATGTGAGCCTTATGTCCTCTCCCATTCCTTTTTTTCTTTGATTATTTGTTCATTTTGTAAAAACCCTTCCCCTGACTGATATTTGAGTGAGGTTTCTAGAGGGAATAAATGTTTGTGTTCACGCTGCCACTTTAAGTCAGAGGTTACATTATAAAATTTGTAAGTGAGAAAATTCTACTCAAATGGATATTATTCATACCATTCAGATTTATTATAAAACAAATATTTGGGCACCTGGGTGGCTCAGTGGTTTAAAGCCTCTGCCTTCGGCTCAGGTCATGATCTCAGGGTGCTGGGATCGAGGCCTGCATCGGGCTTTCTGCTCAGTAGGGAGCCTACTTCCCCCTCTCTCTCTATCTGCCTCTCTGTCTACTTGTGATTTCTGAGTGTCAAATAAATAAATAAAATCTTTAAAAAAAAAAAAACCACAAATATTTACAGGACTGTTCCATTTGCTCTACAGAGCATGTTGTAAAGTTTGCCTCACAGTGAAGACAGGGGCTCTTCTACTCTCCACGTATTTTTCTTGCTAATTTTCTGTGGTTGTTAAAATTTAGTTCTAAGTAGAGAAGTTGGAAGGAGGGCATGCATTAAACTGTCAAGGAACTTTATTTAATTTTAATGGTAAACTAATTATAAAGTAATTTAATTATACTTTATACTACTGATAAGCAAAGTTACTATCAGAAGAAAAAGTTTTAAAAACAGATCAAACTGATAATTTCTATCTCAAAATATTAATATTTAAGAAGTGTTTTAATATTAATTAAATGGTATTAATATTCAGTGTTTATTGATAGTATTAATAAAAGGATAAGAACTTTTTACAATTTTAAAATACTTATTTGTACTATTAAAATAATTATCACAGTTGGAAATGTCAAAATTAAAAAAAAAATTAGTAGCTAACTGAAGAAGTAGCTAATCAGTAAATGTTGTTCACAGTTACAGTATAGAGTCTATTTGGCCCAATCTGGGATGTATAGGAGTGATTTAATGTTGCAGTTCTGGAGTTTCCTTGGATTTCTCCTAAACTATTTCTTGAGATTATTTTCAAAGATAAATATTTGAGGTCATGACTCCACACAGCATAATAATACATATTTAAATCAATAAACTGCATAGATTGTGGCATTGATTTTCAAGACATGGCTTGGTCTTAACTAAATGCTGTCTTCCATGCAAGATGCATAATTTAATTTTGAAATCTCACATGGTTAGCCTGAAAACTACCAACTGTGAAACCATAAATGTTATTTGTTTCAATAAATCAAACTTTTTCAAAACTGCCATGGCAACTTAATTCTAAAAAGATGGTTCATTTTGGATTAGAGATTTTATTTATTTATTTGACAGAGAGAAATCACAAGTAGATGGAGAGGCAGGCAGAGAGAGAGGGAAGCAAGCTCCCCGCTGAGCAGAGAGCCTGATGCGGGACTCGATCCCAGGACCCCGAGATCATGACCTGAGCCGAAGGCAGCGGTTTAACCCACTGAGCCATCCAGGCGTCCCTCATTTTGGATTAGAAAATGAAAATGATTTTAGTTAGTATTAAATAATTACATGATATAATGCATGACAATATATGTAAGTTACAATGTAATTAAAGCAGTTATAATCTCTATATAGTACATGTATTATACATAGAGAGAAATAGAGAGGCAGAGAGACAAAGACAAAGAGAAGAAATATATTAGTGAAAAGTCTGCGCCTGGGTGGCTCAGTTGGTTAAGCATCTGCCTTCAGCTCAGGTCAGGATCCTGGGGTGCTGGGGTTGAGCCCCAGGTTGGGCTCCCTGCTCATTGGGGAGCCTGCTTCTCCCCTGCCTGCTCTTTCCCCTGCTTGTGATTGCTCTCTCCCCTCCCCCGTCAAAGAAATAAATAAAATCTTAAAAACAGAGAGAGAGTAAAGTCTGTTCTGCTCTGTGCCAGGAAACCAGGTAAATTGAGGGAAAGGTAGATAAGGAGCGAAGGGTAATACAGATCCTTTCTTAAGTTACTTGCAAAGCAAATATTTTGGAAAAGCCCTGCTGTGAAAACGATGCCTGGAAACCAGCTGTTATTATTGATACAGAGATATTAATGTGATGAAAGCCAAGAAATTGTTGTGATCTTGTTTGGAAAATCACATCGAATACCACATATTATTTTCAAGAGAAGAAAAAACTCACTTTTTTTTTCCTTTTTGAATTCTAAAAAATATTTTGCTAATTCCAGTAAAGAATCATTATTTTAAGCTCTAGTTTCAAAAAGCGATTTATATTTCTTAATATCATAATCAAGATGAGGGAATTTTAATACATCTGCTGCCATTCTTTTTTCTTTCTTTCTTCTTTTTTTTTAACTCCAAAAATATGGCTCCAGGGCTTTTAAATAAGAATTTCCACAAGAAGATGAGAATTTTAATAACATGTTGGAACAATTTTGTTCACTTTCCTCTTCCATCAAGATTGACTCAAGGAAATAAATATTAGAATTTTTAAAAACCATGCTCATATTTAGATGATTATTTATTGAACACTGGGCAAGGGCTGTCTAGGGACAAGGACAGCTTTGGCTCTAGCAGTGACTTCTGAAGAGCATCCAGGAAAATGTTCAGAAATAAATAAATGGTGTGTTATACAATTCCCCAAGATGGCTCAGAACATGATATGTTATATAACTATGTATTTTTCACACCAACATTCCTGTGGTCGCATGAACGGCAGAACATTTTGGGGATAAGCCTTGGCGCGTGCCGAGGCTGACATTTCTATCACAAGAGTCATTTTCTGTGCCAGACATTTAAGTTTCCATAAAATTAGGCCATTTGATGAGCTCTTCAAAAACCTCTTCTGGGTCCAAAATAACATTTTCTCTAACTAGCTAACCAGATAGTTTTTTCCTTTTTCTATAAACTCAAGTCATATTTACAGACAGTATCCGTAGTTTGGAAAATCGGTGAGCAACAGGCATGAGCTACTTTTGAGTGGGCACATTTTCACATCTTATTTAGGCTATGTGTTCCCCAGTGTTTTACCTGCAAGCTCAGAACAAATGAAACTGTGAGGAAGTGTCCCGTAGTCAAGCCACTCACTGAGCAACACTTTTCTGTTCAGCTGTATATACATGCCAAATTCAAGAAAAAAGTTAATCATCTTCCACTCATCATCTGTTAGTCAACATTCTTTGCTGAATGTATTCATGCCTTCACGCATATTTGGAAAGTTTGGAAAATGAGTCACCAAACTGATTTCCTCTCTTTGGTAGTCTTTTTTTTTTTTTAATATTTTATTTATTTATTTGACAGAGATCACAAGAAGGCAGAGAAGCAGGCAGAGAGAGAGGAGGAAGCAGGCTCCCCACTGAGCAGAGAGCCCGATTTGGGACTTGATCCCAGGACCCTGGGATCATGACCTGAGCTGAAGGCAGAGGTTTTAACCCACTGAGCCACCCAGGCACCCCTCTTTGGTAGTCTTGACTTCTCTGCCATCAGGGTGGACTGATGGGCGAGTAAAACAACACTTCAGTGGAAGAAAATAAAGCAGATTAAGTTGAATTTCAAAGAAATATAATAGCACGTTAATGAGTATCAGAGGATGGAAATCTAAAAAAAGTTATATAGAACTATTTTTTTAAAGATTTTATTTATTTATTTGACATGTAGAGATCACAAGCAGGCAGAGAGGCAGGCAGAGCAAGAGAGGGGGAAGCAGTTTCCCTGCTGAGCAGAGAGCCCAACGTGGGGCTCGATCCCAGGACCCTGAGCCAAAGGCAGAGACTTTAACCCATTGAGTCACCCAGGTGCCCCAGAACTATTTTTTGAAGATTGTGTGAATATTCAAAAAGAAGTCAGAAGTCATCTTTATACCTATGCTATTGACAATGCTCATGATTATTATGAAAATTTTAAAAGATTCATCTTTTCTTTGATTCTTTCAGTCTCTGATTCCTGAAGAGTGGTTGATGTGATGTAATATGCATGAGAATAAAGAGATTTAAAAACCAAAATTAAAAATTGGAGTGACTTTTTTTTTTGATATTTATTTGACAGATTGAAAGCACAGTCTTTTTTTAAGTTTTTATTCATTTGACAGAGAGAGAAGGGAGCAGAGCAGCTGGCAGAGGGAGAGGGAGAAGCAGCCCCACTGGGCAGGGAGCCTGACATGGGACTCGATCCCAGGACCCCTGGATCATGACCTGAGCCGAAGGTAGCCACTTAACCAGCTACGCCACCCAGGCGCTCCTGGAGTGACTTTTTAATACAGAGTCTATAACACACAACTTATGTATCTGCCATTCAAAAGGCATGTATAATTTAAAAAAATAGCAATGTACAATGATACCTAGGAAAAGAGAAGTTACATTGGGAAGGGGAGAGACAGTCTAAGAAACAAGAAACATTTCCTTTCAACATTGCAAAATTAGTATAAAATTTTAGAAAATGTACATGTTGCTTTTTAATGTTTGTTTTTGTATATAAGGGGAAAAAGTGGAAAAGAATGCTAGGAAGTAATTTCATCAAGAGAAGAAAGTTAGTAAAGCTCCCATGCTTCCTGCTTCCCTGGGCTTGAGACACTACAGCAGCAGAGGAACTGAAGTCTTCAAAAGCTAAACTCAGGGCTGTGTTAGGCTTCCTGTCTAACTGGGGTCGAGTATCTGGGGCCACACAGACACAGTAAGACTGTGAGTGGGAAGTGCTTTGAGTTCTTTAGAGAGATATGTTTTATCAATAATATCCTTATTAAAGCTATTATTAAAGCTGAGCCCTGGTCTTAGCTGATGTGTTTCTGGAGGCAGTGGGTGGGCAGCAATGGACTCCACTGCCCTGTCAGAGGCACTTAACCTCCTTCTTACTTCCCTCCACACACAGCAATCTCATTCCTATTGTTTTTCGTTTCCTTGCTTTCTCAAGGAGATCACCCTCCCACTTTTCACAGAAGGTTGATCCCCAGAGAGGGAGCCAATCAGGCAGGAAATCTTAGAAGAACAAATCAAAGTAGCAATTTGGGTTAAAATAGCTGGATTTAGCTCATGATAAAATGTTGGGGTGTGTGTGTGTGTGTGTGTTTAAAGAGTTTGCCTGGTACATACATTCATTACTGTACCTTTCTCCCACACACTGTAGGAGCTCAAAGGTGTCAGCTGACAAGGAGTTTAAATTTTCCTCAGGCATTCTTACCAGTGCCTACTGCTGCCTCATGACCACCTGCCTTGGGCAATCGGATGAGCACTTGTCAATTGTAGCCCATTTTAATTTATTCACATACGTTTGGCACCTGTGCAATTCCACATATCCAAGGCAGCCCATCTTATAGAAACGTTTTTGGAGTCTTTTCTTTTTCTCTTTTTAAAATAAGTGGTTTGAAATTACAGTTATGATGTCCAAAATTTAATGTCCTCCCACACACATTTTAATTGTAGCTTGCACCTAGGAAGGTTCAGAATCATAATTGAAGCACATACGGGATATAGGGAAAAAATATGCCAGTCAGGTTAGTTCCCACAAGAAACTCTGAAATGAGAAATTCCCAAGAAAAGATTCAAGATTGAGGTTGAACCCTGCCATATTTATCGCATTGCAGTTTGTAGAATTGGATTTTTTCTAAGTTCCAGACACCTTGAGATCATTATTTTAAGCCGCATCCAGAAATGCATGAAATTATTCTCCTTCTCATGGGAGTTAAGTAACATGGTACAAAATAGTTCATAGAGTCATATTTGCATGATCAACTCTTAGGTCCATAAGAGGAGGGGTTTCGGAGCTCAGTCTGCTGAGTTCATAGATGAAAGAATTGATGGCCACAAAGATTAAGTTCCTTCTGAATGACACTTAGTTTATGGCAGAACGTGGACCTGAATCAGGGTTTTCTGAGCCAGTGAATTTTCTGTTCACTGTGCCTTCCACTGTGACTCTATCAGTTTTGTCACTTTTGAGAAGCAGGAGAAAAAGT